>NC_052626.1:146976326-147285989 GCF_016161935.1 Mauremys reevesii | reverse complement strand
CACAGTAAGAACAGAGGTGTGTTCCCACCTGGAAAAGCCTAAAAAGGCTGATGCCTCGTCCCATTTTGTCTTCAATCCTGCTTTACCTTCTAGAGAAACTTTACAAACTGAAGCTCTGGAACAAAGGATTGAATGACCCATCTCAGCTATGGATGTTCTCCAGAGACTTGATTTGAACCTGCAGTTTACTTCCTCTATCACTGCTACAAGCCTAAACTAAGAACTTCTAAGCATACTGTATGTATTTGATTCCATTTAACCAATTCTAGCTCTCATCTATATCTTTTTTTATTGAGAATAACCCCTTTAGATTTTAAATTCTAAAGGATTGGCAACAACATGATTTGTGGGTAAGATCTGATGTGTATATTGACCTGGGTCTGGGGCTTGATTTTTTGGGATCGAGAGAACCATTTTCTTTTATTGGGGTACTTTGTTTTCATAACCATTCATCCACAGGACGAGTGGCACTGGTGGTGATATTTGGGAGACTGAGAGGTGCTAAAAGGAAATTGCTTGTGTGACTTGTGGTTAGCCAGTGATGAAATCAAATTCTCTCTTTGTCTGGTCTGGTTTGGTTTGCCTTATAGGTGGAGAAACCCCAGCCTTGGGAAGCTCTAACTGCCCTGTTTGAGCAATTGGTCCTGAATTGAGATTCTCCATAGTTGGGTCCCGCCCAGAACCAGCATCATCAAAGGGTACTATAAAAAGATAGATAATCTGGAGTACTCTTTACAGGTTTTACATCTCCACTTATTGGGGCCGGGACAATGAGGTGATTCTGAAACTAGGAATGATCTGACAAGATATCAGTTACAGCTGGAACACAATTAGTACATTGATCTCACCTGTATCTAACTCTTCTTCTGATCCCTTTGATTCCAAATTTGTTGAAATTTTTTTTATGAGATGTGTTTTTCATGGGAAATTGGATTTATTCAACTATTTTTTCCATGAAATTTCTCTTTTACCTCGAAATTATAAGTTTCCCATCAAAAATACTCAAACTCCCCTCCTCTCTAAACCATGGCTGTGGACTCTGGTGATGTTCCAGGGCAGTCTACAGCAAGAGGAGAGACCATCATGCATCATGGGGGATGTGATCCAGCCTGGGGAGCCTGGGCCCATAGAAGAGATTGGTGCTGTGTGGCATCTGATGCAACCCCGTGGTATTTCCAAGCAAAAAGATTCAGTCTCCACAACAACACCCCTTTGTGGATCAGCTCTACAGTACACGGCTTGCTCTGGAAAACAGGAAGATGAAATACACCCCTCAACTCCTCATACTCTGTAACCTGGTAGAAAATGCATCATTTAATAACACAGTAGGAAAAAGAGTGGGCCATAATTAATCCCCAGGCATGAATTAAACTGAAGGTGTCTTTGGTTCACTGAATGCATTAATTAGGTGTTATACTCTCTGAGCTCAGGTATTCCCACTTGCTCCAGGAATCATGTCCCACAGATCATACATCTCAGTATAAAACTTCCTGAATCCTCCAAACTGGCAGTTTCTGTCAGCTGGGGAAACACCACCACATCTCTCTCTCTTCTCAGCAGGTACGTGCTATTATCCTGAATTACAGTCACACACACTCATACATACATCATGACTGATCAGCAGCAGTGGTATTAAATTCAAGATCTCCTGCATTAAAGCCTCAGTCTCAACTCCTACTTTCAGCGAAAGGAACAACCTCCTCCTGGGGTGATAAAATAGTACAATTGACATAGTCACTGGAAGCCAGTGCCTTCCATTGTGTTTCTCATACAGGCTAAACTAAAGGCCTAAAAGCTTAATCAGCACAGTAAGCAACTTTATCCCAAACTGGCATTGCAAGCCACAGAGCTCCCTTTGCCCAAAGAGGGTGGAAAGATTGATACTCCTTTCCTCTCACCTCCTTCTTTAGCTAAGAAATAATCTCTTCAGATTGATTCTCTCACTGTTTTCTGCTCTGGATTAGTGAACGGGAGTGTCGGGGGCATGATTAACCTGTGTGTGATTGTATTTCCACAGCATGTACGTTGTATCAAACATCTGGAATGACCAGGTGTGAACATCTGGCTCTCTGTCAACTAAGCCCTTCTCCTGAGCAGCCACAGATGTCCATTAAGAAACTGATCTCCATTTATCTTCACTTACTTCATTACAGAGAAGGGACAGGTTTTCTGCACCATCCACCTGCCCACATATCTGTAGCTGCCTGATCTCCCTCTGTTCAGAGGAGATGGAAAAGGGAAATCACTCGAGGCAACCGGGAAGTTCATTCTCTCAGGACTGACAGATCGTCCAGAGCTGCAGGTTCCCCTGTTTGGGGTGTTCCTAGTGACCATTGTATCACCCTGGTGGGAATGGGGGATGATCTTGTTAATCATGATTGATCCCCGACCTACACCCCATGTACTTTTTCCTTAGTAGTTTGTCTTTCTTGACTCTGCTATTCCTCGACAATTTCCCTAAGATGCTGCTGGAATTTCTTAGCCGAGAGGAAAACCATTTCTTACACTGCCTGAGCTGTGCAACTGTATCTCTTGTCTCTTTTGCAGACGTTGAGTGCCTCTTGCTGGCTGTGATGGCGTATGACCGTTATGTGGCCATCTGTAACCCGCTGCTCTATACGGTCACCATGTCCAGGCAGCTTTGTAAACAGCTGGTGGCTTTGTGTACACTGTGGGTTTATGGATTCAATGATACACACGTGTTTTACATTTCGGCTGTCATTCTGCAGCTCCAACATCATCAATCATTTCTTCTGTGACATCCCCACTGCTGGCGCTCTCTGTTCTGACACCCGCATCAATGAGATTTTGTTGTTTGCTTTCACATGCTGCATTACAGTGAGCAGCCTTCAGCCTGTCCTCCTCTCCCTATGTCTATATCACCTCCACCATCCTGCAGATCCGCTCTGCCGAGGGCCGAGCAAAGCCTTCTCCACCTGCTCTTTCCACTTGACTGCTGTGGTCCTTCTTTTTGGCACCCTCCTCTTCATGTATTTACGTCCCACCTCCAGCTATTCCATGGACACAGACAAAGTGGCCTCAGTGTTTTACACGCTGGTGATCCCTATGTTGAACCCCCTCATCTACAGCCTGAGGAACACGGAGGTGAAGGACGCACTGAGGAGAGCAATGAATAAACTCCTAACCAATTCCTGAATCTGTTTAACTCTGTACTGGTTTAGTGATGGGGAGTGGAAACAGGGGAATTCAATTCCCAGCCCATTGCAATGTAATTTTGCAGAGCCCATGGTAGTATTGTTCATTATTGTATTGTTATTATTATTAATTTGTTTGTATTCCAAAAAGGTTTGCAGGGCCCAACTTAGATCAGTGTACACATCACGGGAAGAATCAGAGGTTCAGAAAGAGAGAATGATTTATGAACTTGTGGCTAGGGGCATCCACTTGGAGTGTGAGATGCTCTACTTCATGTCTCTTCCAATGGTTATTGAATTAGTTATCCACCGCAGATCAACTTTGAAAGGAGAGATTAAGAGGAACCCATACTGGAATAGCACATCATTCAGGGGCATATCCATGTGCATAGTGTGACAGGTGTGGTCACAGAGACCCCTATTGGGATTGTCACCTGATGTGCTGAAATTACTTCTGATCCTGTTTTCCCCGGCAGTCTGGGCCTCCAGAACCCTGCCTTGTTGAGGCAGACACGCTAGCATGCTGCAACGCAGCCAAAGGGTCAGGGCCACACACCCCAAACTGCAGATCTAGACTGACACCACCTCAGCATTATCCCTGTCTCCAGCATGCAGACACCTAGCTCCCAATGGGATCTAAATCCAAGCAAATCCGTTTTACTCTGTATAAAGTGTATACAGGGTAAAATGATAAATGTTCTCTATATCACTGCAAGAGAGATATGCAGCTGTTTGCCCTCCCTCCCAGGTAACAATTACTTACACTGAGTTTATAAATAAACAAAAGTGATTTTATTAAGTATAAAAGTAGGATTTAAGTTGTTTTAAGTAGTAACAGACAGAACAAAGTAAGTCACAAAGCTACATAAAACAAAAAGCCAGGCTACGCTTAATACACTCAGAAATCAGTTATAAATGTTGACTTCTCACTCCAGTTGGTACTTCAGGTAAAATCCTTCTCAGGTCCGATGCCTTTTCTGACCTGGGTCCAGTCTGTCCTCCTGCACCCTGTGGTTACAGTCCTTTGTTTCCAGGTGCTTGCAGGTATCACCGTGGGATGGGAGGTCGTCTCTTAAGCCAGCTGAAGACACTCATTGTTTGCCTTCCACACTTCATATAGAACATCCCTTTGTTTGGAATTCCAACCCCCTCTAGAAAAGTACCAGCTTCAAGATGGATTCCAGTATCAGCTGACATGGTCACATGTCACTATAAGACACCAGTCTGACACACCCCATAAGTCTTTATGGAAATATGCTTATGAATATAAATATGACATGACTGGAATATGTTTTATGCTAGATATGCCATGTAACATATGTTGGCAAAGGTTATGATCTACTGAATACATTCCTCCTATTTGTATGCCTGTATCTTTTTTGTATTCAAAGTTACGAATATTGGCTAGGTACTTGTTTAATTTTAAATACCCTCAGTGAAGCAGTTGGACAGCTGCGTAAGAAAAGACTATTCTCAATCAAGAACCACTTAAGCCAACAATAAACTTGGAGATTCCAATCCACATCTGAGCTTTCCCAGGAATGTGGCTTGGCTGGTAAGGAACTCAGTCATGCCTGGACATGTGAGTCCAAAACTCCATTTTGTCGCTGGGATGCTACGCAGGGAGGTGTCCACTCCAAAGGATACCTTAAAGAAACTGGAATAAAGGACAGTAACCACAGGGGTGTGAGTGATTTCTGACTCAGACTAGAAGGAGACTAGTCTGTAAAGGAAGCTTACTGGGTCACCTCTGAGGGCAGTGATGAGCTGTCAAAATCTTAATAACCGGTTTCTAATAAATTTTCTGATTTAAGGGCGGGGAGTGGGGAGGGGCCGGGCGGGGAAGACATACTGTGGGACTGGGGACCCTGCAGGGCCTGGGGAAAATTGCCTCGCCAGCGGCCCTAGAGCTTGCAGCCCCGCTTACCTTGCCTGCAGCTCAAAGCAGCAGGACGACTAAGGAGCTCAGCTGAGCCGCCCAGCTGGTGCCGGCAGCTGGTCCCGCTGCAGCTGGGGGAGAAATGGGGGAGGGACCAGGGGAACCTCAGCCTCCCAGCTGGGGATCCTGGGAGCAACAGGATGGTCCAGCCCACGGACTGGAGTTCTTTGCCCACCCACTGGCCCTTTAACAACCGGTTCTCCATGGTGGTCTAATTTTAGCAACCGGTTCTTGGGAACTGGTGGAACCCGCTCCAGCTCACCACTGTCTGAGGGTGGGATTTTATCTATATTCAGTTTTCTTACTGTATGAGGCATAGACTTGCGTGTTTTTTTTTATTTTACTTGATAATTCACTTTGTTCTGTCTCTTACTACTTGGAACCACTTAAATCCTACTTTCTGTATTTAATAAAATCACTTTTTACTTATTATTTAACCCAGAGTATGTATTAATACCTGGGGGGGGGGGAAACAGCTGTGTAAATCTATCTATAGTGTTATAGAGGGTGACAAATTCAAGAGTTTACCCTGAATAAGCTTCATACAGAGTAAAACGGATTTATTTGGGGTTTGGATCCCATTGGGAGTTGGGCCTCTGAGTGTTAGAGACAAGAACACTTTTTAAGCTGTTTTCGGTTAAGCCTGCAGTTTGTGAGACATGGTTCAGACCTGGGTCTGTGTTTGTAGCAGGCAAGTGTGTCTGTCACAACCAGGCAGGGTTCTGGAGTCCCAAATTGGCAGGTAAAGCAGGGGCAGAAGCAGTCTTGGCACATTAGTTGGCAGCCCCAAGGGGGTTACTGTGATCCATCTAGTCACATTCTTCCTGGGTTGGCCCACAGGAACACAGGAAGGCTTGCAGGTAAACAGAGCCATTCACAGTTCATTGATTCTGAAGCACCCTTAATGACCTCCACTTAATATGTCTACATCAGTGATACATGTTTATATCTTATTCTCCTAACTCCAGACATAGAAATAATCCATGTAAAGAAATGGGATGAACACACTTAGTAGATTACAACCTCTCTAATGATATGTTACATGGGGCACTTAGCATAAAGCATATTCCAGTTATGTCGTAGTCAGAAGCATATTTTCATAAAGCATTTGAGTGCAGTGTCACACGTGGCTTTGCCCAGCACTGGAGAGAAGTGGAACTGAACCTGAGCTCCCACCACACAGGTGAGCACCCCAACTATTGGGCTAAAAATTACAAAGGGAAGGACCGGCACCTGAATCCTCCCCCCGCTCCACGCATTGTTTTGGGACAAAGCTATTAGGACTATTTATAAAAAATTTATGAATAGTTTTGAGTCAATACAAATGATTTTATTTTTGACAATAAATTATTAGTCCAGAAGAAATTCATCATTTTCTAGACACCTTTTTGTCCCAACTCTGGGAAATTACTTAAGGAGACATTTGGAGAGGTGACCAACAAATAAAGTGGAATACATTCACCTCAGTTTTGTACCATATTAAAATTACCTCACATGAGAGACAGCTATCCAGGCCAGCTGATTCTCTGTCCCTCTGTGTTCCATTTCCACAAGGAGAGACATGGCAACAACATTAATTGCATATGCTGTGCTCATCTGTTGTCCTGGGAGCAAAGATCCATGGGGAGTAGTGGGGGCAAAAGACATATCTGGCTTTAAGACTAAGCTTGATAAATTTATGGAGGGGATGGCATGATGGGATAGCCTAATATTGGCAATTAATTTGGCAATTGATCTTTGATTATCAGCAGGTAAGTATGCCCAGTGGTCTGTGATAGGATGTTAGATGGGTTGGGATCTGAGTTACTACAGAGAATTCTTTCCTGGGTGCTGGCTGGTGAGTCTTGCCCACATGCTCAGGGTTTAACTGATCGCCATATTTGGGGTCGGGAAGGAATTTTCCTCCAGGGCAGATTGGCAGAGGCCCTGAGGTTTTTTCGCCTTCCTCTGCAGCATGGGGCACGGGTCACTTTCTGAGGATTCTCTGCAGCTTGAGGTCTTCAAACCGCAATTTGGGGACTTTGATAACTCAGACATAGGCTAGGGGTTTGTTTTAGAAGTGGATGGGTGGGATTCTGTGGCCTGCATTGTGCAGCAGGTCAGACTAGATGATCATAATGGTCCCTTCTGACCTTAAAGTCTATGAGTCTATGAGTCTATAATCCTCTGCAGAGTAAATCTCAAACTCATCAAAGCTAAATGTAACCTCTGCCACCCAAGGAAGCAGCTCCAGAGGTATTAAGGGTAACGTTGGTGTGGTTAGCAAACAGGGAAAGATTCGACTCTAAGTCTGATTTTAGGGTTCTGAGCAGGTACTGCTTCCGTCCTTCTCAACTCACTGTAAGTGAAGGGAGGAAAACAAAGAGGTGCCACTAAGTCATGGGCAAACAAGTCAGTTTCAGAGCACTTCAGCCTTTAATTGAAATGACAATGAGCTGTTCATGGGAGGAAGGAAGGAATTATCCTGAGAGGAGAAATTTCAAATTTTCTGAACCTATTTACCTTTCAAAAGAAGGAAAGAGCTTTACCAAGGAGGGAGAAGAGTGACTGGACAAGGAGAGAAAAATAGCTTTAATAGGAAGGGGAAAACTCCCCATTGATTCAGGGAAGGTCTAAGCTGAAGCCATGACATTGACTCAGCTATGGCATGCAGCAGTGCCATAGTGTAGATGCTTTTCACATTGCCGGAATGGGTTTTTCCATTGAGGTAATTAATCCACATCTTCGAGAGGCAGTAGCTAGGTCAATGGAAGAATTACACTGAGGATCAGTACAAGCTAACTGCCTCAAACATGGTATGAAAAGTTTCTCAGTCCTGTGCCACAGAGCTCGGTTGATCTAATTTTTAAGCATAAAGCAGACGTAAGAGAAGCTACTGATAGAAAAGACCAGTTGGGAAAAGTAGTCCTATCTGCATGCCAAGGAAGAAGAATCCCCTTCGGTTCTTTTTGTTCAGGCTAGCTGGAAATATTCCAGCTGTCCCAGCTTCCCAGGAGAGATGATTCTGCATTCTGACCAAGCTCAGTGTCCAGCTGTGTGTGTGTAGTGGGGACTCTGTGTGTGTGTGTTTGGTGTGCAGTGGACACTGTGTATTGTGTGTGTGTGTGTAGTGGGCACTGTGTATTGTGTGTGTGTGTGTGTGTGTGTGTGTGTTTGGTGTGCCGTGGGCACTATGTGTGTGATGGGGGATACAGTGGAGCTGAATGTCAAGTATAGGGAGGTGTGTGTCCCTTGCCCTGCCCAGTCCTCAGGCTGGTGTTCGCCCAGTGAAAGGCTCTTTGTGAGATCATAGGACTAGGAGGGACCTCGAGAGGTCATCTATTCCAGTCCCCTGCACTCATGGCAGGACCAAATATTATCTAGACCATCCCCGACAGGTGTTTGTCTAACCTGCTCTTAAAAATCTCCAGTGGTGGAGATTCCACAACCTTCCTGGGCAAGTTATTCCAGTGCTTAGCCACTCTCACTGTTGGGATGTTTTTTCCTAATGTCCAGCCTAAACTGCCCTTGCTGAAATTGAAGTCCATCGGTTCTTGTCTTAACCTTCCCCTCTCACCCACTGCTTTGCAATTTTATTGCTAAACTATGTTTCACGGACTATAAAGTACGGGAAATAAATAAAATTAACAAAAGAATCAGGAGGAAGCTGGCATGCTTGGAGATATTTTGTAATAGCATCTGCAGAGATGCTGCAGAGATCTTCAGTGTTAACCACCAGTTTGGGGAATATCTTCCTTTTTGCAGCCTGCCCTTGTTACACCCCAAGGCCCCTTTCTTAGGAGTCCATTGGGAAGGCAGATTAGCATTGTGTATTGCTAATGCTGTTGCTAGCATTGCAAACCTGTTTGGGGAGTGTTAAAGGTGTGTGAGTGGGGAGTGAAAGTTTTTTTGCAGGTACAAAAGGCCAAGTGGGGCTGGAGGGGAGCAAAGAATGGGTTAATTTAACACTGCAGCTAGGAAGTTTGGTTTATAAATAAAAAGCTAACTTTAGCACGAGACCAGCCATCTGCCAAGACAGAAGGGGGAAGTTTAATCCCCAACCAGCGGTAAAAAAAATTGTTAAACAAAATGCAGGGGCCGGGGGGAAAAATGGCAAAGGTCAGCCAGGAACAAACAAAGAACTGTTTTACAGCCCTGAAACTGGTTGTTTGGGGAAAGCTTAAAAAAACCCATGGAAGACCAGTATAATCTGACAGAAAGGGCACCAGGAGCAGAAGTTCCTGAACAGAGCACCCCACCCCACCCTGAGGAGCCAGAACTTAAAACCCTTCTGAAAGCTGAAGCAATTTGGAGAGCCCAGTGGATTTTTGGATGGCCTGGGCCCAGGACAGCACCACGGTTCACCTTTCCCCCCACCCTTCTCACTTTACACCCAGACTTGGCCAGTCTGGGTTGTGCATGTGTAAGTATGAAAGTGGGTTAGGGCTTGGGGCATTGACGTTTTCTTTCTTCCCCTGAGTAACGTGAAAGCGTTCCCAGCACTCTCTGCTGTTGTTTTATTATTTTATCAATAAAGATTTAAAATTTAGACCCTTGGTGTGCCTCGTCATCTCCTCCCCCCAAAAAATCCTGTGGCCCAGCCTCATCAACTGTGGCCCCAGGCAGATTGCTAACAAAAATCTGTCACACCCTGACTTTGGCATTTTCACTGATGACTGCCCCAGGCACCTCCAGGTCACAGGAGGCAGAGAAGCCAGGAGGAGGAGTTATATGTATGAGTCCTAGAAGAAGTAGGGGCATAGTGTTTCCTGGGCACTGACCTGGAGTGACAGACTTGGGAGTTTCTGAATACAGAGATTTCTGGCTGTTGGCTGTTTCTACTGGTGTTCAAGGAACGAAGACTTTGCGTACATTCTTTGTAACCCCTCCCTCAAGGATTATACCAAAGAATAGACTTTATAAGCTTCCCATCAAAATACCAAACTCCCCTCCTCTCTAACCCATGGCTGTTGGACTCTGGTGATGTTCCAGGGCAGTTCAGCAAGAGGAGAGACCATCATGCATAATGGGGGATGTGGTCCAGGCTGGGAGCCTGGCCCACAGAAGAGATTGGTGCTGTGTGGTATCTGATGCACCCCTGTGGTATTTCCAAGCAAAAAGGTTTCAGTCTCCACAAACAACACCCCTTTGTGGATCAGCTCTACACAGTACACAGCTTGCACTGAAAACAGGAAGATGAAATAAACCCCTAACCTCATACTCTGTAACTCTGGTAGAAATTGCATCATTTAACAACGCAGTAGGAAAGAGTGGGCCAAATTAATCCCCAGGGCATGAATTAAACCGAAGGTGTCTTTGGTTCACTGAATGCATTAATTAGGTGTTATGGCTCTCTGAGCTCAGGTATTCCCAGTTGCTACAGGAATCATGTCCCACAGATCACACATCTTAGTATAAAACTTCCCAAATCCTCCAAACTGGCAGTTTCTGTCGCTGGGGAAACGCAAACACATCTCTCTCTTCTCAGCAGGTACGTGCTATTATCCTGAATTACAGTCACACACACACATACATACATCATGGTGATCAGCAGGTATTAAATTCAAGACCTCCAGCACTGAAAGCCTCAGCCTCAACTCCTACCCCTTCAGCTAAAGGAACGACCTCCTTGCTTGGAAAAAATTGGCAATTAAATAGTCACTGAAGCCAGTGCTTTCCATTTTCTCTCTGGGTTTTCATACAGACTAAAGTAAATGCCAGAAAGCTTAATTAGCAGAGTAAGCATCTTTACCACAAAGCAACATGCCAAACCACAGAGCTCACCTTGCCCAAAGAGAGCAGAAAGATTGACACTCCTTTACTCTCACCCCTTCTTTAGCTAAGGAATAATATCTTCAGATTGATTCTCTCACAGCAGATTCACAAGTCACTGTTTTCTGTTTGGATTAGTGAATACGACTGTTTGTGTGTGGGGCATGATTAACCTCCGTGTCATTGTATTTGCACTGTGTGTGCATGTTATCAAACACCTGGAATGACCAGCTGTGAACATCTGGCTCTGTGGATTAAGCCCTTCCCTGAGCAGGTACTGATGTCCATTAAGAAACTGATCTCCATTTATCTTCACTTACTTCATTACAGAGAAGGGACAGGTTTCCCGCACCATCCACCTGCCCACATCTCTGTAGCTGCCTGATCTGTGTTCAGAGGAGATGAAAAAGGGAAATCACTCGGAGGCAACCGAGTTCATTCTCTCAGGATTGACAGATCGTCCAGAGTTGCAGGTTCCCCTCTTTGGGGTGTTCCTACTGATTTATGGTATCACCCTGATGGGGAATGGGGTGATGATCTTGTTAATCACGATTGACCCCCGACTCCACACCCCCATGTATTTTTTCCTCAGTAGTTTGTCTTTCTGTGACGTCTGCTATTCCTCGATAATTTCCCGTAAGATGCTGCTGAATTTCTTAGCCGAGAGGAAAAGCATTTCTTACACTGCTTGTGCTGTGCAACTGTATCTCTCTGTCATTTTTGCAGATGTTGAGTGCTTCTTGCTGGCCCTGATGGCGTATGACCGTTATGTGGCCATCTGTAACCCGCTGCTCTACACGGTCACGATGTCCAGGCAACTTTGTAAACAGCTGGTGGTCGGGGTGTACACTGTGGGGTTGGTGGATTCAATGATACAAACGTGTTTATATTTTGGCTGTCATTCTGCAGCTCCAACATCATCAATCATTTCTTCTGTGACATCGCCTCTGCTGGCGCCTCCTGTTCTGACACCCGCATCAATGAGATTCTGATGTTTGCGCTCATGTGCTGCACTGGAGTGAGCAGCCTTGTGACTGTCCTTCTCTCCTATGTCTATATCGCCTCCACCATCCTGCAGATCCGTTCTGCCGAGGGCGCAAAGCCTTCTCCACCTGCTCTTTCCACTTGACCGCGGTGGTCCTGTTTTTTGCACTCTTCTTCATGTATTTACGTCCCACCTTAAGCTATTCCATGGACACGGACAAAGTGGCCTCAGTGTTTTACACGCTGGTGATCCCCATGTTGAACCCATTTATCTATAGCCTGAGGAACACGGAGGTGAAGGACGCCCTGAGGAGAGCAATGAATAAACTCCTAACCAATTCCTGAATCTGTTTAACTCTGTACTGGTTTAGTGATGGGGAGTGGAAACAGGTGAATTCAATTCCCAGCCCATTGCAAGGTAATATCGTAAAGCCTGTGATAGTATTGTTCATTATTGTATTGTTCTTATTATTAACTTGTTTGTATTCCCACAAAGCCTGCAGGCCCCAACTAAGATCGGGGCTTTATTAGGGTATTACCCCAGCAAAATTCCTGTGATGTGCATTGAAAGCATAGAGCTATTTGTATTGGGAAACAAAAGGGGGGCATCACATCTATCTCCCTCTGTTTTGTAGTGAATTTTGTTTTGTTATGCAGTTGCAAGTATGAATTTTATTATTTCTATGGCTGAACCAAAGGGGATTTTGCACACCCTCCTGATACTCCCCAAACCTGCTCAATCAACACCATTTCATCTATCGCAGTAGTCTCGACTTAGCCAGTAGTGTAGATATGGCCTCATTCTCTCCACTGAAGTTGTTGCATTGTGGATAAAATACAGGAAGAATCACAGGGCCAGAAAGAGAGAATGACTCTATAGACTGGTAGTTCGGGGCACTGAGATGCCCAACTTCATGTCTTTGTTCCAATGGTTATTTAATTTATTATCCACTGTAGAAAAACTTTGAAAGGAGAGATCAAGAGCAACCCAGATTGGAATAGCACATCACTCAGTGGCTGGGATGCTTTCTGTAAATACAGGAAACTCAAGTGCACATCTTTGCCCAGCACTGGACAGAAGGGGGAATTGAACCAGGATCACCCACCTCACAGGTGAACACCCTAACCATTGAGCAAAAAATTATAAAGAGATGGAGCATCACCACCTCCTACCGGTGGCTGCTTTGCTCCCCTCCACACACATTGTTTTGGGAAAAGGCTATTAGAAGACTTTGTAACACATTGTGAAGAGTTTCAGGTCAACCCCAACTGCATTGTTTTTCACAATAAATTATTATGTCCCAAAGAAATTCACCCATTTCTAGACACTTTCATGTCCCAATGATGGGAAATTACTTAAAGAGACTTATGGAGCGGTGACCAACACATGAATTGGAATACATTCACCTCAGTTTTGTATCATATTCAAAAGACGTCAAGGGTGAGACTGCGATCCAGACCAGTTGGTGCTCTGGCCCTCTGTATTCCATTTCCACAAGGAAAGACACGATCACAACATTAATTGCATGTGCTGTGCACACCTGTTGTCCTGGGAGAAAAGATGCTCCAGGGAACAAATCTCAAAGTCATCCCAGGAAGCAGCTCCAGAGGTATTAAGGGTAATGTGGTTGTGGTTAGCAAACAGGGCAAGATTCAACTCTTAGTCTGATTTTAGGGTTCTGAGCAGGTACTGCTTCCATCCGCAACTCATTGTAAGTGAAGGGAGAAAAAACAAAGAGGTACCACCAAGTCATGTCTGTGCATGTGGTGGGGGTACAGTGGAGCTGAATGTCAAGTTTAGGCAGGTGCATGTCCCTCACCCTGCCCACTGCTCAGGCTGGCATCCCCTCCTCTCAGTGCAGGGCTCCTTCTGAGACCATAGAATCATAGGACTGGAGGGACCTTGAGAGGTCGTCTAGTCCAGTCCCCTGCACTCATGGCAGGATTAAGTATTACCCTAGACGATCCCTGACAGGTGTTTGTCTAACCTGCTATTAAAAATCTCCAACAGTGGAGATTCCACAATCTTCCTGGGCAAGTTATTCCAGTGCTTAACCACCCTGACTCTTGGGATGTTTTTCCTATTGTCCAACCTAAACTGCCCTTGCTACAAATGAAGTCCATCGGTTCTTGTCCTATCCTTCCCCCGCCCCCATTGTTTTGCAGTTTTACTCTGTAGCAGGGTGGTCCCCTGCTCCTGCCCTTCAGGGCTTAAAACAGCCCAGGAGAGGGCTGTGGCTGGGGCAAGAAGCCTGGGCTGATTGAGAGAAAGCAGGCCCAGCTGTGGTCAGGTCCCAATCAGGCCCAGCTGGCCCCTGGTAAGAGGCAATGAGCCAGGAGCCCAAACGGTCTCTCTCTGGCTGTAGAGGGAGAAGGGCCTGGCTGCAGGGAGCTAGACAAGGTACCTCAAGTAGAGCAGGGCTGGGGACAGGATGAGGCGCTGGGGAGCTCCTGCCTGGAAAGCCCCAGGCTGCGGCCTAGCATTAGGCCAAGAGGTACTCGGGGTTGCAGAGGGCAGCCCAGGGGTAGGCAAAGACAGCAGATCCAAACTCTTTGCCTGTGATGAGTGGCTGATATTACAATCTGCCCCAGTGAACGGGGCTAGATGAAGAATGGGCAGTAGCCAATACTGAGGCAAAGTGGGGATAGGTGGGTGGGGTTTCTGGGAGGGGGAGACCCAGTTAACAGAGGCAGCAGGGTCCAGGAGGGACTCAGGGCCAGAGGACAGGCGGATCACTGGCCTGCAGAGGGTGCTCCGGGCTGGAAATTGAGCTAATTCCCGAAGATGACCACCAAGAGGCACCGCAGGGGTGAGTCGGCCTGTCTACATACTCCTAAACTTGGTTTCAAGGACTATAAGTTATGGGAAATAAATAAAATTAACAAAAGAATCGGGAGGGAGCTGTAACATACCAGGGTCCAACCCAGACTAAGCAACAGCTTTGTCACCTGCAACCTTGCAATGCCTTGCTGAAGTGGCTTCCAACTGGGCCACTCACCAACAAATCACATCCTGAGCATGTGTGTGTAACTGCAGCCTGGCCAGGAATAGTTGGTGTCATAGGTCTCACCCCCACTTAGAGATGTTGGGTTCCAATATGGGGACCTGTATGAATCCTTCTTCTAAACTAAAATCCTAGTTTAGATCTGGTAAAGCTGCCACCACTCAATCAGGTACGTGGATTGGGACACAGTCCTTCCCCAAAATCCTTGGGGATCCCAAGAACCCCAAATCCCTGGAATTCTTACACCTAGGAGAAATAAACCATTCCCCCCTGCTTTCTCCCCTCCCTTTTCCGAGGAGAGCTCCCGGGACCCAACTCCAGAGGGAGACCTCCCTCCTCTCCTTTCCCTGAGAATCCACCCAAGGAAAGACCAACCAAGTCCTTAATAGAAAATAATTTATTAAAGAATTAAAAAAGAAAGTCACTATCTCTGTAACCAAGACGGAACAATATACAGGTCTAAACTTACCAATCTCTGGAGAGAATCCTCCTTTCTTTTTCAGTAAAAGCAATAATAGTACAGAATTAAAGAAATTCCTTCAGCAACACACAATTGCAAATGTATAAATCAAATTATAAGACTAATCCGCCTTTCTAATTAATACTCACTATTGAATAGTAGAAACTATTCCAGGAGAACTTGGAGACATGACTGGCCTCTCTTAGATCCAAAAAGAGAACTCTAACAAAGAACACAGACAAAGGCTTCCTCCACAGAGATTTGAAATTATCTTGTCTCTGATTGGTCCTCTGGTCAGGTGGTCATCAGGTACTGCATGTTAACCCTTTACAGGTAAAAGAGACCTTAACCCTTAACTATCTGTTTATGACAGTTGGGTTACACTCAGGCTCTCACCACTGTTGGTTATACTGCAGGGTGACCCTAACACGCTCCACAGTCTTCGATTTCCTCTCAAAATTATACATCCTGTGCTGCCCAGTCCTACCCTGGACCATACAAGTTACATTGTCCATTATTTCTTTAATAGCACTAATATGTATGCAACTTAGTTTCTCAGACACTTTTATTTAAACACACTGGATTAGATACAATAATAAAACAAAGTTTATTGACTACAAAGATAATTTTAAGTGAGTACAAATAAGGAGGCATAGAAGTCAGAGATAGTTACAAGAAAATAAAGCTAGAATTCAACTTGTTCCTTAGTTAGCAAATGATGTGAATTTCAAAGCAAAAGTTTCTCACCATGTGCTTTCAACAGTCTTATTGACCAAATTTCATAAGTAATGACCCTTCCACCAGTCCAATGTCTGCTTCCTTTATCCCTTCAGATGCAGTGAATCAAGGAGGGGAAGAGAGAGAGAGAGAGCGAGGTGCCTTGGGATGTCTATACCCTCTTTTTAGAGTCCTATCCCCCCTTGAGAAACATTTCCATCTGGTTACTGGAAGACAAAAACTCTGTGTAGAAGGATGTTCCCTGCTGCTTTTCCTCACCTTTTAGGGTACGTATGTTTCCTTCCTGCTTAATGACTATGGTTATTGTTTAGATACAAAATTAAGCAGAGCACACATTTCTTTGTTTAAAACAGACTAGTTTGCCAGCCTTGGTTTGAAACATGTGTTAATAACACGATACAGTGCCATCTTATAACTTCACATACATTATAAAAATATATTAATAATTGCGTTGAGAGTATGAGTATTTCTAGTTGACTCATAGATTTACTGACCATCCTAAAGATGAGCTCTATGTGTGGATAATATGCCTGCAAGAGGGATAGTTTCTTAACTGCAGAAGTCCGTAGCATGCTGTGGTCTCCTCCTGAGATCCTCTGGTCACCGTGTGGTCTCCATCAGGCAAAAATAAGTGCATCTATCTTTCCGATTTGGGGGAGTAATCTAGCAAGGGAAGGACATAGGATACCATGGTGATTGGCATGCTATAAATAGCTAGATTATCTGGAGTACTCTTACATATCTTACAGGTTTTACATTCCATCTACTGGTGCCGGGACAATGAGGTGATTCTGAAACCAGGAATGACTGAGAAGACATCAGTTACAGCTGCAAACAATTAGTACGTTTCTCCAGTATCTAGCTTTCTGTTCCTATGATTCCAAATTTATTGCTAAGGCTGGTTGAAAATTTTTCTTGAGAAGATTTTTGGTGGGAAATTGGATTTTCCATTCAACTATTTTTTCCCCATGAAATTCTCTTTTTCCTGGAAATTATAAGATTTCCAATAAAAAAATACCAAACTCTCTTCCTCCCTAAATCATGGCTGTGGGACTCTGGAGAAGTTCCAGGGCGGTTCAGCAAAAGGAGAGACCAAAATGCATCATGGGGGATGTAATCCAGCCGAGGAGCCTGGCTCATGGAAGAGATTGGTGGTGTGTGGTATCTGAGGCACCCCGTGGTATTTCCGAGTCGAAATATTACGTTTTTAGCAAAAGGTTTCGACGCCACAAAAAAATAACCCTCTGTGGATCAGCTGTACACAGTACCCAACTTGCACTAAAAACAACACGATGAAATATACCCCTAACCTCATACTCTGTAACTCTGGTAGAAATTGCATCATTTCATAACACAGTAAGAAAGAGTAGGTCAAATTAATCCCCAGGGCACCAATTACACCAAGGTGGCTTTGGTTCACTGAACACATTAATTAGGTGTGGTGTCTCTCTGAGCTCAGGTATTCCCAGTTGCTTCAGGAATCATGTTTCACAGATCACACATCTCAGTATAAAACATGCCGAATGCTCCAAACTGGCAGTTTCTATCGATGGGGAAACGCCAACACATCTCTCTCTCTCTTCTCAGCAGGTACGCGCGATTGTCCTGAATTACAGTCACACACACACACATGGACACCATGGGGATCAGCAGGTACTGAATTCAAGACCTCCAGCACTGAAAGCCTCAGTCCCAGGTACTATCCCTTCAGCTAAAGGAGCGACTTCCATGGTTGGAAAATATAGGCAATTACATAGTCACTGAAGCCAGTGCTTTCCAGTGTATCTCTGGGTTTTCATACGGGCTAAAGTAAATGCCAAAAAAATTAATTAGCACATTAAGCAACTTTAGCCCAAACCAACATGCCAAGCCACAGAGCTCCCCTTGCCCAAAGATAGTAGAAACATTGACACTTCTTTACGGTCTCTCTTTTTTGAGCTTACAAATAATCTCCTCACACTGAATTAATCTCCCCCTGATTCTTTTACAGCAGAGTCAAAAATCACTGTTTGCTGCTTGGATTAGTGAACAGGAGTGTTCGTATTTGGGGCATGATTAACCTGTGTGTCACTGTATTTATGCAGTGTGTACGTTATCGAACAACTTGAATGACCAGCTGTGAACATCTGGCTCTGTGGACTAAGCCCTTCCCTGAGCAGATACTGATGTCCATTTAGAAACTGATCTCCATTTATCTGCATTTACTTCATTACAGAGAAGGGAAAGGTTTTCCGAACCATCCACCTGTCCAGATCTCTGTAGCTGCCTGATCTGTGTTCAGAGGAGATGGAAAAGGGAAATCACTCGGAGGTGACTGAGTTCATTCTCTCAGGACTGACAGATCGTCAGGAGCTGCAGGTTCCCCTCTTTGGGGTGTTCCTACTGATTTATGGTATCACCCTGGTGGGGAATGGGGGGATGATCTTGTTAATCACGATTGATCCCCGTCTCCACACCCCCATGTACTTTTTCCTCAGTAATTTGTCTTTCTGTGACCTCTGCTTTTCCTCATTAATTTGCCCTAAGATGCTGCTGAATTTCTTAGGCGAGAGGAAAAGCATTTCTTACACTGCCTGCGCTGTGCAACTGTATCTCCTTATCATTTTTGCAGACGTTGTGTGCCTCTTGCTGGCTGTGATGGCGTATGACCGTTATGTGGCCATCTGTAACCCGCTGCTCTATACGGTCACCATGTCCTGGCAGCTTTGTAAAGAGTTGGTGGTTGGGGCATACGCTGTGGGCATGGTGGATTCACTGATACACACGTGCCTTACATTTCGGCTGTCATTCTGCAGCTCCAACATCATCAGGCATTTCTTCTGTGATATCCCCCCACTGCTGGCGCTCTCCTGTTCTGACACCCGCATCAATGAGATTGTGATGTTTGCTTTCACATGCTGCATTCAGGTGATCTGCTTTGTGCCTGTCCTCCTCTCCTATGTCTATATCATCTCCACCATCCTGCAGATCCGCTCTGCCGAGGGCCGGCACAAAGCCTTCTCCACCTGCTCTTTCCACTTGACTGCTGTGGTCCTGCTTTTTGGCACCCTCCTCTTCGTGTATTTACGTCCCACCTCCAGCTATTCCATGGACACAGACAAAGTGGTCTCGCTGTTTTACACGGTGGTGATCCCCATGCTGAACCCCTTCATCTACAGCCTGAGGAACACAGAGGTGAAGGACGCCCTGAGGAGAGCAATGAATAAACTCCTAACAGATTCTTGAAACTCTCTAACTCTTTACTGGTTTACTGATGTGGAGTAGAAACAGGTGAATTCAATTCCCAACCAATTGCAATGTAATTTCGTAGAGCCCATAGGAGTATTGTTCATTATTCTATTGTTATTATTTTTCATTTGTTTGTAGTGCAACAAGGTCTGCAGGCCCCAACTCAGATCAGTGGTCAAAACAGAGGAAGAATCACATGGGCAGAAAAGGAGAATTATTCTATAGGCTGGGGGATAGGGGCTTTCACTTACAGGGTGAGATACTCAACTTCATGTCTCTGTTCCAATGATTATCTATCTATCTATCTATCTATCTATCTAAGTTTGAAAGGAGAAACTGAGATCAACTCAGACTGGAATAGCACATCCCTCAGGGGCTGGGATGCTTTCTGGAAATGCAGGAAACCCAAGTGCATAGTGTGACGGGTTCGGTCTCAGAGACCCCCACTGGGACTGTCACCTGATGTTCTTAAATTTCCTCTGCTCCTATTTTCCCTGCCATCTTAGTCCTCTGAATCCTGTCTTGTTGAGTCAGACACGCTACCCTGCTGCAACACAGACCCAGGGTCTGGGCCGCATCCCCAACACTGGAGATCTAGACTGAGACCAGCTCAGCAGGATGCACGTCTCCATCACGCAGACACCCAACTCCCAATGGGATCTAAACCCCAAATAAATCCATTTTACTCTCAGCTGTTTGCCCTCCTCACAGGTAAAATTACTTACACTGTTTATAAATAAACAAAAATGATTTTATTAAGTATAAGAAGTAGGATTTGACTGGTTTTAAATAGTAACAGACAGAACAAAGTAAGTCACAAAGCAAAATAAGCAAAACACGCAAGGCTAAGCTTTATACACTTGGAAATCAGTTACAAATGTTAACTTCTCACTCCAGTTGTTATTTCAGGTAAAATCCTTCTCAGGGCAGATGCCTTTTCTGACCTAGGTCCAGCCTGTTTTCCCTGACCCTGTGGCTACAGTCCTTTTGTTTCCAGGTGCTTGCACGTATCTTTTGGGGTGGGAGGTCGTCTCTTAAGCCAGCTGAAGACACTCATAATTTGCCTTCCCTACTTCATATAGAACATCCCTTTGTTTGGAATTCCAACCCCCTCTAGAAAAGTACCAGCTTCAAGATGGATTTCAGTATCAGGTGACAGGGTCACATGTCACTGTAAGACCCGAGTGTGACATTGCACCCCATAATTCTTTATGGAAATATACTTATGAATGTAGATATGACATGACTGGAATATGTTTTATGCTACATATGGCATGTAACATATCGCTGCAAAGGTTATGATCTGCTAAATACATTCCTCCTATTTGTATGCATGTATAATTTTTGTATTCAGAGTTATGAATATTGGCGAGGTACTTGCTTAATTTTAAATACCCTCAGTGAAGCAGTTGGTCAGCTTCCTGGGAAAAAACTATTCTCACTAGGTGCCCAGTCAAGAACCACTTAAGCCAACAATAAACTTGGAGACGTCAATCCATATCTCAGCTTTCCCAGGAATGTGGCTTGGCTGCTGAGGAACTCAGTCATGTATGGACATATGCCTTGCCCATGTGACTCCAGAACTCCATCTTGGAGCTGGGATTCTATGCAGGGGGAGGGAGGGGTGTCCACCTACAAGAGAAAGTCAATTTAAACCCCTGGGAGACTCCTCCATTTTGTCTTCAGCTGGCTCCACCCCTAAGGATACCTTAAAGAAACTGGAACAAATGACAGTAACCACAGGGGGTGTGAGTGATTGCTGGACCCAGACTAGAAGGAGACTAATCTGTAAAAGGAAGCTTATTGGAACTCCTCTGAGGAGGAGGTTTTATCTGTATTCAGTTTTCTTACTGTATTAGGCATAGATTTCCGTGTCCTATTTTATTTTGCTTGGTAATTCACTTTGTTCTCTCTGTTACTCCTTGGAACCACTTAAATCCTACTTTCTGTATTTAATAAAATCACTTTTTACTTATTATTTAACCCAGAGTATGTATTAACACCTGGAGGGGCGGGGGGCAAACAGCTGTGTAAATCTATCTATAAGTGTTATAGAGGGTGACCAATTCAATAGTTTACCCTGAATAAGCTTTATACAGGGTAAAATGGATTTATTTGCTGATTGGATCCCATTAGGAGTTGGGCATCTGAGTGTTAGAGACAGGAAAACTTCTTCAGATCCTTTCAGTTAAGCCTGCAGTTTGTGGGATGTGGTTGAGACCTGGGTCTGTGTTTGTAGCAGGCAAGTGTGTCTGGCACAACCAGGCAGGGTTCTGGAGTCCCAAATTGGCAGGGAAATCAGGGGCAGAAGCAGTCTTGGCACATCAGTTGGCAGCCCCAAGGGGGTTTCTGTGATCCATCTAGTCACATTCTTCCTGGGTTGGCCCACAGGAACACAGGAAGGCTTGCAGGTAAACAGAGCCATTCACAGTTAATTGATTCTGAAGCACCCTTAATGGCCTTCACGTAATATGTCTACATCAGTGATACACGTTTATATCTTATTCTCCTAACTGCAGACATGGAAATAATCCATGTAAACAAATAGGATAAACTCACTTACTAGATTACAACCTTTCTGATGATATGTTACATGGGGCACTTAGCATAAAGCATATTCCAGTTATGTCGTAGTCAGAAGCATATTTTCATAAAGCATATGGAGTGCAGTGTCACACGTGGCTTTCCCCAGGACTAGAGAGAAGGGGGAACTGAACCCGGATCTCCCACCTCACAGGTTAACACCCCAACTATTGGGTTAAAAATTACAACGGGAAGGACCACGACTGCCTCCTACAGTGGCTGTGTTGTGACCGGCACCTAAATCCTCCCCCGGCACACTCACATTGTTTTGGGACAAACCAATTAGGAGTATTTATAATGCATTTGTGAATAGTTTCCGGTCAATCCAAACGGTATTGGTTTTGACAATAAATTATTTGTCCAGACGAAATTCACCCATTTCTAAACACCTTTGTGTCCCAACTCTGGGAAATTACTTAAAGAGACATTTGGAGAGGTGACCAACAAATAAAGTGGAATAGATTCACCTCAGTTTTGTATCATATTAAAAGGACCTCACGGGAGAGCCAGTGATCCAGACTAGATGATGCTCTGGCCCTCTGTGTTCCATTTTCACAAGGAAAGACAGGGCAACAACATTAATTGCATGTGCTGTGCACACCTGTTGTGCTGGGGGCAAAGATGCTGCAGAGAGCAAATCTCAAAGTCATCAAAGCCAAATTTAACCTCTGCGACTCAAGCAAGCAGCTCCAGAGATATTAAGGGTAACGTTGGTGTGGTTAGCAAACAGGGCAAGATTCGACTCTAAGTCAGATTTTTGGGTTCTGAGCAGGTACTGCTTCCCTCCTTCTCAGTGCATTGTAAGTGAAGGGTGGAAAACAAAGAGGTACCACCAAGTCATGGGCAAACAAGTCAGTTTCAGAGCATTTTGGCCTATAAATGAAATGACAGTGAGCCTTTCATGGGAGGGGAAAGAAGAAATTATCCCGAGAGGAGAAATTTCAACTTTCCTGAACATATTTACCTATCAAAAGAAGCTATGGTGTGCAGCAGCCCCATAGTGGAGATGCTTTCCACATTGATGGAAGGGTTTTTCGTTCGATGTAGTTAATCCATGTCTCTGACAGGCAGTAGCTAGGTCAATGGAAGAATTACACAGAGGGTCAGTACAAGCTAACTGCCTTGTACAGAGTGTGAAAAATTTCCCCACCCGGTGTGCCTTAGTTTTCCCTTCCACACAGCAGCCTCTCTGGGCTCCTCTGAGTCAGACACTCCTGCCCCCCAAAAGGGAAGGTGACCCTGCTCCAGTTGTGGGTTCATAGTTACTAGCTATGACAGACCCTTCACAGGCCAGCAAAATCCCCCTCTTTCCCTCAGGTTGGGCTTGCTTCCAGCTACAGAGTCCCTGGGATATGTTCTCACCACAGCGGTACCAGGACCCCAACTTCCACCTTTGGGGTACATGTTTCTGTGCACCCCAGGGCTGGCCCTGTCCCCTGATGACCTGCATCTTCCTGGAAGTCAACCCTGGGACAGATTCTGCCACATCAAAGAAATCTTTCCCCAGTAGAAACGGTGCAAAATTGTGTGCCACTGTTGGAAAACTCTGCTCCGCTTGCAAATCACCACTTTCTATGTGTACCTTAGCTAAAGGTGCAAGGACTTTCTAACCTCCCACCAGTTCTAATTCTGCCATTTTCCCTGGCAACAAATCCTGCTCATGGATCAGGTCCCTCCTGACCACAGAAATCTCTGCACCCGTGTCCTCGTTCTTAGAAGTACTTTCCCATTCACTTTAACAGCACGCATATGCTCACTGCTTGCTTGTGTAGAAGCAACCTTTACAAGTCCTTCATGAGTTACCCACTGCCTGTTCCCACTCAGCAAGGGACATTTATTCCTCTGCGTCCAGTGGACTTACAATGATAGGACCTCTTGGACTCCTCTGCTTGTACAGGAGATTTGGGTTGAGTAGCAGGGGAATGGGGAGGTGAACTCCCAGCCTCCTTTTTCCCAGGGGTAAAACGGTGATTCTGCTTTCCCCCAGCCCTGTACCCCTCTGCCAGCAGTTTATGTTTAACTGCAGCAGCTTGTGATGGCTCAAAGGAGTTTTCAAACTCAGCCAATCCATCCACTGCATCCACCTTTTTGTCCCACAAATACTGTTTTACATCATCATGGCACATATTCAGGAATCGTTTCTGAGTCACCAAATCACACATTTCTTCCAACCTTGTAATGCCTTTTCCCCTCACCCACTTATCTAACACATCTCTCATTTCATTTATATAAGCCACATTACTCAATCCAGATCCCCTCTTAAGACTCCTGAATTGAACCCTGTAGGTTTCTGGTGTAATCTGAAACTGTTTCAAAACCAGTTCTTTAAATTTACCATAGTTTCAAGCATCATTAATAGGTATCTTATTTACTATGTCCAGAGCTCTTCCAGACAATTTTGCTACCAGTGTGGTCATTCTTGGATTGTCAGGAATTGCATGGAAGGTGCACAGTTTCTCAAAGGTGATGAAATATTGGGCAATGTCACTCATCCTACTGTGGACCTAGTCATTCCAATTTGTGCATTTTTGGGGAGTGGGGCCAGCTGCTGGAGAGTTTTGTCTCTTCCACTCCATAACAACCAGTTCATGCTTCAGGACCTCAATCTGGGCCTGTATTTCTCTGTCTCTTAACTCCAGGGCCAATTTATCCATGGCTGCCTCTGCTTTCATAGCCCTTTTGTGAAAATCTTCCTCCCTGGCGGCCTCTGCTTCCATAGCCCTTCTGTCCGCAGTTGCCTTGCTTCTTTGAGCTCAGTTGAAACTCCCGATCCTTTGCTTTCTCTTCTGCTTCCAGTCTGGCCAGCTCTAGTTTAGCAGCTGCCTCACTGATAGTCATTTTCCTGCTTCCTTGTGCTGGGCCACACCCCTCTGCAGTCCACTCTAACTGAAATGCACTCAGCTCAGGGGCTTCTTAGCTAACAGAGACTTTCCCAGCTTCCAGTGTTCAGCCTTTCTGCGCAGTCTGCAACTTGTGCAGTTCCAGCTTCCTCTGAACTTCATTCTTGCTTATTTTTCTGTCCCTTTTTCCCTTCTCTGAAGTAAGCAATCAGAAAATAACAAACCAGTAACCACTTTGTCTGTTCTCCACCCACCACACCCAAACCTCACTTAACATCACTACTAGTGTCTCAGAGCAATCAGCTGTGCACAGATCCTGCTCGACTTCACCACTGTGATGGGTTGGGTCACAGAAACCCCCTTGGGGCTGCCACCCGATGCCCTGAGACTACCTCTGAGCCTGTTTTCCCTGCCAGCTTGGGACTTCAGTACCCTGCCTTTTTTGAGACAGACACGCTTGCCTGCTGCAAACACAGATCCAAGTCTCACCCACGTCCCGCACAAGCTGCAGGCTTAACTGAAAACAGCTTAAGAAGGGCTCCTGTCTCCAGCACTCAGACACCCAGCTCCCAATGGGGTCCAAACCCCAGTTAAATCTGTTTTGCCCTGTATAAAGCTTATACAGGGTAAACTCATAAATTGTTCGCCCTCTGTAACACTGATAGAGAGAGATGCACAGCTGTTTGCTCTCCTCCCAGGTATTAAAACATACTCTGGGTTAATTAATAAGTAAAAAGTGATTTTATTAAATACAGAAAGTAGGATTTAAGCAGTGCCAAGTAATAAGAGACAGAACAAAGTGAATTACCAAACAAAATAAAATGGAACACGCAAGTCTAAGCCTAATACAGTAAAAACTAAATGCAGGTAAATATCACCCTCAGACATGTTCCAGTAAAACTATTTCCCAGACTAGACTTAATCCTAATCTGGATCCATCAATCACTCACACACCTGTAATTACTTTCCTTTGTTCCAGTTTCTTTCAGGCATCTCCTTGGGGTGGAGGGGCTATCTTTTGTGACAGCTGAAGACAAAATGGAGGGGTTTCCCCAGGGCCTTATATAGTCTCTCTCTTGTGGGTGGAAACCCCTTCCCATCTCCTCTGCAGAATCCAGCTCCAAGATGGAGGTTTGGAGTCACATGGGCATGCCACATGTCCATGCATGAATCAGTTCCTTACAGGCCAACGCCACATTCCCAGGAAAGCTCAGATGTGGTTTGGCGTCTCTCTAAGTTCATTGTTAGCTTAAGTGTTTCTTGATTGGGCGGTTACTGAGAAAAGTTTTTTCTCAAGAAGCTGACCATCTGTTTCACTTAAGCTACTTAAATTCAAACAAGTAGACAGCCAATATTCATAACTTGGAGTAAAAAAATTATACATGCATACAAATAGGATGAACGTATCTAGTAGATCAGGGGTTGGCAACCTATGGCATGTGTGCCAAAGGCGGCACCTGAGCTGATTTTCAGTGGCACTCATACTGCCCGGTTCCTGGCCACCAGTCCAGGGGCTCTTATGCATTTTAATTTAATTTTAAATGAAGCTTCTTAAACTTTTAACCTTATATCCTGTACATATATAGTACAGACTGATAGAAAAAGAACTTCTGAAAATGTTAAAATGTATTACTGGCACGCAGAACCTTAAATCAGAGTGAATAAATGACGACTCGGCAGAGCACTTCTGAAAGGTTGCCGACCCCTGCAGTCGATAATAACCTTTGCAAAGATATGTTACATGGCCTACCTAACATAAATCATATTCCAGTTATGTCATATTTAAAGCCATGAGCATATTTCTATAAAGCATTATGGGGTGCAATGTCACACTCTGTTTCATGGACTATAAGTTATAGGAAATAAATAAAATTAAGAGAAGAATCAAGAGGGAGCTAGCATGCTCGGCGATACTTTGTAGCAGCATCTCCAGAGATCTTCAGTGTTAACCATCAGTTTGGGGAATATCCTCATTCTTTCAGCCTGCCACGACATTGGCATTTTCAGTGAGGACTGCCCGAGGCACCTCCGGGTCACAGGAGGCAGAGAAGCCAGAAGGAGGAGTTGTGAGCATGACTCCTAGAGGAAGTAGGGGCATAGTGTTTCCTGGGCACAGACCTGGAGTGTCAGACTTGGGAGTTTCTGAATACAGAGATTGCTGGCTGCTGGTTGTTTCTACTGATGTTCAGGGAAGCGGGACTTTGTGTACATTCTTTAACACCCATCCACCAAGGATTATACCAAAGAATAGAGCTGACTTGGATCTTCAATTTTTCCTCCTAATACAATCAACCCTGCAATGCCTCACAGGTTGGCACCACTTAGGAGAAGAGGGCACCGACATGCCCCGGAGCACTGATAATACCAGCCAAGCCTGCACACCCATGGGGGATAATTTCTGCTAACATAGTGAGAAAGAGAAGTGTCATCACTGGGCCTCCCATGGAGATGGGGAGGTGATGACATCGATGTCCTTGTTCATCTGCAGCCATGGATCAGTGCATGGGCCCATCCCTGTGGTGACCTCACCCTTTCATGTCAATCGAACACTACTGTCAGTCAGCACCACACCTTTGGTGTTACTGGGATAGTTTCTAGGTTGGTGGCTGTGACATACCAGGGTCCAACCCAGACTAATCAGCACCTGTGTCACACCTGCCTGCAACGTTGCAAAGTCTTCCTGAAGTGGCTTCCACCTGGGCCACTCACAAACAACTGTCTAGCAGGCAAATCACACCCTGAGAATGTGTGTGTAACTGCAGCCTGGCCAGGAATAGTTGAGTTACACTCAGACTCTCACCACAGTTGGTTATACTGCAGGGTGACCCTAATACACACACCAGTCTTTGATTTCCCTCCCAAAATGTACGTCCTGTGCTGCCCAGTCCTCTCCTGGACAATACGTTACATTGTCCATTATTTCTTTAGAGGCATTAATATGCATGCAACGTAGTTTCTCAGACACTTCTATTTAAGCACACTGGATTAGATAAAACAATAAAACAAAGTTTATTGATAATATGCATGCAAGAGGGATAGTTTTGTGAACTGTAGAAGTCCATAGCATGCTGTGGTCTCCTCCTGAGCTCCTCTTGGTGGTGTGTGGTATCTGAGGCACCCCCGTGGTATTTCCAGTTGAAATCTTAAGTTTTTAGCAAAAAGATTTTGGTCTCCACAAAAAACAAACAAACAAACAAAAAAACCCTTTGTGGATCAGCTCTATGCAGTACCTGGCTTGCACTGACAACAGCGGATGAAATGTACCCCAACTTCATACTCTGTAACTCTGGTAGAAATTGCATCATTTAATAACACAGTAAGAAAGCGTTGGTCAAATTAATCCCCAGGGCACCAATTACACCAAGGTGGCTTTGGTTCACTGAACCCATTAATTAGGTGCTTTGTCTCTCTGAGCTCAGGTATTCCCGGTTGCTTCTGGAATCATGTCCCATAGATCACACATCTCAGTATAAAATTTCCCACATTCTCCAAACTGGCAGATTCTATTGATGGGGAAATGCCACCACCTCTCTCTCTCTCTCTTCTCAGCAGGTATGTGCTATTGTCCTGAATTACAGTCACACACAGTGGTGAGCTGCAGCCGGTTCCCACTGGTTTGCGAGAACCGGTTGTTAAATTTAGAAGCCCGTTTAGAACTGGTTGTCCCTCGAGGGACAACTAGTTCCAAAGGGGCTTTAAATTTAACAAAAGCTCTAGCAGCTCCCTAGCCTTCCCCCGGCCCCAGCTCACCTCACTCCGCCTCTGCCTCCTCTTCTGAAGCTTCTCCGGCTTCTCCTCCCCCTTCCCACCTTCCTGCGAATCAGCTGTTTGCGTGGGAAGCCTGGGAGGGCTGAGAAGGAAGCAGTGGCTTTCACCAGGTGAGCTTGAGCTGGGGCTGGGGGGCATGGGCCAGAGGAGGAGGGCTCGAGCACTGCGCCCGGCGAGGTCACGGCCGGACCCGGGGCTGAGCAGCGGCTCCTGCCCCCCGGGTCCAGCCGCAACCTCGCTGGGCCGTGCGGCACGGCTCCTGCCCGGCCCCCGGGTCTGGCCCCAACCTCGGCCGGGCGGCGCGGCTCCTGCCCAGTCCTCGGGTCCGGCCCCGACCTCAGCCAGGTGGCTCCAGTCCCAGCCCCAATCCCAGCCCAGCTGGGCCCCCACCTCCAGGCAGCACGGTAAGGGAGCAGGGAGGGCATGTTGGATAGAGGGCAGGGGAGTTGGGGCGGTGGATTAGTGTCGGGGCAGTCAGAGGGCAGGGAACAGGGGGATTGAACGGGGGCAAGGGTCCCGAGGGGGCTGTCTGGAAGGCGCTGGGGTTGTTTGGGGGGGTGGGGGGCAGTTAGGGGTAGGGATTCCAGGAACAGTCAGGGGACAGAGAGGAGGGGTGGTTGGATGGGGTAGGGGTCCCAGGGTGCCATCAGGAATGAGAGAAGGGTTTGGATGGGGTGGCAGGGGGCAGTCAGGGGACAGGGAAGGGGGTGGATAGGTCAGGGGTCCCGGGGGGGGGCTGTCAAGGAACATGGGGGGGTTGGATGGGGCAGCAGTCCCTGGGGGGGCATGACCCCCTCGTGGGGTGAGGAGAAGGGAACCGGTTGTTAATATTTTGGCAGATCATCACAGGTCACACACACGCGGACACCATGCGGATCAGCAGGTATTGAATTCAAGACCTCTAGCACTAACAGCCTCAGTCCCAACCCCTACCCCTTCACCTAAAGGAGTGACCTCCTTGGTTGGAAAAAATAGGCAATTACATAGTCACCAAAGCCAGTGCTTTCCATTGTATCTCTGGATTTTCATACAGGCTAAAGTAAAGGCCCAAAAGCTTAATTAGCACAGTAAGCAACTTTACCCCAACCCGACATGCCAAGCCACAGAGCTCCCCTTGCCCAAAGAGGATGTAAAGATTGACAGTCCTCTACTCTCACCCCTTCTTTTGCTAAGGAATAATCTCTTCAAACTGTCTCACAGCAGAGTCACAAGTCACTGTTTTCTGTTTGGATTAGTGAACACGACTGTGTGTGGGGCATGATTAACCTCCGAGTCATTGTATTTGCACAGTGTGTGCATCTTATCAAACACCTGGAATGACCAGCTGTGAACATCTGGCTCTGTGGACTAAGCCCTTCCCTGAGCGGGTACTGATGTCCATTAAAAAACTGATCTCCATTTATCTTCACTTACTTCATTACAGAGAAGGGACAGGTTTCCCGCACCATCCACCTGCCCACATCTCTGTAGCTGCCTGATCTCTGTTCAGAGGAGATGGAAAAGGGAAATCACTCGGAGGTGACTGAGTTCATTCTCTCAGGACTGACAGATCGTCCGGAGCTGCAGATTCCCCTGTTTGTGGTGTTCCTAATGATTTATGGTATCACCCTGGTGGGGAACGGGGGGATGATCTTGTCAATCATGATTGATCCCCGACTCCACACCCCCATGTACTTTTTCCTCAGTAATTTGTCTTTCTGTGACCTCTGCTTATCCTCGATAATTTCCCCTAAGATGCTGCTGAATTTCTTAGCCGAGAGGAAAAGCATTTCTTACACTGCCTGCGCTGTGCAAATGGTTCTCTCTGTTTTTACACATGTTGAGTGCTTCTTGCTGGCTGTGATGGCATATGACCGTTATGTTGCCATCTGTAACCCGCTGCTCTATACAGTCACCATGACCAGGCAGCGTTGTCAATGGATTGTGGCTGGGGTGTACGCTGTGGGGTTTGTGGATTCAATGATATGCATGTGTTTTACATTTCAGCTGTCATTCTGCAGCTCCAACATCATCAATCATTTCTTCTGTGACATCCCCCCATTGTTGGCGCTCTCCTGTTCTGAGACCCGCATCAATGAGATTCTGATGTTTACTTTCACTTGCTGCATTACAGTGATCATCTTTGTCACTGTCCTCCTCTCCTATGTCTATATCATCTCCACCATCCTGCATATCCGCTCTGCCGAGGGCCGGCGCAAAGCCTTCTCCACCTGCTCTTTCCACTTGACTGTGGTGGTCCTGTTTTATGGCACCCTCTTGTTCGTGTATTTATGTCCTACCTTCAGCTATTGCATGGACACAGGTAAAGTGGCCTCAGTGTTTTACACGCTGGTGATCCCCATGTTGAACCCCCTCATCTACAGCCTGAGGAACAAGGAGGTGAAGGACGCCCTGAGGAGAGCAATGAATAAACTCCTAACCAATTCCTGAATCTGTTTAACTCTGTACTGGTTTAGTGATGTGGAATGGAAATAGGTGAATTCAATTCCCATCCAATTGCAATGTAATTTCAGAGAGCCCGTGGTAGTATTGTTCATTATTCTATTGTTATTATTATTAAATTGCTTGTATTCCAACAAGATCTGCAGGGCCCAACTGAGATCACTGAACAAAAACAGGAAGCATCACAGGAAATGCAGGAAATCCAACTGCATAGTGTGCCGGATTCAGTCACCGTGAGCCTCATTGGGACTGTTATCTTTTCTGCTGAAATTACGTCTGAGTCCGTTTTCCCTGCCGGCCTGGGCCTCCAGAACCCTGCCTTGTTGAGCCAGACATGGTACCCTGCTGCAACACTGACCCAGGGCCTGGGCCATGGCCTGAAAGCTGCAGATCTAGACTGAAATGAGCTCAGCAGGTTACCTGTCTCCAGCACACAGACAGCCAGCTCCCAATGGGATCCAAACGCCAAATAAATCTGTTTTACTCTGTATAAAGCTTATACAGTGTAACATGATAAATGCTTGCCCTCTATAACCCTGCAACAGAGCTATGCACAGCTGTTTGCCCCCCGGGTAACAATTACTTACACTGAGTTTATAAATAAACAAAAGTGATTTTATTAAGTAGGAAAAGTAGGATTTAAATGGTTTTTAGTAATAACAGACAGAACAGAGTAAGTTACAAAGTGAAACAAAACAAAACACAGAAGGCTAAGCTTAATACACTCAGAAATCAGTTACAGATGTTAACTTCTCACCCAAGTTGTTACTTCAGGTAAAATCTTTCTCAGGTCAGAGGCCTTTTCTGACCTGGGTCCAGCCTGTGCTCACCCATCCTTTGTGAGGAGGGGAGGCTGTCTCTTAAGCCAGCGGAAAAAACTCATTGTTTGCCGTCCCCCACTTGATATAGAACTTCCCCAAGGTGGGAAACCTTTGTTTGGAATTGCACCCCCCTCTGGAAAAGTACCAGCTTCAAGATGGATTTCAGTGTCTGGTGACATGGTCACATGTCACTGTAAGACCCCAGTGTCCATTCTTCCTGGGTTGGCCCACGCACACACTGGAAGGCTTGCAGGTAAACAGAGCCATTCCCAGATCAGTGATTCTGAAGCACCCTTAATGGCCTTCACTTAATATGTCTACATCAGTGATACAAGTTTATATCTTATTCTCCTAACTCCAGACATAGAAATAATCCATGTAAACAAATGGGATGAACACACTTGGTAGATTATGATCTTTATAATAATATGTTACATGGGGCACTTAGCATAAAGCATATTCCAGTTATGTCATATTCTGAAGCATATTTTCATAAAGCATTTGAGTGCAGTGTCACACGTGGCTTTGCCCAGCGCTGGAGAGAAGGGGGAATTGAACCTGGATCTCCCACCTCACAGGTGAGCACCCCAACTATTGGGCTAAAAATTACAAAGGGAAGGACCGGCACCTGAATCCTCCCCCCACTCCACGCATTGTTTTGGGACAAAGCTATTAGGAGTATTTGTAACACATTTAAGAATAGTTTCAGGTCAATCCAAACGATATTATTTTTGACAATAAATTATTAGTCCCGAAGAAATTCACCAATTTCTAGACACCTTTTTGTCCCAACTCTGGGAAATTACTTAACGAGACATTTGGAGAGGTGACCAACAAATAAAGTGGAACACATTCACCTCAGTTTTGTATCATATTAAAATCACCTCACGTGAGAGACAGCTATCCAGGCCAGCTGATTCTCTGTCCCTCTGTGTTCCATTTCCACAAGGAGAGACACAGCTACAACATTAATTGCATGTGCTGTGCTCACCCATTGTCCTGGGAGCAAAGATCCTCTGCAGAGTAAATCTCAAACTCATCAAAGCTAAATGTAACCTCTGCCACCCAAGGAAGCAGCTCCAGAGGTATTAAGGGTAACGTTGGTGTGGTTAGCAAACAGGGAAAGATTCGACTCTAAGTCTGATTTTAGGGTTCTGAGCAGGTACTGCTTCCGTCCTTCTCAACTCACTGTAAGTGAAGGGAGGGAAAACAAAGAGGTGCCACTAAGTCATGGGCAAACAAGTCAGTTTCAGAGCACTTCAGCCTTTAATTGAAATGACAATGAGCTGTTCATGGGAGGGGAAGGAAGGAATTATCCTGAGAGGAGAAATTTCAAATTTTCTGAACCTATTTACCTTTCAAAAGAAGGAAAGAGCTTTACCAAGGGAGGGAGAAGAGTGACTGGAAAAGGAGAGAAAAATAGCTTTAATAGGAAGGGAGAAAACTCTCCCATTGATTCAGGGAATGTCTAAGCTGAAGCCATTACATTGACTCAGCTATGGCATGCAGCAGTGCCATAGTGTAGATGCTTTTCACATTGCCGGAATGGGTTTTTCCATTGAGGAAATTAATCCACATCTTCGAGAGGCATTAGCTAGGTCAATGGAAGAATTACACTGAGGGTCAGTACAAGCTAACTGCCTCAAACATGGTATGAAAAGTTTCTCAGTCCTGTGCCACAGAGCTCGGTTGATCTAATTTTTAAGCATAAAGCAGACGTAAGAGAAGCTACCGATAGAAAAGCCCAGTTGGGTAATCTAGTCCTATCTGCCTGCCAAGGCAGCAGAATCCCCTTCGGTTCTTTTTGTTCAGGCTACTTGGAAATATTCCAGCTGTCCCAGCTTCCCAGGAGAGATGATTCTGCATTCTGACCAAGCTCAGTGTCCAGCTGTGTGTGTGTAGTGGGGACTCTGTGTGTGTGTGTGTTTGGTGTGCAGTGGGCACTGTGTATTGTGTGTGTGTGTAGTGGGCACTGTGTATTGTGTGTGTGTGTGTGTGTGTGTTTGGTGTGCCGTGGGCACTATGTGTGTGATGGGGGATACAGTGGAGCTGAATGTGAAGTATAGGGAGGTGTGTGTCCCTTGCTCTGCCCAGTCCTCAGGCTGGTGTTCCCCCAGTGAAAGGCTCTTTGTGAGATCATAGGACTAGGAGGGACCTCAAGAGGTCATCTATTCCAGTCCCCTGCACTCATGGCAGGACCAAATATTAACTAGATCATCCCCGACAGGTGTTTGTCTAGTCTGCTCTTAAAAATCTCCAGTGGTGGAGATTCCACAACCTTCCTGGGCAAGTTATTCCAGTGCTTAGCCACTCTCACTGTTGGGATGTTTTTTCCTAATGTCCAGCCTAAACTGCCCTTGCTGAAATTGAAGTCCATCGGTTCTTGTCTTAACCTTCCCCCTCTCACCCATTGCTTTGCAATTTTATTGCTAAACTCTGTTTCACGGACTATAAATTACGGGAAATAAATAAAATTACCAAAAGAATCAGGAGGAAGCTGGCATGCTTGGAGATATTTTGTAACAGCATCTGCAGAGATCTTCAGTTTTAACCACCAGTTTGGGGAATATCTTCCTTTTTGCAGCCTGCCCTTGTTACACCCCAAGGCCCCCTTTCTTAGGGAGTCCCTTGGGAAGGCAGATTAGCATTGTGTATTGCTAATGCTGTTGCTAGCATTGCAAACCTGTTTGGGGAGTGTTAAAGGTGTGTGAGTGGGGAGTGAAAGTTTTTTTGCAGGTACAAAAGGCCAAGTGGGGCGGGAGGGGAGCAAAGAATGGGTTAATTTAACACTGCAGCTAGGAAGCTTAGTTTATAAATAAAAAGCTATCTTTAGCCCGAGACCAGCTGCTATCTGCCAAGACAGAAAGGGGGAAGTTTAATCCCCACCCCAACCAGCGGTAAAAAAAATTGTTAAACAAAATGCAGGGGCCGGGGGGAAAAAATGGCAAAGGTCAGCCAGGAACAAACAAAGAACTGTTTTACAGCCCTGAAACTGGTTGTTTGGGGAAAGCTTAAAATAAACCATGGAAGACCAGTATAATCTGACAGAAAGGGCACCAGGAGCAGAAGTTCCCGAACAGAGCACCCCACCCCAACCCTGAGGAGCCAGAACTTAAAACCCTTCTGAAAGCTGAAGCAATTTGGAGAGTCCAGTGGATTTTTGAATGGCCTGGGCCCAGGACAGCACTACGGTTCACCTTTCCCCCCACCCTTCTCACTTTACACCCAGACTTGGCCAGTCTGGTTTGTGCATGTGTAAGTATGAAAGTGGGTTAGGGCTTGGGGCATTGACGTTTTCTTTCTTCCCCTGAGTAACGTGAAAGCGTTCCCAGCACTCTCTGCTGTTGTTTTATTATTTTATCAATAAAGATTTAAAATTTAGACCCTTGGTGTGCCTCGTCATCTCCTCCCCTCCAAAAAATCCTGTGGCCCAGCCTGATCAACTGTGGCCCCAGGCAGATTGGTAACAAAAATCTGTCACATCCTGACTTTGGCATTTTCACTGAGGACTGCCCCAGGCACCTCCAGGTCACAGGAGGCAGAGAAGCCAGGAGGAGGAGTTATATGCATGACTCCTAGAAGAAGTAGGGGCATAGTGTTTCCTGGGCACTGACCTGGAGTGACAGACTTGGGAGTTTTTGAATACAGAGATTTCTGGCTGTTGGCTGTTTCTACTGGTGTTCAAGGAACGAAGACTTTGCGTACATTCTTTGTAACCCCTCCCTCAAGGATTATACCAAAGAATAGACTTTATAAGCTTCCCATCAAAATACCAAACTCCCCTCCTCTCTAACCCATGGCTGTTTTACTCTGGTGATGTTCCAGGGCAGTTCAGCAAGAGGAGAGACCATCATGCATCATGGGGGATGTGGTCCAGCCTGGGAGCCTGGCCCACAGAAGAGATTGGTGCTGTGTGGTATCTGATGCACCCCTGTGGTATTTCGAAGCAAAAAGGTTTCAGTCTCCACAAACAACACCCGTTTGTGGATCAGCTCTACACAGTACACAGCTTGCACTGAAAACAGGAAGATGAAATAAACCCCTAACCTCATACTCTGTAACTCTGGTAGAAATTGCATCATTTAACAACACAGTAGGAAAGAGTGGGCCAAATTAATCCCCAGGGCATGAATTAAACCGAAGGTGTCTTTGGTTCACTGAATGCATTAATTAGGTGTTATGGCTCTCTGAGCTCAGGTATTCCCAGTTGCTCCAGGAATCATGTCCCACAGATCACACATCTTAGTATAAAACTTCCCAAATGCTCCAAACTGGCAGTTTCTGTCACTGGGGAAACGCAAACACATCTCTCTCTTCTCAGCAGGTACGTGCTATTATCCTGAATTACAGTCACACACACACATACATACATCATGGTGATCAGCAGGTATTAAATTCAAGACCTCCAGCACTGAAAGCCTCAGCCTCAACTCCTACCCCTTCAGCTAAAGGAACGACCTCCTTGCTTGGAAAAAATTGGCAATTACATAGTCACTGAAGCCAGTGCTTTCCATTTTCTCTCTGGGTTTTCATACAGACTAAAGTAAATGCCAGACAGCTTAATTAGCAGAGTAAGCCTCTTTACCACAAAGCAACATGCCAAACCACAGAGCTCACCTTGCCCAAAGAGAGCAGAAAGATTGACACTCCTTTACTCTCACCCCTTCTTTAGCTAAGGAATAATATCTTCAGATTGATTCTCTCACAGCAGATTCACAAATCACTGTTTTCTGTTCGGATTAGTGAATACGACTGTTTGTGTGTGGGGCATGATTAACCTCCGTGTCATTGTATTTGCACAGTGTGTGCATGTTATCAAACACCTGGAATGACCAGCTGTGAACATCTGGCTCTGTGGATTAAGCCCTTCCCTGAGTGAGTACTGATGTCCATTAAGAAACTGATCTCCATTATCTTCACTTACTTCATTACAGAGAAGGGACACGTTTCCCGCACCATCCACCTGCCCACATCTCTGCAGCTGCCTGATCTCTGTTCAGGGGAGATGGAAAAGGGAAATCACTCGGAGGCAACCGAGTTCATTCTCTCAGGACGGACAGATCGTCCAGAGCTGCAGGTTCCCCTCTTTTTGGTGTTCCTTCTGATTTATGGTATCACCCTGATGGGGAATGGGGTGATGATCTTGTTAATCACGATTGACCCTCGACTCCACACCCCCATGTATTTTTTCCTCAGTAGTTTGTCTTTCTGTGACCTCTCCTATTCCACGATAATTTCCCCTAAGATGCTGCTGAATTTCTTAGCCGAGAGGAAAAGCATTTCTTACACTGCCTGTGCTGTGCAACTGTATCTCTCTGTTGTTTTTGCAGATGTTGAGTGCTTCTTGCTGGCTGTGATGGCATATGACCATTATGTGGCCATCTGTTACCCACTGCTCTACACTGTGACCATGTCCAAGCAGCTTTGTAAGCAGCTGGTTGCTGGGGTGTACGCTGTGGGGTTGGTGGATTCAATGATACAAACATGTTTTTCATTTCGGCTGTCATTCTGCAGCTCCAACATCATCAATCATTTCTTTTGTGACATTCCCCCACTGCTGGCTCTCTCCTGTTCTGACACCCGCATCAATGAGATTCTGATGTTTGCTTTCATGTGCTGCACTGGAGTGAGCAGCCTTGTAACTGTCCTTTTCTCCTATGTCTATATTGCCTGCACCATCCTGCAGATCCGCTCCGCTGAGGGCCGGCGCAAAGCCTTCTCCACCTGCACTTTCCACTTGACCGCGGTGGTCCTGTTTTTTTCCACTCTCCTCTTCATGTATTTACGTCCCACTTTAAGCTATTCCATGGATACAGACAGAGTAGCCTCAGTGTTTTAAAAACTGGTGATCCCCATGTTGAACCCCCTCATCTACAGCCTGAGGAACACGGAGGTGAAGGATGCCCTGAGGAGAGCAATGAATAAATTCCTAGCCAATTCCTGAATCTGTTTAACTCTGTACTGGTTTAGTGATGGGAAGTGGAAACAGGTGAATTCAATTCCCAGCCCATTGCAAGGTAATATCGCAAAGCCCGTGATAGTATTGTTCATTATTGTATTGTTCTTATTATTAACTTCTTTGTATTGCAACATAGCCTGCAGGCCCTAACTAAGATCGGGGCTTTATTAGGGTATTACCCCAGCAAAATTCCAGGAGGTGCCTGTTTCACATGTGTGAATATCTGTGATGTGCTTTGAAAGCATAGAGCTATTTGTATTGGGAAACAAAAGGGGGGCATCACATCTATCTCCCTCTGCTTTGTAGTGAGTTTGGTTTTGTTATGCAGTTGCAAGTATGAAGTTTATTATTTCTATGGCTGAACCAAAGGGGGTTTTGCACACCCTCCTGATACTCCACAGCCCTTCATGTCCTCTGTGGAGTTGCTGTTGAGATTGTCACCTACTTTGTATCCGTGCATGTGGTGGAGAAAAGTGATTTCCATCACAATGGCCTTTATTTTAAGTTAAGCGACCAACAAAACAAATAAGAACAAGGGTAACATTTCCAAAAGAGAGCATGGTGTGTGTGCATCCTCTGTGAGAATCTGCACTGAACTGAATACAAAACAATATGGAAAGGGTGAGTTTTCTCTACCATATAAATTAAAGAGTAAGAAAAAGTCATATCAGATACTGGATGTATGTACCACATCAGCAGGTTAGCTGTGAGTTCTTACTCTTAGTTCAGTTGCAAAGTATTATGGACTCTGAAGAATAGGGATTCTGGGAATTGTACAGCTCTGGTTACTGTGCATGAGAAATGGATAGAGCTGGGCCAATAGCTGATTTTTTAGTTCATGGGTGGTTACAAAAAATTGAAAAATTCAATTCAACCTGAAACAAATCTGAGAATTCCCTAAATGTTTGGCAAATATAAAACATTGACAAAAATATCCTTTGGGATCAAAGGAAATATTCAGCATGACCAGAAATGTAACATTTCCTTTCCTTTCTGGATACTTTTCAATGTAAAAACAAAGATAATGTAGGGCCAGACTGACAAAATGGATGGAAGAGGCGGTAATGGCTCTGCATCCCTTGTAGACTTTATCCCAGTGATTAGACCATGGGATGTGGGAGATTCCCCCGTCTGTCTGATGGGGAGAAGCCATTTGAAAGTGAGTCTCCCACATTGCCGGTCAGTGCCCTGGCGACTCGGTTCTATGCTGTCCTGCATCATTCTCAGGACTGGTCTACTCTACTGGTGTAAATTGCCTCAGTTACGCTACTTCAAGTTGACTAAGTTAGTCTGACTTACAGCGGTGTCCACACCGTGCTATGTCACCAGGAGAGTTACGTAACTGAAGTTGTGTAACATACATCAGCCGACAGTGTTAGTGTAGCTCAGCCCTGAGAAAGGTCCATGATGGAACACAGTGTCTGAAGGAGCTGGAGTACAGACTTCAACAGGTGAGAACTCTCCCATTGATTTATCATGTCTTCCCCAGACCTACTCGATCAACACCATTTCTTCTATCGTTGTAGTCCCGATTTAGCCAGTAGTGTAGATATGGCCTCATTCTCTCCCATTGAAGCTGTTGCATCGTGGATAAAACACAGGAAGAATCACAGGGCCAGAAAGAGAGAATGACTCTATAGACTGTTAGTTTGGAGCACTAAGATGCTCAATTTCATGTCTCTGTTCCAATGGTTATTTAATTTATTATCCAACGTAGAAAAACTTTGAAAGGAGAGATCAAGAGCAACCCAGATTGGAATAGCACATCACTCAGTGGCTGGGATGCTTTCTGTAAATACAGGAAACCCAAGTGCACATCTTTGCCCAGCACTGGACAGAAGGGGAAATTGAACCAGGATCTCCCAACTCATAGGTGAACACCCTAACCATTGAGCAAAAAATTACAAAGAGAGGGAGCATTACCACCTCCTACCAGTGGCTACCTTGCGACCCGCACCTACATCCTCTTCCCCCACACACATTGTTTTGGGAAAAGGCTATTAGAAGACTTTGTAACACATTGTGAAGAGTTTCAGGTCAACCCCAACTGCATTGTTTTTCACAATAAATTATTCGTCCTGAAGAAATTCACCCATTTCTAGACACTTTCATGTCCCAATGCTGGGAAATTAAACAGACTTTTGGAGAGGTGACCAACACATGAAATGGAATAGATTCACCTCAGTTTTGTATCATATTCAAAAGACCTCAAGGGCGAGACAGCGATCCAGACCAGTTGGTGCTCTGGCCCTCTGTGTTCCATTTCCACAAGGAAAGACATGGTCACAACATTAATTGCATGTGCTGTGCACACCTGTTGTCCTGGGAGAAAAGATGCTCCAGGGAACAAATCTCAAAGTCATTCCAGGAAGCAGCTCCAGAGGTATTAAGGGTAATTTGGTTGTGGTTAGCAAACAGGGCAAGATTCAACTCTTAGTCTGATTTTAGGGTTCTGAGCAGGTACTGCTTCCATCCGCAACTCATTGTAAGTGAAGGGAGGAAAAACAAAGAGGTACCACCAAGTCGTGTCCGTGCATGTGGTGGGGGGTACAATAGAGCTGGATGTCAAGTGTAGGCAGGTGCGTGTCCCTTCCCCTTCCCACTGCTCAGGCTGGCATCCCCCCTCCTCTCAGTGCACGACTCCTTCTGAGACCATAGAATCATAGGACTGGAGGGGACCTTAAGAGGTCGTCTAGTCCAGTCCCCTGCACTCATGGCAGGACTAAGTATTACCTAGACGATCCCTGACAGGTGTTTGTCTAACCTGCTGTTAAAAATCTCCAACAGTGGAGATTCCACAACCTTCCTGGGCAAGTTATTCCAGTGCTTAACCACCCTGACTCTTGGGATGTTTTTCCTATTGTCCAACCTAAACTGCCCTTGCTACAATTGAAGTCCATTGGTTCTTGTCCTATCCTTCCCCCGCCCCCCATTGTTTTGCAATTTTACTCTGTAGCGGGGTGGTCCCCTGCTCCTGCCCTTCAGGGCTTAAAACAGCCCAGGAGAGGGCTGTGGCTGGGGCAAGAAGCCTGGGCTGATTGAGAGAAAGCAGGCCCAGCTGTGGCCAGGTCCCAATCAGGCCCAGCTGGCCCCTGGTAAGAGGCAATGAGCCAGGAGCCCAAACGGTCTCTCTCTGGCTGTAGAGGGAGAAGGGCCTGGCTGCAGGGAGCTAGACAAGGTACCTCAAGTAGAGCAGGGCTGGGGAAAGGCAGAGGAGCTGGGGATCTCCTGCCTCGAAAGCCCCAGGCTGCCGCCTAGCATTAGGCCAAGAGGTACTGGGGGTTGCAGAGGGCAGCCCAGGGGTAGGCAAAGACAGCAGGTCCAAACTCCTTTGCCTGTGATGAGTGGCTGATACTGCAGTCTGCCCCAGTGAACAGGGGCTAGATGGAGAATGGGCAGTAGCCAATACTGAGGCAAAGTGGGGATAGGTGGGTGGGGTTCCCCTGGGAGCGGGAGACCCAGTTAACAGAGGCACCAGGGTCCAGGGAGCGACTCGGGGCCAGAGGACAGGCGGATCACTGGCCTGCAGAGGGTGCTCCGGGCTGGAAATTGAGCTAATTCCCGAAGATGACCAGCAAGAGGCGCCGCAGGGGTGAGTCGGCCCGTCTACATACTCCTAAACTTGGTTTCAAGGACTATAAGTTATGGGAAATAAATAAAATTAACAAAAGAATCGGGAGGAAGCTGTAACATACCAGGGTCCAACCCAGACTAAGCAACAGGTTTGTCACCTGCAACCTTGCAATGCCTTGCTGAAGTGGCTTCCAACTGGGCCACTCACAAACAAATCACATCCTGAGCATGTGTGTGTAACTGCAGCCTGGCCAGGAATAGTTGGGTTACACTCAGGCTCTCACCACCCTTGGTTATACTGCAGAGAGACCCTAACACGCTCCACAGTCTTCGATTTCCCTCCCGAATTTTACATCCTGTGCTGCCCAGTCCTCTCCTGGACAATACAAGTTACATTGTCCATTATTTCATTAATAGCACTAATATGTATGCAACTTAGTTTCTCAGACACTTTTACTTAAACACACTGGATTAGATACAACAATAAAACAAAGTTTATTGACTACAAAGATAATTTTAAGTGAGTACAAATAAGGAGGCATAGAAGTCAGACATAGTTACAAGAAAAATAAAGCTAGAATTCAACTTGTGCATTAGTTAGCAAATGATGTGAAATTCAAAGCAAAAGTTTCCTCACCATGTGCTTTCAACAGTCTTATTGACCAAAATTCTTAAGTAAGGACCCCTCCACGAGTCCAATGGCTGCTTCCTTTATCTCTTCAGATGCAGTGAATCAAGGGGGGGGAAGAGAGAGAGAGAGAGAATGAGAGTGGTGCCTTGGGATGTCTATACCCTCTTTTTAGAGTCCTATCCCCCCTTTGAGAAACATTTCCATCTGGTTACTGGAAGACAAAAACTCTATGTAGAAGGATGTTCCCTGCTGCTTTTCCTCACCTTTTTAGGGTACGTTTGTTTCCATTTCTGCTTAAAGACTATGGTTACTGTTTAGATACAAAATTAAGCAGAGCACACATTTCTTTGTTTAAAACAGACCAGTTTGCCAGCTTCGGTTTGGAACATGCATTAATAACACAATACAGTGTCATCTTATAACTTCACATACATTATAAAAAATGTATTAATATTTGCGGTGAGAGTATCAGTATTTCTAGTTGACTCATAGATTTACTGACCATCTTAAAGATGAGCTCCATGTGCGGATAATATGCCTGCAAGAGGGATAGTTTGTTAACGGCAGAAGTCCGTAGCATACTGTGCTCTCCTCCTGAGATCCTCTGGTTACCATGTGGTCTCCATCAGTCAAAAATAAGTGAATCTATCTTTCCGATTTTGGGGAGTAATCTAGCAAGGGAAGGACATAGGATACCATGGTGATTGGCATGCTATAAATAGCTAGATTATCTGGAGTACTCTTACATATCTTACAGGTTTTACTCCATCTACTGGGGCCGGGACAATGAGGTGATTCTGAAACCAGGAATGACTGAGAAGACATCAGTTACAGCTGCAAACAATTAGTACGTTTCTCCAATATCTAGCTTTCTGTTTCTTTGATTCCAAATTTATTGCTAAGGCTGGTTGAAAATTTTTCTTGAGAAGATTTTTGGTGTGAAATTGGATTTTCCATTCCACTATTTTTTTTCCATGAAATTCTCTTTTTCCTGGAAATTATAAGATTTCCAATAAAAAATACCAAACTCTCTTCCTCCCTAAATCATGGCTGTGGGATTCTGGAGAAGTTCCAGGGCAGTTCAGCAAGAGGAGAGACCAACATGCATCATGGGGGATGTAATCCAGCCGGGGAGCCTGGCTCATGGAAGAGATTGGTGGTGTGTGGTATCTGAGGCACCCCGTGGTATTTCCGAGTCGAAATATTATGTTTTTAGCAAAAAGGTTTCAGTCTCCACAAAAAAAAAATAACCCTCTGTGGATCAGCTGTACACAGTACCCAACTTGCACTAAAAACAACACGATGAAATATACCTCTAACCTCATACCCCTAACCTGGTAGAAATTGCATCATTTCATAACACAGTAAGAAAGAGTAGGTCAAATTAATCCCCAGGGCACCAATTAAACCAAGGTGGCCTTGGTTCACTGAAGACATTAATTAGGTGTGGTGTCTCTCTGAGCTCAGGTATTCCCGGTTGCTTCAGGAATCATGTCTCACAGATCACACATCTCAGTATAAAACATCCTGAATGCTCCAAACTGGCAGTTTCTATTGATGGGGAAACGCCAACACATCTCTCTCTCTCTTCTCAGCAGGTACGTGCGATTTAACTGAATTACAGTCACACACACACATGGACACCATGGGGATTAGCAGGTATTGACTTCAAGACCTCCAGCACTGAAAGCCTCAGTCCCAGCTCCTACCCCTTCACCTAAAGGAGCGACCTTCTTGGTTGGAAAAAAAAAAGGCAATTACATAGCCACTGAAGCCAGTGCTTTCCAGTGTATCTCTGGGTTTTCATATGGGCTAAAGTAAATGCCAAAAAACTTAATTAGCACATTAAGCAACTTTATCCCAAACCGACATGCCAAGCCACAGAGCTCCCCTTGCCCAAAGATAGTAGAAAGATTGACACTCCTTTACAAATAATCACACTGAAATAATCCCTCTTACAACAGAGTCACAAGTCACTGTTTGCTGCTTGGATTAGTGAACAGGAGTGTTCGTGTGGGGGGCATGATTAACCTGTGTGTCACTGTATTTATGCAGTGTGTACGTTATCAAACAACTGGAATGACAAACTGTGAACATCTGGCTCTGTGGACTAAGCCCTTCCCTGAGCAGATACTGATGTCCATTTAGAAACTGATCTCCATTTATCTTCATTTACTTCATTACAGAGAAGGGAAAGGTTTTCCGAACCATCCACCTGTCCATATCTCTGTAGCTGCCTGATCTGTGTTCAGAGGAGATGGAAAAGGGAAATCGCTCGGAGGTGACTGAGTTCATTCTCTCAGGACTGACAGATCATCCAGAACTGCAGGTTCCCCTGTTTGTGGTGTTCCTACTGATTTATGGTATCACCCTGGTGGGTAATGGGGGGATGATCTTGTTAATCACGATTGATCCCCGGCTCCAGACCCCCATGTATTTTTTCCTCAGTAATTTGTCTTTCTGTGACCTCTGCTTTTCCTCGATAATTTCCCCTAAAATGCTCCTGAATTTCTTAGCCGAGAGGAAAAACATTTCTTACTCTGCCTGCGCTGTGCAACTGTATCTCTGTATCATTTTTTCAGATGCTGAGAGCCTCTTGCTGGCTGTGATGGCGTATGACCGTTATGTGGCCATCTGTAACCCGCTGCTCTATACGGTCACCATGTCCAGGCAGCTTTGTAAAGAGTTGGTGGTTGGGGTGTTCGCTGTGGGGTTGGTGGATTCAGTGATAGAAACGTGTTTTACATTTCGGCTGTCATTCTGCAGCTCCAACATCATCAATCATTATGGCTGTGATATCCCCCCACTGCTGGCGCTCTCCTGCTCTGACACCCGCATCAATGAGATTGTGTTGTTTGCTTTCACATTCTGCATTACAGTGAGCAGCTTTGTGACTGTTCTCCTCTCCTATGTCTATATCATCTCCACCATCCTGCAGATCCGCTCTGCCGAGGGCCGGCGCAAAGCCTTCTCCACCTGCTCTTTCCACTTGACTGCTGTGGTCCTGTTTTATGGCACCCTCTTGTTCGTGTATTTACGTCCCCCCTCCAGCTATTCCATGGACACAGACAAAGTGGTCTCAGTGTTTTACACGGTGGTGATCCCCATGTTGAACCCCCTCATCTACAGCCTGAGGAACACAGAGGTGAAGGACGCCCTGAGGAGAGCAATGAACAAACTCCTAACCAATTCCTGAATCTCTTTAACTCTTTACTGGTTTAGTGATGTGGAGTGGAAACAGGTGAATTCAATTCCCATCCAATTGCAATGTAATTTCGCAGAGTCCGTAGGAGTGTTGTTCATTATTTTATTGTTATTATTATTCATTTGTTTGTATTCCAACAAAGTCTGCAGGCCCCAACTCAGATCAGTGGTCAAAACAGAGGAAGAATCACATGTTCAGAAAGAAAGAATTATTCTATAGGCTGGTGGATAGGGGCTTCCACTTAGAGGGTGAGATACTCAACTTCATGTCTCTTTTCCAATGATTATGTATCTATCTATCTAAGTTTGAAAGGAGAGACTGAGAGCAACTCAGACTGGAATAGCACATCCCTCAGGGGCTGGGATGCTTTCTGGAAATGCAGGAAACCCAAGTGCATAGTGTGACGGGTTCGGTCTCAGAGACCCCCATTTTCTCTGCTCCTATTTTCCCTACCAGCTTACTCCTCTGAATCCTGTCTTGTTGAGTCAGACATGCTAGCCTGCTGCAACACAGACCCAGGGTCTGGGCCGCATCCCCAAAACTGGAGACCAGCTCAGCAGGATACACGTCTCCATCACGCAGACACCCAACACCCAATGGGATCTAAACCCCAAATAAATCCATTTTACTCTCTATAAAGCTTATACAGGGTAAATTGATAAATGTTCACCCTCTATATCACTTGAAGAGAGAGAGATGCACAGCTGTTTGCCCTCCAGTAACAATTACTTACACTGTTCATAAATAAACAAAAATGATGTTATTAAGTATAAAAAGTAGGATTTGACTGGTTTTAAATAGTAACAGACAGAACAAAGTAAGTCACAAAGCAAAATAAAGCAAAACACGCAAGGCTAAGCTTTATACACTTGGAAATCAGTTACAAATGTTAACTTCTCACTCCAGTTGTTATTTCAGGTAAAATCCTTCTCAGGGCAGATGCTTTTTCTGACCTAGGTCCAGACTGTTTTCCCCGACCCCTGTGGCTACAGTCCTTTTGTTTCCAGGCGCTTGCAGGTATCTTTGTGGGGTGGGGAGGTCGTCTCTTAAGCCAGCTGTAGACACTCATAATTTGCCTTCCTCACTTCATATAGAACATCACTTTGTTTGCAATTCCAACCCCCTCTAGAAAAGTACCAGTTTCAAGATGGATTTCAGTATTAGGTGACAGGGTCACATGTCACTGTAAGACCCGAGTGTGACATTGCACCCCATAATTCTTTATGGAAATATACTTATGAATGTAGATATGACATGACTGGAATTTGTTTTATGCTACATATGGCATGTAACATATCACTGCAAAAGTTATGATCTGCTAAATACATTCCTCCTATTTGTATGCCTGTATAATGTTTGTATTCAGAGTTATGAATATTGGCTAGGTACTTGCTTAATTTTAAATACCCTCAGTGAAGCAGTTGGTCAGCTTCCTGGGAAAAAACTATTCTCACTAGGTGCCCAATCAAGAACCACTTAAGCCAACAATAAACTTCGAGATGTCAATACATATCTCAGCTTTCCCAGGAATATGGCTTGGCTGCTGAGGAACTCAGTGATGTATGAACATGTGCCTTGCCCATGTGACTCCAGAACTCAATCTTGGAGCTGGGATTCTATGCAGGGGGAGGGAGGGGTGTCCACCTACAAGAGAAAGTCGATTTAAACCCCTGGGAGAGCCCTCTATTTTGTCTTCAGCTGGCTCCACCCCTAAGGATACCTTAAAGAAACTGGAACAAATGACAGTAACCACAGGGGGTGTGAGTGATTGCTGGACCCAGACTAGAAGGAGACTAATCTGTAAAAGGAAGCTTATTTGAACTCCTCTGAGGAGGAGGTTTTATCTGTATTCAGTTTTCTTATTGCATTAGGCATAGATTTCCTTGTCCGATTTATTTTGCTTGGTAATTAACTTTGTTCTCTCTGTTACTCCTTGGAACCACTTAAATCCTACTTTCTTTATTTAATGAAATCACTTTTTATTTATTATTTAACCCAGAGTATTAATACCTGGAGGGGCGGGGGGCGAACAGCTGTGTAAATCTATCTATAAGTGTTATAGAGGGTTACCAATTCAATAGTTTACCCTGAATAAGCTTTATACAGGGTAAAATGGATTTATTTGCTGATTGGATCCCATTGGGAGTTGGGCATCTGAGTGTTAGAGACAGGAAAACTTCTTCAGCTGCTTTCAGTTAAGCCTGCAGTTTGTGAGACGTGGTTCAGACCTGGGTCTGTGTTTGTAGCGGGCAAGTGTGTCTGGCACAACCAGGCAGGGTTCTGGAGTCCCAAATTGGCAGGTAAAGCAGGGGCAGAAGCAGTTTTGGCACATCAGTTGGCAGCACCAAGGAGGTTTCTGTGATCCAACCAGTCACATTCTTCCTGGCTTGGCCCACAGGAACACAGGAAGGCTTGCAGGTAAACAGAGCCATTCACAGTTCATTGATTCTGAAGCACCCTTAATGGCCTTCACTTAATATGTCTACATCACTGATACACGTTTATATCTTATTCTCCTAACTGCAGACATGGAAATAATCCATGTAAACAAATAGGATGAACACTCTTACTAGATTACAACCTTTCTAATGATATGCTACATGGGGCACTTAGCATAAAGCATATTCCAGTTATGTCGTAGTCAGAAACATATTTTCATAAAGCATATGGAGTGCAGTGTCACACGTGGCTTTGCCCTGCACTGGAGAGAAGGGGGAACTGAACCCGGATCTCCCACCTCACAGGTGAACACCCCAACTATTGGGTTAAAAATTACAATGGGAAGGACCACGACCGCCTCCTACAGTGGCCGTGTTGTGACCGGCACCTAAATCCTCCCCCCGCACATTCACATTGTTTTGGGACAAACCTATTAGGAGTATTTATAATGCATTTGTGAATAGTTTCCGGTCAATCCAAATGGTATTGGTTTTGACAATAAATTATTTGTCCAGAAGAAATTCACCCATTTCTAGACACCTTTGTGTCCCAACACTGGGAAATTACTTAAAGAGACATTTGGAGAGGTGACCAACAAATAAAGTGGAATAGATTCACCTCAGTTTTGTATCATATTAAAAGGACCTCACGGGAGAGCCAGCGATCCAGACTAGATGATGCTCTGGCCCTTTGTGTTCCATTTCCACAAGGAAAGACAGGGCAACAACATTAATTGCATGTGCTGTGCACACCTGTTGTGCTGGGGGCAAAGATGCTGCAGAGAGCAAATCTCAAAGTCATCAAAGCCAAATTTAACCTCTGCGACTCAAGCAAGCAGCTCCAGAGGTATTAAGGGTAACGTTGGTGTGGTTAGCAAACAGGGCAAGATTCGACTCTAAGTCAGATTTTTGGGTTCTGAGCAGGTACTGCTTCCCTCCTTCTCAGTGCATTGTAAGTGAAGTGTGGAAAAACAAAGAGGTACCACCAAGTCATGGGCAAACAAGTCAGTTTCAGAGCATTTTGGCCTTTAATTGAAATGACAGTGAGCCTTTCATGGGAGGGGAAAGAAGAAATTATCCCGAGAGGGGAAATTTCAACTTTCCTGAACATATTTACCTATCAAAAGAAGCTATGGTGTGCAGCAGCCCCATAGTGGAGATGCTTTCCACATTGATGGAAGGGTTTTTCCTTTGATGTAGTTAATTCATGTCTCTGACAGGCAGTAGCTAGGTCAATGGAAGAATTACACTGAGGGTCAGTACAAGCTAACTGCCTTGTACAGAGTGTGAAAAATTTCCCCACCCGGTGTGCCTTAGTTTTCCCTTCCACACAGCAGCCTCTCTGGGCTCCCCTCTGAGTCAGACACTCCTGCGTCCCCCAAAAGGGAAGGTGACCTTGCTCCAGTTGTGGGTTCACAGTTACCAGCTATGACAGACCCTTCACAGGCAAGCAAAATCCCCCTCTTTCCCTCAGGTTGGGCTTGCTTCCAGCTACAGAGTCCCTGGCATCTGTTCCCACCACAGCGGTACCAGAACCCCAACTTCCACCTTTGGGGTACATGTTTCTGTGCACCCCAGGGCAGGCCCTGTCCCTGATGACCTGAATCTTCCTGGAAGTCAACCCTGGGACAGATTCTGCCACATCAAAGAAATCATTCCCCAGTAGAAACGGTGCAAAATTGTGTGCCACTGTTGGAAAAGTCTGCTCCGCTTGCAAATCACCACTTTCCATGTGTACCTTAGCTAAAGGTGCAAGGACTTTGTAACCTCCCACCAGTTCTAATTCTGCCATTTTCCCTGGCAACAAATCCTGCTCATGGGTCAGGTCCCTCCTGACCACAGAAATCTCTGCACCCGTGTCCCTCGTTCTTAGAAGTACTTTCCCATTCACTTTAACAGCACGCATATGCTCACTGCTTGCTTGTGTAGAAGCAACCTTTACAAGTCCTTCATGAGTTACCCACTGCCTGTTCCCACTCAGCAAGGGACATTTATTCCTCTGCGCCCAGTGGACTTACAATGATAGGACCTCTTGGACTCCTCTGCTTGTACAGGAGATTTGGGTTGAGTAGCAGGGGAATAGGGAGGTGAACTCCCAGTCTCCTTTTTCCCGGGGTAAAACGGTGATTCTGCTTTCCGCCAGCCCTGTACCCCTCTGCCAGCAGTTTATGTTTAACTGCAGCAGCTTCTGATGGCTCAAAGGAGTTTTCAAACTCAGCCAATCCACCCACTGCATCCACCTTTTTGTCCCACAAATACTGTTTTACATCATCATGGCACATATTCAGGAATCGTTCCTGAGTCACCAAATCACACATTTCTTCCAACCTTGTAATGCCTTTTCCCCTCACCCACTTATCTAACACATCTCTCATTTCATTTATATAAGCCACATTACTCAATCCAGATCCCCTCTTAAGACTCCTGAATTGAACCCTGTAGGTTTCTGGTGTAATCTGAAACTGTTTCAAAACCAGTTCTTTAAATTTACCATAGTTTCAAGCATCATTAATAGGTATCTTATTTACTATGTCCAGAGCTCTTCCAGACAATTTTGCTACCAATGTGGTCATTCTTGGATTGTCAGGAATTGCATGGAAGGTGCACAGTTTCTCAAAGGTGATGAAATATTGGGCAATGTCACTCATCATACTGCGGACATAGTCATTCCAATTTGTGTATTTTTGGGGAGTGGGGCCAGCTGCTGGAGAGTTTTGTCTCTTCCACTCCATAACAACCAGTTCATGCTTCAGGACCTCAATCTGGGCCTGTATTTCTCTGTCTCTTAACTCCAGGGCCAATTTATCCATGGCTGCCTCTGCTTTCATAGCCCTTTTGTGAAAATCTTCCTCCCTGGCGGCCTCTGCTTCCATAGCCCTTCTGTCCGCAGTTGCCTTGCTTCTTTGAGCTTCAGTTGAAACTCCCGATCCTTTGCTTTCTCTTCTGCTTCCAGTCTGGCCAGCTCTAGTTTAGTAGCTGCCTCACAGGTAGTCATTTTCCTGCTTCCTTGTGCTGGGCCACACCCCTCTGCAGTCCACTCTAACTGAAATGCACTCAGCTCAGGGGCTTCTTAGCTAACAGAGACTTTCCCAGCTTCCAGTGTTCAGCCTTTCTGGGCAGTCTGCAACTTGTGCAGTTCCAGCTTCCTCTGAACTTCATTCTTGCTTATTTTTCTGTCCCTCTTTCCCTTCTCTGAAGTAAGCAATCAGAAAATAACAAACCAGTAACCACTTTGTCTGTTCTCCACCCACCACACCCAAACCTCACTTAAAATCACTACTAGTGTCTCAGAGCAATCAGCTGTGCACAGATCCTGCTCGACTTCACCACTGTGATGGGTTGGGTCACAGAAACCCCCTTGGGGCTGCCACCCGATGCCCTGAGCCTGTTTTCCCTGCCAGCTTGGGACTTCAGTACTTTGCCTTGTTTGAGCCAGACACGCTTGCCTGCTGCAAACACAGATCCAAGTCTGAACCATGTCCCGCAGAAGCTGCAGGCTTAACTGAAAACAGCTTAAGAAGTGCTCCTGTCTCCAGCACTCAGACACCCAGCTCCCAATGGGGTCCAAACCCCAATTAAATCTGTTTTGCCCTGTATAAAGCTTATACAGGGTAAACTCATAAATTGTTCGCCCTTGGTAACACTGAGAGAGAGAGAGATGCACAGCTGTTTGCTCTCCTCCCAGGTATTAAAACATACTCTGCGTTAATTAATAAGTAAAAAGTGATTTTATTAAATACAGAAAGTAGGATTTAAGCAGTTCCAAGTAATAACAGACAGAACAAAGTAAATTACCAAACAAAATAAAATAGAACATGCAAGTCTAAGCCTAAAACAGTAAAAACTAAATGCAGGTAAATCTCACCCTCAGAGATGTTCCAATAAGACTCTTTCACAGACTAGACTTCTTCCTAATCTGGATCCATCAATCACTCACACACCTGTAATTACTGTCTTTTGTTCCAGTTTCTTTCAGGCATCTCCTTGGGGTGGAGAGGCTATCCTTTGTGTCAGCTGAAGACACAATGGAGGGGTTTTCCCAGTGGCTCATATAGTCTCTCTCTTGTGGGTGGAAACCCCTTCCCCTCTCCTCTGCAGAATCCAGGTCCAAGATGGAGGTTTGGAGTCACATGGGCATGTCACATGTCCATGCATGAATCAGTTCCTTACAGGCCAACGCCACATTCCCAGGAAAGCTCAGATGTGGTTTGGCGTCTCTCAAAGTTCATTGTTAACTTAAGTGTTTCTTGATTGGGCGGTTACTGAGAATAGTTTTTTCTCAAGAAGCTGACCAACTGCTTCACTGAGGCTATGGCTACACTTGTACTTCAGAGCGCTGCCGCGGCAGCGCTGCCGTGGCAGCGCTTTAAAGCGCTAAATGTAGTCAAAGCTCAAGCGCTGGGAGAGAGCTCTCCCAGCGCTGTTCGTACTCCACCTCCCTGTGGGGAATAACGTACAGCGCTGGGAGCCGCGCTCCCAGCGCTGGGGCTTTGACCACACTAGCGCTTTGCAGCACCGCAATTTGCAGCACTGGAGAGGGTGTGTTTTCAGACCCTGCTGCAGCGCTGCAAATTTGCAAATGTAGCCATGCCCTAAGGCTACTTAAATTCAAACAAGTACACAGCCAATATTCATAACTTGCAGTAAAAAGATAATACATGCATACAAATAGGTTGAATGTATCTAGTAGATCAGGGGTTGGCAACCTATGGCACGTGTGCCAAAGGCGGCACCTGAGTTGAATTTCAGTGGCACTCACACTGCCCGGTTCCTGGCCACTGGTCCGGGGGCTCTTATGCATTTTAATTTAATTTTAAATGAAGCTTCTTAAACATTTTAAAAACCTTATTTACTTTACATACAACAATAGTTTAGTTCTATATTATAGACTTAAAGAAAAAGACCTTCTAAAAATGTTAAAATGTATGACTGGCACGCGGAAACTTAAATCAGTGTGAATAAATGACGACTCAGCACAGCACTTCTGAAAGGTTGCCAACCCCTGCAGTAGATAATAACCTTTGCAGAGATATGTTACATGGCCTATCTAGCATAAATCATATTCCAGTTATGTCATATTTAAAGCCATGACCACATTTCTATAAAGCATTATGGGGTGCAACGTCACACTCTGTTTCACGAACTATAAATTATGGGAAATAAATAAAATTAAGAAAAGAATCAAGAGGGATCTGGCATGCTCGGCGAAACTTTGTAGCAGCATCTCCAGAGCTCGTCAGTGTTAACCACCAGTTTGGGGAATATCCTCCTTTTTTCAGCCTGCCATAACATTGGCATGTTCAGTGAGAACTGCCCGAGGCACCTCCGGGTCACAGGAGGCAGAGAAGCCAGAAGGAGGAGTTGTGAGCATGACTCCTAGAGGAAGTAGGGGCATAGTGTTTCCTGGGCACAGACCTGGAGTAACAGACTTGGGAGTTTCTGAATACAGAGATTGCTGGCTGCTGGTTGTTTCTACTGATGTTCAGGGAAGCGGGACTTTGTGTACATTCTTTAACACCCATCCACCAAGGATTATACCAAAGAATAGAGCTGACTTGGATCTTCAATTTTCCCTCCTAATACAATCAACCCTGCAATGCCTCACAGGTTGGCACCACTTAGGAGAAGGGGGCACCAACATGCCCTGGAGCACTGATAATACCAGCCAAGCCTGAACATCCCTGGGGGATAATTTCTGCTTCCATAGCAAGAAAGAGAAGTGTCATCACTGGGCCTCCCATGGATCTCCTTGGGGGGAGGTGATTATCACAATGTCCTTGTGCATCTGCAGCCATGGATCAGTGCATGGGACAATCCTCACCCTTTCATGTCAATCAAACACTACCGTCAGTCAGCACCACACCTTTGGTGTTACTGGGATAGTTTCTAGGTTGGTGGCTGTGACATACCAGAGTCCAACCCAGACTAATCAGGAGCCATGCCACACCTGCCTGCAACCTTTCAATGCCTTGCTGAAGTGGCTTCCCCCTGGGCCACTCACAAACAACCATCTAGCAGGCAAATCATACCCTGAGCATGTGTGTATAACTGCAGCCTGGCTAGGAATAGTTGGGTTACACTCAGGCTCTCATCACCCTCGGTTCTACTGCAGGGGGATGCCAACACACACCCCAGTCTTCAATTTCCCTCCCAAAATGTACATCCTGTGCTGCCCAGTCCTCTCCTGGACAATACAAGTTACATTGTCCATTATTTCTTTAGAGGCATTAATATGCATGCAACGTAGTTTCTCAGACACTTCTATTTAAACACACTGGATTAGATAAAACAATAGTTTATTGATAATATGCATGCAAGAGGGATAGTTTGGTGAACTGTAGAAGTCCATAGCATGCTGTGGTCTCCTCCTGAGCTCCTCTTGGTGGTGTGTGGTATCTGAGGCACCCCCGTGGTATTTCCAGATGAAATATTAAGTTTTAGCAAAAAGATTTTGGTATCCACAAAAAACAAACAAACAAACAAAACCCTTTGTGGATCTGCTCTATGCAGTATCTGGCTTGCACTGACAACAGCGGGATGAAATGTACCCCAAACTCATACTCTGTAACTCTGGTAGAAATTGCATCATTTCATAACACAGTAAGAAAGCGTTGGTCAAATTAATCCCCAGGGCACCAATTACACCAAAGTGGCTTTGGTTCACTGAGCCCATTAATTAGGTGCTGTGTCTATCTGAGCTCAGGTATTCCCGGTTGATTCTGGAATCATGTCCCATAGATCACACATCTCAGTATAAAATTTCCCGCATGCTCCAAACTGGCAGTTTCTATTGATGGGGAAATGCCATCATCTCTCTCTCTTCTCAGCAGGTACGTGCTATTGTCCTGAATTACAGTGACACACACATATAGACACCATGGGGATCAGCAGGTATTGAATTCAAGACCTCCAGCACTAAAAGCCTCAGTCCCAACTCCTACCCCTTCACCTAAAGGAGCAACCTCCTTGGCTGGAAAAAATAAGCAATTACATAGTCACTGAAGCCAGTGCTTTCCATTGTATCTCTGGGTTTTCATACAGGCTAAAGTAAATGCCAAAAAGCTTCATTAGCACAGTAAGCAATTTTACCCCAACACAACATGCCAAGTCACAGAGCTCACCTTGCCCAAAGAGGGTGGAAAGTTTGACACTCCTCTACTCTCACCATTTCTTTAGCTAAGGAATAATCTCTTCAAACTGATTGTCTCAGAGTAACAAGTCACTGTTTACTGTTTGGATTAGTGAACAGGAGTGTTTGTGTGCGGGGCATGATAAACCTGCATGTCATTGTATTTGCACAGTGTGTGCATCTTATCAAACACCTGGAAAGACCAGCTGTGAACATCTGGCTCTGTGGACTAAACCCTCCCTGAGCGGGTACTGATGTCCATTAAGAAACTGATCTCCATTTATCTTCACTTACTTCATTACAGAGAAGGGACAGGTTTTCTGCACCATCCACCTGCCCACATCTCTGTAGCTGCCTGATCTCTGTTCAGAGGAGATGGAAAAGGGAAATCACTCGGAGGTGACTGAGTTCATTCTCACAGGACTGACAGATCGTCCGGAGCTGCAGGTCCCCCTGTTTGGGGTGTTCCTACTGATTTATAGTATCACCCTGGTGGGGAATGGGGGGATGATCTTGTTAATCAGGATTGACCCCCGACTCCACACCCCCATGTACTTTTTCCTCAGTAATTTGTCTTTCTGTGACCTCTGCCTTTCCTCGATAATTTCCCCTAAGATGCTGCTGAATTTCTTAGCCAAGAGGAAAAGCATTTCTTACACTGCCTGCGCTGTGCAAATGGCTCTCTCTGTTTTTACAGGTGTTGAGTGCCTCTTGCTGGCTGTGATGGCCTATGACCGTTAAGTGGCCATCTGTAACCCGCTGCTCTATACGGTCACCATGTCCAGGCAGCGTTGTAAACGGATTGTGGCTGGGGTGTATGCTGTGGGGTTTGTGGATTCAATGATATGCATGTGTTTTATATTTCAGCTGTCATTCTGCAGCTCCAACATCATCAATCATTTTGCCTGTGACATTTCCCCACTGTTGGCGCTCTCCTGTTCTGACACCCGCATCAATGAGATTGTGATCTTTACTTTCACTTGCTGCATTACAGTGAGCATCTTTGTGACTGTCCTCCTCTCCTATGTCTATATCATCTCCACCATCCTGAAGATCCGCTCTGCTGAGGGCCGGCGCAAAGCCTTCTCCACCCGCTCTTTCCACTTGACTGCTGTGGTCCTGTTATATGGCATCCAATTTTTCATGTATTTACGTCCCCCCTCCAGCTATTCCATGGACACAGACAAAGTGGCCTCGCTGTTTTACACGCTGGTGATCCCCATGTTGAACCCCCTCATCTACAGCCTGAGGAACATGGAGGTGAAGGACGCCCTGAGGAGAGCAATGAATAAACTCCTAACCAATTCCTGAATCTGTTTAACTCTGTACTGGTTTAGTGATATGGAGTGGAAACAGGTGAATTCTATTCCCAGCCCATTACAATGTAATTTCGCAGAGTCCGTAGGAGTGTTGTTCATTATTCTATTGTTATTATTATTAATTTGTTTGTATTCCAACAAAGTCTGCAGGCCCCAACTCAGATCAGTGGTCAAAACAGAGGAAGAATCACATGTTCAGAAAGAAAGAATTATACTATAGGCTGGTGGATAGGGGCTTCCACTTAGGCCTGGTCCACACTAGGACTTTAATTCGAATTTAGCAGCGTTAATTCGAATTAACCGTGCATCGGTCCACACCAGGACGCCATTTAATTCAACCTAGAGGGCTCTTTAGTTCGAATTCGGTACTCCACCCCGACGAGGGGAGTAGCGCTAAATTCGACATGGCTATGTCGAATTAGGCTAGGTGTGGATGCAAATCGAACTTACTAGCTCCGGGAGCTATCTCACACTGCACCACTCTGTTGACGCTCTGGACAGCAGTCCGAGCTCAGATGTTCTGATCAGCCATACAGGAAAAGCACCGGGAAAATTTGAATTCCTTTTCCTGTCTGGCCAGTTTGAATCTCATTTCCTGTGTGGACGTCGTGGCGAGCTCAGCAGCACTGGCAGCGATGCAGAGCTCTCCAGCAGAGGAGTCCATGCAATCTCAGAGTAGAAAGAGGGCCCCAGCATGGACTGACCGGGAAGTCTTGGATCTGATCACTGTGTGGGGCGATGAGTCTGTGCTTTCGGACCTGCGCTCCAAAAAACGGAATGCAAAGACCTACGAGAAGGTATCCTCTGAGTGCCATGCAAAGCCATGGCACTCAGAGGATATAGCCGGGATGCAACGCAGTGCCACGTGAAAATCAAGGACCTGAGACAAGGCTACCAAAAAATCAAAGCGGCAAACGGACGCTCCGGAGCCCAGCCCCAGACATGCCGCTTCTACGAGGCACTGCATGCCATTCTCGGTGGGTCTTCCACCACTGCCCCACCAGTGACTGTGGACTCTGAGGATGGGATAGTGTCGAGGGGCAGTTTCTCGGCGATGTTCACCAATGGGGAAGATGAGGAAGGGTTTGTGGAGGACGAGGCAGGCGACAGCTCTTACAATACTACTTTCCCCGACAGCCAGGATCTCTTCATCAGCCTCACAGAGATCCCCTACCAACCCTCCCCGGCCGTTAACCCGGACTCCGAATCAGGGGAAGGATCAGTCGGTAAGTGCTATAAACATGTAAACATTTATTTTTTAACAAAACAGGAATAAAAACTATATAAAAAGAAGGTCGATTCATATAGGGATCGAACAGAAATCCTCTTGGGACAGTTCTACGAAGCTCTCTGAGAGGTACTCGAAAAGCCTCCGCAGGAGGTTCCTGGGGAGAGGTGCCTTGTTGGGTGCTCCGTGGAAGCACACTCTTCCGCGCCAGGCCATCCTGAGGTATAATGGGAGCATCGCCTCGACCAGCATGGCAGCATAGGACCCTGGTCTGTGCAGGGATTCACGCAGCATTCGCTCTCTGTTTCTCCTGGAGACCCGCCTCAGGGTGATCTCGCTCGGCGACTGCTGCATCTAATTAGGGGAATTACTTTAATGTTACTATTGTGAATGCTTGACTTTTCCTTTGCATAACAATGACCGTCGTTTAACAGCCACGTGATGTAGGCTGCAGAGGAAAAGCATACAGGGATCTTTCCCGGGGACAGCCGCGAGGGGCTGGAACAGGGTCAGACTTTATGCTTTCCAGATTGCCTGCAGCAGGAGGGCACTGCTATCCATTAACTGTTAAGCAGCCTAAAGTTTACGGCTTACCAGGCCTGGCTGCTACACGGATTCTGCTGTCCTGCCCCGCTTGTCCGATCTCCAGTGCAAGACCCCAGGCAATGAAAGCCAATGCCGAAAATTCGAACTTGTCCTGAGAGCACATGAGATTAGGTGCCCTGTATGGTCTTGTTCACAGAAACTGAGTAGACTGTGTTCAGTGTTCGCAAACATGTATCTTTGGAAGGAAATCACTTCCTTTTTCCAATCACACAGCTGCGGCTCTTTCCCGAACTGCCCCGGCATCCCCCTCACAGAGGCTGGCGCAGATTAGGCGGCGAAAGAAAAAGACTCGGGACGAGATGTTCGCTGAACTGATGGCCTGCCCAGCAGAGCCAGTGGAGGGAGACCCTCTCTCAGCAGCAGCGCTCACACAGCGAACGGGAGGACAGGTGGCGGCAGGAAGACCAGCAGGCGACTCAAACGCTGCTTGGACTAATGAGGGAGCAAACGGACACGCTCCGGCGCCTTGTGGATGTTCTGCAGGACCGCAGGCAGGAGCAGAGAGCCCCCCTGAACTGTATCTGCAACCGCCCTCCCCCGCCACAAAGTCCTGTCCCCTCCTCACCCAAAATCACAAGAAGGAGGGGCGCTAGGGGCCGTGAAAACTGTCACTCCACCCCAGCAGAGCGCTCATGTACCAAACAGCTCTCATTCCCTAAAGTATGAGAATTGCTTGCCTTCCTGGCTCACCCGATCCCAAATCCCAGTTTCATCCCCCAACTGTGTAGTTGAGTATTAAAAACAGTTTGCTGTTCATTACTGTTTCCGTCATGTTTCTTTGCAGAAGACTTTGTGTGAAGGGGGGGAGGGGTTTCTTAATTGCATAGGACAGCCACCATTAACAGGGTACAGACATGGGGGCAGGATCAACAGCAGGTCACACACAGAGTGCAGTCACTAGGCACCCGGGTCACTCTGCGAGGTGTCTGCTGCCCCAGGTCAGTCTGTGAGGTGTATGTTACCCCAGGGTCCGAGCGCCTGGCATCCACAAATGGCAAGGCAGGCTGCCCTTACCATGCCCTTCCACCCTAGCCATGAACCTCTCCGATGCCCTGAGCCCCAGCCAGAGCCATCATCCCCCCACACCTACTCACCCTTCCCACACACCCCTCACCCCTTCCTGCAAACCCACCCCTTCCTGCACACCCTCCGGTAACCGTCCTCCCCCCCAAGGACCGCTGTAGGAGCAGGAGCATGTCAGTCCTCGAGTGTAGAAGCGGTCTGTACATCACTGCACACCATACCCACCACAGTCTGCGTCCCTGTTGGAACCCTTGAACAAGAATTTGTTAGTAAAGAAAACTTTGTTAATTAAAAATGTTCCAATAACTTTATTTTTAAACGTCTGTTGGAAGGGGGGAAACCTGTTGAACGGGGTATGTAACCGCTGAAAAAAGTCAATAGTAACTGAAACAGAGGCAGGTTCAGCTTCTCTGTAAAGAGACTGGACAGTCATAGGTTACCCTGCTCTCTGAGGAACCTAGCTTTCAAAGCCTCCCGGATGCACAGCGCTTCCCGCTGGGCTCTTCTAATGGCACGGGTGTCTGGCTGAGCGTAATCAGCAGCCAGGCGATTTGCCTCAACCTCCCATCCCACCATAAAGGTCTCCCCCTTGCTCTCACAGAGATTGTGGAGCACACAGCAAGCTGCAATAACAATGGGGATATTGGTTTCGCTGAGATCCGAGCGAGTGAGTAAGCTCCTCCATCTCCCCTTGAGACGTCCGAAAGCACACTCCACCACCATTCTGCACTTGCTCAGCCGGTAGTTGAAGAGCTCCTTGTCACTGTCCAGGGCGCCTGTATAGGGCTTCATGAGCCAGGGCATTAGCGGGTAGGCTGGGTCCCCGAGGATCACTGTAGGCATCTCCACATCCCCAACAATTATTTTGTGGTCCGGGAAGAAACTACCTTCCTGCAGGCGTCTAAACAGACCAGAGTTCCTGAAAACACGCGCGTCATGAACCTTGCCCGGCCACCCGACGTAGATGTTGGTAAAACGTCCCCTATGGTCCACCAGTGCTTGCAGCACCATTGAAAAGTAGCCCTTTCAGTTAATATACTGGCTGGCCTGGTGGGCCAGTCCCAGGATAGGGATGTGAGTGCCATCTATAGCCCCACCGCAGTTTGGGAATCCCATCGCGGCGAAGCCATCTATGACGACCTGGATGTTTCCCAGGGTCACTACCTTTGAGAGCAGCAGGTCAACGATTGCATGGGCTACGTGCATCACAGCAACCCCCACGGTAGATTTGCCCACGCCAAAGTGGTTTGCTACTGACCGGTAGCTGTTTGGCGTGGCAAGTTTCCAGAGGGCTATGGCCACTCGCTTCTGCACAGTCAGGGCTGCTCGCATCCGGGTGTCCTGGCGCTTCAGGGCAGGGGCTAGCAAGTCACACAGTTCAAGGAAAGTGCCCTTACGCATCCTGAAGTTTCGCAGCCACTGTGATTCATCCCAGACCTGCAGCACTATGCGGTCCCACCAGTCCGTGCTTGTTTCCTGGGCCCAGAATCGCCGTTCCAGAGCATGAACGTGACCCATTGCCACCATGATCTCCACGGCGTGGGATCCCGTGCTTTGTGAGAGGTCTGTGCCACTCTGACACTTCATGTCCTCACCGCGCTGCCGGAGCCTCCTCGCCCGATTTCTCAGCAGCTCACTGTGGAAGAGGTGGACAATAAGGTGCGAGGAGTTGACAATGGCCATAAGTGCAGCGATGATTGCAGCGGGCTCCATGCTCGCAGTGCTGTGGCGTCCGCGCTGTCACTGACCAGAAAAGTGCGGTAACAGATTTCCCGCCGGCGCTTTCAGGGAGAGAGGGCAGGAGTGACGGTTGAATGACGACAGTTACCCAAAACCACCCTCGACACATTTTCCCCCCAGCAGGCATTGGGGGCTCTACCCAGCATTCCAATGGGCAGCGGGGACTGCGGGAACTGTGGGATAGCTGCCCAGAATGCACCGCTTCCAATATCGACGCTTGCCCCGTTAGTGTGGACTCACAAAGTCGAATTAGTGTCCTTAGTGTGGATACACAAATTCAAATTCATAAGGTCGAATCCACAAATTCGACCTAAGTTAAATTGAACTACTCTTGTAGTGTAGACATACCCTAACTTTCTGTTCCTTTGATTCCAAATTTGTTGCTATGGCTAGTTGAAAATTTTTCTTGAGAAGTTTTTTTCCATGAAATTATCTTTCCCCTGGAAATTATCAGCTTTCCATCAAAATTCCAAACTCCCCTCCTCCCTAAACTGTGGCTGTGGGACTCTGGTGATGATCCAGGGCAGTTCAGGAAGAGGAGAGACCATCATGCACGATTAGGGATGTAGTACAGCCTGGGAGCCTGTAAAATGGAAGAGATTCGTAGTATGTGCTATCTGATGCACACATGTGCCATTTCTGACTTGAAATATGAAGTTCTTAACAAAAAGATTTTGGTCTCCACAAACAAACCCGCTCTGTGGATCAGCTCTACACAGTAGCCAGCTTGTACTGAAAACATCAGGATGAAATATACCTCTAGCCTCATACTCTGTAACTCTGTTAGAAATTGCATCATTTAATAACACGGTAGAAAAGAGTGGGCAAAATTAATCCCCAGGGCACCAATTACACCAAGGTGACTTTGGTTCACTGAATGTATTAATTAGGTGTAATGGCTCTCTGAGCTCAGGTATTCCCACTTGCTTCAGGGATCATGTCCCATAGATCACACATCTCACTATAAAACTTCCCGAATGCTTCAAACTGGCAGTTTCTGTCGATGAGGAAACACCAACACATCTCTCTCTCTCTTCTCAGCAGGTACGTGCTATTGTCCTGAATTACAGTCACACACACAAACGGACACCATGGGGATCAACAGATATTGAATTGAAGACCTCCAGCACTAAAAGCCTCAGCCCCAACCCCTACCCCTTCAGCTAAAGGAGCAACCTCCTTGCTTGGAAAATATAGGCAATTACATAGTCACTGAAGCCAGTGCTTTCCATTGTGTCTCTGGCTTTTCATAAAGGCTAAAGTAAATACCAAAAAGCTTAGCAGAGTAAGCAACTTTACCCCAAACCGACATGCCAAGCCACAGAGCTCCCTTTGCCCAAAGAAGATAGAAAGATTGACACTCCTCTACTCTCACTCCTTTTTGAGCTTACAAATAATCTCCTCACAGTGAAAATTTTTTCACCATGATTCTCTTACAGCAGAGTCACAAGTCACTGTTTGCTGCTTGGATTAGTGAACAGGAGTGTTCATATGTGGGGCATGATTAACCTGTGTGTCATTGTATTTACGCAGTTTCTATTTTATTGAACAACTGGAATGACCAGCTGTGAACATCTGGCTCTGTGGACTAAGCCCTTCCCTGAGCGGATACTGATGTCCATTAAGAAACTGATCTCCATTTATCTTCACTTACTTCATTACAGAGAAGGGACAGGTTTTCTGCACCATGCACCTGCCCACATCTCTGTAGCTGCCTGAACTGTGTTCAGAGGAGATGGAAAAGGGAAATCACTCGGAGGCGACTGAGTTCATTCTTTCAGGACTGACAGATCGTCTGGAACTGCAGGTCCCCCTGTTTGTGGTATTCCTACTGATTTATGGTATCACCCTGGTGGGGAATGGGGGGATGATCTTGTTAATCATGATTGACCCCCGACTCCACACTCCCATGTACTTTTTCCTCAGTAATTTGTTTTTCTGTGACCTCTGCTATTCCTCAACAATTTGCCCTAAGATGCTGCTGAATTTCTTAGTGGAGAGGAAAAGCATTTCTTACACTGCCTGCACTGTGCAAATGAATCTCTCGGACTCTTTTACTGATGTTGAGTGCCTCTTGCTGGCTGTGATGGCATATGACCGTTACGTGGCCATCTGTAACCCGCTGCTCTATACGGTCACCATGTCCAGGCAGCTTTGTAAGCAGCTGGTGGCTGGGGTGTACGCTGGGGGGTTGGTGGATTCAATGATAAACACGTTTTTTACATTTCGGCTGTCATTCTGCAGCTCCAACATCATCAATCATTTCTTCTGTGACATCCCTCCACTGTTGGTGCTCTCCTGCTCTGACACCCGCATCAACGAGATTGTGATGTTTGCTTTCACGAGCTGCATTATAGTGAGCAGCCTTGTAACTGTCCTCCTCTCCTATGTCTATATCACCTCCACCATCCTGCAGATCCGCTCTGCCGAGGGCCGGCGCAAAACCTTCTCCACCTGCTCTTTCCACTTGATCACGGTGGTCCTGCTTTTTGGCACCCTCCTCTTCGTGTATTTACGTCCCACCTCCAGCTATTCCATGGACACAGACAAAGTGGCCTCATTATTTTACACGCTGGTGATCCCCATGTTGAACCCCCTCATCTACAGCCTGAGGAACACGGAGGTGAAGGACGCCCTGAGGAGAGCAATGAATAAACTCCTAACCAATTCCTGAATCTGTTTAACTCTGTACTGGTTTAGTGATGGGGAGTGGAAACAGGTGAATTCAATTCCCAGACAGTTGCAATATAATTTTGCAGAGCCCAAGGTCGTATTGTTCATTATTGTATTGTTATTATTATAAATTTGTTTGTATTCCAAAAAGGTCTGCAGGGCCCAACTGAGATCAGTGGACAAATCATGGGAAGAATCACAGGTCCAGAAAGAGAGAATGATTTTATAAGATCATGGCTGGAGGCACCCACCTAGAGTGTGAGATGCTCAACTTCACGTCTCTGTTCCAGTGGTTATTGAATTAGTTATACACAGTAGAATAACTTTGAAAGGAGAGAGTGAGAGGAACCCATACTGGAATAGCTCATCATTCAGGGGCATATCCATGTGCATAGTGTGACAGGTTTGGTCACAGAGACCCCTATTGGGACTGTCACCTGTTATGCTGAAATTACCTCTGATCCTGTTTTCCCTGCCAGCCTGGGCCTCCAGAACCTTGCCTCATTGAGCCAGATGTGCTAGCCAGCTGCAACACAGCCAAAGGGTCAGGGCCTCACACCCCAAACTGCAGATCCAGACTGAAACCACCTCAGCATTATAACTGTCTCCAGCATGCAGACACCCAGCTCCCAATGGGATCTAAACCCCAAACAATCTGTTTTACTCTGCATAAAAGTTATACAGGGTAAAATGATAAATGTTCACCCTCTATATCACTGCAAGAAAGATATACAAAACTCTTCCCTCCCTCCCCAACCCCATAACAATTACTTACACTGAGTTTATAAATAAACAAATGTGATTTTATTAAGTATAAAAAGTAGGATTTAAGTGGTTTTAAGTCGTTAACACACAGAACAAAGTAAGTCACAAAGCTAAATAAAACAAAACACAGAAGGCTAAGCTTAATACACTCAGAAATCAGTTACAAATGTTAACTTCTCACTCCCATTGTTACTTCAGGTAAAATCCTTATCAGGTCCGATGCCTTTTCTGACCTGGGTCCAGCCTGTTCTCACCCACCCCTGTGGCTACAGTCCTTTTGTTTCCAGGTGCTTGCAGGTATCTCTGTGGGGTAGGGAGCAGGTATCTCTGTGGGGTAGGTAGAGCTGAAGACACTCATTTTTTGCCTTCCTCACTTCATATAGAACATCCCTTTGTTTGGAATTCCAACCTCTCTAGAAAAGTACCAGTTTCAAGATGGATTTCACTATCTGGTGACATGGTCACATGTCACTGTAAGACGCCAGTCTGACGCACCCGATAAGTATTTATGGAAATATGCTTATGAATATAAATATGACATAATTGTAAAATGTTTTATGCTAGATATGCCATGTAACATATGTCAACAAATGTTATGATCTATTGAATACATTCCTCCTATTTGTATGAATGTATCATTTTTGTATTCAAAGTTATGAATATTGGCTATGTACTTGTTTAATTTTAAATACCCTCAGTGAAGCAGTTGGACAGCTTTGTTAGAAAAGACTATTCTCTGTAAGTGCCCAATCAAGAACCACTTAAGCCAACAATAAATTGGAGATTCCAATCCACATCTGAGCTTTCCCAGGAATGTGGCTTGGCTGGTAAGGAACTCAGTCAGGCATGGACATGTGACAACAAAACTCCATTTTGTAGCTGGGATTCTACGCAGGGACAGGGAGGGGTGTCCATCCCAAAGGATACCTGAAAGAAACTGGAATAAAGGACAGTAACCACAGGGGGTGTGAGTGATTGCTGGACTCAGACTAGAAGGAGACTAGTCTGTAAAAGGAAGCTTCCTGGGTCACCTCTGAGGGTGAGGTTTTATCTATATTCAGTTTTCTTACTGTATGAGGCATAGACTTGCGTGTTCTATTTTATTTTGCTTGATAATTCACTTTGTTCTGTCTGTTACTACTTGGAACCACTTAAATCCTACTTTCTGTATTTAATAAAAATAACTTTTTACTTATTATTTAACCCAGAGTATGTATTAATACCTGGAGGAGCGGGGGGCGAACAGCTGTGTAAATCTATCTATAAGTGTTATAGAGGGCGACAAATTCAAGAGTTTACCCTGTATAAGCTTTATACAGAGTAAAACGGGTTTATTTGGGGTTTGGATCCCATTGGGAGTTGGGCATCTGAGTGTTAGAGACAAGAACATTTTTTAAGCTTCTTTCAGTTAAGCCTGCAGTTTGTGAGATATGATTCAGACCTGGGGGTTTCTGTGATCCAACCAGTCACATTCTTCCTGGGTTGGCGCACAGGAACAAAGGAAGGCTTGCAGGTAAACAGAGCCATTCACAGTTCAGTGATTCTGATGCACCCTTAATGGCCTTCACTTAATATGTCTACATCAGTGATACACGTTTATATCTTATTCTCCTAACTCCAGACATAGAAATAATCCATGTAAACAAATGGGATGAACACACTTGGTAGATTATGATCTTTATAATAATATGTTACATGGGGCACTTAGCATAAAGCATATTCCAGTTATGTCATATTCAGAAGCATATTTTCATAAAGCATATGAGTGCTGTGTCACACGTGGCTTTGCCCAGGACTGGAGAGAAGGTGGAATTGAACCGTGAGCTCCCACCTCACAGGTGAACACCCCAACTATTGGGCTAAAAATTACAAAGGGAAGGACCGGCACCTGAATCCTCCCCCATCCTTCACGCATTGTTTTGGAACAAAGCTATTAGGAGTATTTGTAACACATTTATGAATAGTTTCGGGTCAATCCAAACGGTATTGTTTTTGACAATAAATTAATAGTCCAGAAGAAATTCACCAATTTCTAGACACCTTTTTGTCCCAACTCTGGGAAATTACTTAACGAGACATTTGGAGTGGTGACCAACAAATAAAGTGGAACACATTCACCTCAGTTTTGTATCATATTAAAATTACCTCACGTGAGAGACAGCTATCCAGGCCAGCTGATTCTCTGTCCCTCTGTGTTCCATTTCCACAAGGAGAGACATAGCTACAACATTAATTGCATGTGCTGTGCTCACCCATTGTCCTGGGAGTAAAGATCCTCTGCAGAGTAAATCTCAAACTCATCAAAGCTAAATGTAACCTCTGCCACCCAAGGAAGCAGCTCCAGAGGTATTAAGGTTAAAGTGGTGTGGTTAGCAAACAGGGAAAGATTCGACTCTAAGTCTGATTTTAGGGTTCTGAGCAGGTACTGCTTCCGTCCTTCTCAACTCACTGTAAGTGAAGGGAGGAAAAACAAAGAGGTACCACTAAGTCATGGGCAAACAAGTCAGTTTCAGAGCACTTCAGCCTTTAATTGAAATGACAGTGAGCTGTTCATGGGAGGGGAAGGAAGGAATTATCTCCTGAGAGGAGAAATTTGAAATTTTCTGAACCTATTTACCTTTCAAAAGAAGGAAAGAGCTTTACCAAGGGAGGGAGAAGAGTGACTGGAAAAGGAGAGAAAAATAGCTTTAATAGGAAGGGAGAAAACTCTCCCATTGATTCAGGGAATGTCTAAGCTGAAGCCATTACATTGACTCAGCTATGGCATGCAGCAGTGCCATAGTGTAGATGCTTTTCACATTGCCGGAATGGGTTTTTCCATTGAGGTAATTAATCCACATCTTCGAGAGGCAGTAGCTAGGTCAATGGAAGAATTACACTGAGGATCAGTACAAGGTAACTGCCTCAAACATGGTATGAAAAGTTTCTCAGTCCTGTGCCACAGAGCTCGGTTGATCTAATTTTTAAGCATAAAGCAGACGTAAGAGAAGCTACCGATAGAAAAGCCCAGTTGGGAAATCTAGTCCTATCTGCATGCCAAGGCAGCAGAATCCCCTTCGGTTCTTTTTGTTCAGGCTAGTTGGAAATATTCCAGCTGTCCCAGCTTCCCAGGAGAGATGATTCTGCATTCTGACCAAGCTCAGTGTCCAGCTGTGTGTGTGTAGTGGGGACTCTGTGTGTGTGTGTGTGTTTGGTGTGCAGTGGGCACTGTGTGTGAGTGTAGTGGGCACTGTGTATTTAGTGCATGTGTGTGTGTTTAGTGTGCAGTGCGCACTGTGTATTGTGTGTGTGTGTAGTGGGCACTGTGTATTGTGTGTGTGTGTGTGTGTGTGTGTGTTTGGTGTGCTTTGGGCACTGTGTGTGTGACGGGGGGATACAGTGGAGCTGAATGTCAAGTATAGGGAGGTGTGTGTCCCTAGCTCTGCCCAGTCCTCAGGCTGGTGTTACCCCAGTGAAAGGCTCTTTGTGAGATCATAGGACTAGGAGGGACCTCGAGAGATCGTCTATTCCAGTCCCCTGCACTCATGGCAGGACCAAATATTATCTAGACCATCCCCAACAGGTGTTTGTCTAGTCTGCTCTTAAAAATCTCCAGTGGTGGAGATTCCACAACCTTCCTGGGCAAGTTATTCCAGTGCTTAGGCACTCTCACTGTTGGGATGTTTTTTCCTAATGTCCAGCCTAAACTGCCCTTGCTGAAATTGAAGTCCATCGGTTCTTGTCTTAACCTTCCCCCTCTCACCCATTGCTTTGCAATTTTATTCCTAAACTCTGTTTCACGGACTATAAATTACGGGAAATAAATAAAATTACCAAAAGAATCAGGAGGAAGTTGGCATGCTTGGAGATATTTTGTAACAGCATCTGCAGAGATTTTCAGTTTTAACCACCAGTTTGGGGAATATCTTCCTTTTTGCAGCCTGCCCTTGTTACACCCCAAGGCCCCCTTTCTTAGGGAGTCCATTGGGAAGGCAGATTAGCATTGTGTATTGCTAATGCTGTTGTTAGCATTGCAAACCTGTTTGGGGAGTATTAAAGGTGTGTGAGTGGGGAGTGAAAGTGTTTTTGCAGGTACAAAAGGCCAAGTGGGGCGGGAGGGGAGCAAAGAATGGGTTAATTTAACACTGCAGCTAGGAAGCTTAGTTTATAAATAAAAAGCTATCTTTAGCCCGAGACCAGCTGCTATCTGCCAAGACAGAAGGGGGGAAGTTTAATCCCCACCCCAACCAGCGGTAAAAAAAATTGTTAAACAAAATGCAGGGGCCGGGGGGAAAAAATGGCAAAGGTCAGCCAGGAACAAACAAAGAACTGTTTTACAGCCCTGAAACTGGTTGTTTGGGGAAAGCTTAAAAAAAACCATGGAAGACCAGTATAATCTGACAGAAAGGGCACCAGAAGCAGAAGTTCCCGAACAGAGCACCCCACCCCACCCTGAGGAGCCAGAACTTAAAACCCTTCTGAAAGCTGAAGCAATTCAGAGAGCCCAGTGGATTTTTGGATGGCCTGGGCCCAGGACAGCACCACGGTTCACCTTTCCCCCCACCCTTCTCACTTTACACCCAGACTTGGCCAGTCTGGGTTCTGCATGTATAAGTATGAAAGTGGGTTAGGGCTTGGGGCATTGACGTTTTCTTTCTTCCCCTGAGTAACGTGAAAGTGTTCCCAGCACTCTCTGCTGTTGTTTTATTATTTTATCAATAAAGATTTAAAATTTAGACCCTGGGTGTGCCTCGTCATCTCCTCCCCCCAAAAAATCCTGTGGCCCAGCCTGATCAACTGTGGCCCCAGGCAGATTGGTAACAAAAATCTCTCACATCCTGACTTTGGCATTTTCACTGAGGACTGCCCCAGGCACCTCCAGGTCACAGGAGGCAGAGAAGCCAGGAGGAGGAGTTATATGCAGGAGTCCTAGAAGAAGTAGGGGCATAGTGTTTCCTGGGCAATGACCTGGAGTGACAGACTTGGGAGTTTCTGAATACAGAGATTTCTGGCTGTTGGCTGTTTCTACTGGTGTTCAAGGAACGAAGACTTTGCGTACATTCTTTGTAACCCCTCCCTCAAGGATTATACCAAAGAATAGACTTTATAAGCTTCCCATCAAAATACCAAACTCCCCTCCTCTCTAACCCATGGCTGTGGGACTCTGGTGATGTTCCAGGGCAGTTCAGCAAGAGGAGAGACCATCATGCATCATGGGGGATGTGGTCCAGCCTGGGAGCCTGGCCCACAGAAGAGATTGGTGCTGTGTGGTATCTGATGCAGCCCTGTGGTATTTCCAAGCAAAAAGGTTTCAGTCTCCACAAACAACACCCCTTTGTGGATCAGCTCTACACAGTACACGGCTTGCACTGAAAACAGGAAGATGAAATATATCCCTAACCTCATACTCTGTAACTCTGGTTGAAATTGCATCATTTAACAACACAGTAGGAAAGAGTGGGCCAAATTAATCCCCAGGGCATGAATTAAACCGAAGGTGTCTTTGGTTCACTGAATGCATTAATTAGGTGTTATGGTTCTCTGAGCTCAGGTATTCCCAGTTGCTCCAGGAATCATGTCCCACAGATCACACATCTTAGTATAAAACTTCCCAAACGCTCCAAACTGGCAGTTTCTGTCGCTGGGGAAACGCAAACACATCTCTCTCTTCTCAGCAGGTACGTGCTATTATCCTGAATTACAGTCACACACACACACATACATACATCATGGTGATCAGCAGGTATTAAATTCAAGACCTCCAGCACTGAAAGCCTCAGCCTCAACTCCTACCCCTTCAGCTAAAGGAACAACCTCCTTGCTTGGAAAAAATTGGCAATTACATAGTCACTGAAGCCAGTGCTTTCCATTTTCTCTCTGGGTTTTCCTACAGACTAAAGTAAATGCCAGAAAGCTTAATTAGCAGAGTAAGCATCTTTACTACAAAGCAACATGCCAAACCACAGAGCTCACCTTGCCCAAAGAGAGCAGAATGATTGACACTCCTTTACTCTCACCCCTTCTTTAGCTAAGGAATAATATCTTCAGATTGATTCTCTCACAGCAGATTCACAAGTCACTGTTTTCTGTTCGGATTAGTGAATACGACTGTTTGTGTGTGGGGCATGATTAACCTCCGTGTCATTGTATTTGCACAGTGTGTGCATCTTATCAAACACCTGGAATGACCAGCTGTGAACATCTGGCTCTGTGGATTAAGCCCTTCCCCGAGCAGGTACTGATGTCCATTAAGAAACTGATCTCCATTTATCTTCACTTACTTCATTACAGAGAAGGGACAGGTTTCCCGCACCATCCACCTGCCCACATCTCTGTAGCTGCCTGATCTCTGTTCAGAGGAGATGGAAAAGGGAAATCACTCAGAGGCAACCGAGTTCATTCTCTCAGGACTGACAGATCGTCCAGAGCTGCAGGTTCCCCTCTTTTGGGTGTTCCTACTGATTTATGGTATCACCCTGATGGGCAATGGGGTGATGATCTTGTTAATCACGATTGACCCTCGACTCCACACCCCCATGTATTTTTTCCTCAGTAGTTTGTCTTTCTGTGACCTCTGCTATTCCACGATAATTTCCCCTAAGATGCTGCTGAATTTCTTAGCCGAGAGGAAAAGCATTTCTTACACTGCTTGTGCTGTGCAACTGTATCTCTCTGTCATTTTTGCAGATGTTGAGTGCTTCTTGCTGGCTGTGATGGCATATGACCGTTATGTGGCCATCCGTAACCCACTGCTCTACACGGTCACGATGTCCAGGCAGCTTTGTAAACAGCTGGTGGTCGGGGTGTACACTGTGGGGTTGGTGGATTCAATGATACAAACAGGTTTTTCATTTCGGCTGTCATTCTGCAGCTCCAACATCATCAATCATTTCTTCTGTGACATCCCCCCTCTGCTGGCACTCTCCTGTTCTGACACCCGCATCAATGAGATTCTGATGTTTGCATTCATGTGCTGCACTGGAGTGAGCAGCCTTGTAACTATCCTCCTCTCCTATGTCTATATCGCCTCCACCATCCTGCAGATCCGTTCTGCCGAGGGCCGGCGCAAAGCCTTCTCCACCTGCACTTTCCACTTGACCGCGGTAGTCCTGTTTTTTTGCACTCTTCTCTTCATGTATTTACGTCCCACCTTAAGCTATTCCATGGACACAGACAAAGTGGCCTCAGTGTTTTACACGCTGGTGATCCCCATGTTGAACCTATTTATCTATAGCCTGAGGAACACGGAGGTGAAGGACGCCCTGAGGAGAGTAATGAATAAACTCCTAACCAATTCCTGAATCTGTTTAACTCTGTACTGGTTTAGTGATGGGAAGTGGAAACAGGTGAATTCAATTCCCAGCCCATTGCAAGGTAATATCGTAAAGCCCGTGATAGTATTGTTCATTATTGTATTGTTCTTATTATTAACTTGTTTGTATTCCAACAAAGCCTGCAGGCCCCAACAAAGATCGGGGCTTTATTAGGGTATTACCCAAGCAAAATTCCAGGAGGTGCCTGTTTCACATGTGTGAATATCTGTGATGTGCTTTGAAAGCATAGAGCTATTTGTATTGGGAAACAAAAGGGAGGCATCACATCTATCTCCCTCTGTATTGTAGTGAATTTGGTTTTGTTATGCAGTTGCAAGTATGAAGTTTATTATTTCTATGGCTGAACCAAAGGGGATTTTGCACACCCTCCTGATACTCCCCAAACCTGCTCAATCAACACCATTTCATCTATCGCAGTAGTCTCGATTTAGCCAGTTGTGTAGATATGGCCTCATTCTCTCCACTGAAGTTGTTGCATTATGGATAAAACACAGGAAGAATCACAGGGCCAGAAAGAGAGAATGACTCTATAGACTGGTAGTTCGGGGCACTGAGATGCTCAACTTCATGTCTTTGTTCCAATGGTTATTTAATTTATTATCCACTGTAGAAAAACTTTGAAAGGAGAGATCAAGAGCAACCCAGATTCGAATAGCACATCACTCAGTGGCTGGGATGCTTTCTGTAAATACAGGAAACTCAAGTGCACATCTTTGCCCAGCACTGGACAGAAGGGGGAATTGAATCAGGATCACCCACCTCACAGGTGAACACCCTAACCATTGAGCAAAAAATTACAAAGAGAGGGAGCATCACCACCTCCTACCAGTGGCTACTTTGCGACCCGCACCTACATCCTCTCCCCCCACACACATTGTTTTGGGAAAAGGCTATTAGAAGACTTTGTAACACATTGTGAAGAGTTTCAGGTCAACCCCAACTGCATTGTTTTTCACAATAAATTATTCGTCCCGAAGAAATTCACCCATTTCTAGACACTTTCATGTCCCAATGCTGGGAAATTACTTACAGAGACTTTTGGAGCGGTGACCAACACATGAATTGTAATACATTCACCTCAGTTTTGTATCATATTCAAAAGACCTCAAGGGTGAGACTGCGATCCAGACCAGTTGGTGCTCTGGCCCTCTGTATTCCATTTCCACAAGGAAAGACACGGTCACACCATTAATTGCATGTGCTGTGCACACCTGTTGTCCTGGGAGAAAAGATGCTCCAGGGAACAAATCTCAAAGTCATCCCAGGAAGCAGCTCCAGAGGTATTAAGGGTAATGTGGTTGTGATTAGTAAACAGGGCAAGATTCAACTCCTGGTCTGATTTTAGGGTTCTGAGCAGGTACTGCTTCCGTCCTCAACTCATTGTAAGTGAAGGGAGGAAAACCAAAGAGGTACCACCAAGTCATGTCTGTGCATGTGGTGGGGGGTACAGTGGAGCTGGATGTCAAGTGTAGGCAGGTGCGTGTCCCTTGCCCTTCCCACTGCTCAGTCTGGTGTCTCCCCTCCCCTCAGTGCAGGGATCCTTCTGAGACCATAGAATCATAGGACTGGAGGGGACCTTGAGAGGTCGTCTAGTACAGTCCCCTGCACTCATGGCAGGACTAAGTATTACCTAGACGATCCCTGACAGGTGTTTGTAACCTGCTCTTGAAAAGCTCCAACAGTGGAGATTCCACAACCTTCCTGGGCAAGTTATTCCAGTGCTTAACCACCCTGACTCTTGGGATGTGTTTCCTATTGTCCAAGCTAACCCCCCCTTGCTGCAATTGAAGTCCATCGGTTCTTGTCCTATCCTTCCCCCATCCCCCATTGTTTTACAATTTTACTTTGTAGCGGGGTGGTCCCCTGCTCCTGCCCTTCAGGGCTTAAAATAGCCTAGGAGAGGGCTATGGATGGGGCAAGAAGCCTGGGCTGACTGAGTGAAAGCAGGCCCAGCTGTGGCCAGGTCCCAATCAGGCCCAGCAGGCCCCTATAAGAGGCAGTGAGCCAGGAGCCCAAACGGTCTCTCTCTGGCTGTAGAGGGAGAAAGGCCTGGCTACAGGGAGCTAGAAAAGGTACCTGAGTGGAGCAGGGCTGCGGAAAGGCTGAGGAGCTCCTGCCTGGTAAGCCCCAGCCTGCGGCCTAGCATTAGGCCAAGAGGTACTGGGGGTTGCAGAGGGCAGCCCAGGGGTAGGCAAAGACAGCAGGTCCAAACTCTTTTGCCTGTGATGAGTGGCTGATACTGCAGTCTGCCCCAGTGAACGGGGGCTAGATGGAGACTGGGCAGTAGCTAATACTGAGGCAAAGTGGAGATAGTTGGGTGGGGTTCCCCTGGGAGGGGGAGACCCAGTTAACAGAGGCACCAGGGTCCAGAGAGGGACTCGGGGCCAGAAGACAGGCGGATCACTGGCCTGCAGAGGGTGCTCCGGGCTGGAAATTGAGCTAATTCCTGAAGACGACCAGCAGGAGGCGCCGCAGGGGTGAGTCGGCCCGTCTACGTACTCCTAAACTTGGTTTCAAGGACTATAAGTTATGGGAAATAAATAAAATTAACAAAAGAATCGGGAGGGAGCTGTAACATACCAGGGTCCAACCCAGACTAAGCAACAGCTTTGTCACCTGCAACCTTGCAATGCCTTACTGAAGTGGCTTCCAACTGGGCCACTCACAAACAAATCACATCCTGAGCATCTGTGTGTAACTGCAGCCTGGCCAGGAATAGTTGGGTTACACTCAGGCTCTCACCACCCTTGGTTATACTGCAGGGTGACCCTAACACACTCCGCAGACTTCGATTTCCCTCCTGAATTTTACATCCTGTGCTGCCCAGTCCTCTCCTGGACAATACAAGTTACATTGTCCATTATTTCATTAATAGCACTAATATGTATGCAACTTAGTTTCTCAGACACTTTTACTGAAACACACTGGATTAGATACAACAATAAAACAAAGTTTATTGACTACAAAGATAATTTTAAGTGAGTACAAATAAGGAGGCATAGAAGTCAGAGATAGTTACAAGAAAATTAAAGCTAGAATTCAACTTGTGCCTAAGTTAGCAAATGATGTGAAATTCAAAGCAAAAGTTTCCTCACCATGTGCTTTCAACAGTCTTATTGACCAAATTTCCTAAGTAAGGACCCCTTCACGAGTCCAATGTCTGCTTCCTTTATCTCTTCAGATGCAGTGAATCAAGGGGGGGAAGAGAGAGAGAGAGCGTGGTGCCTTGGGATGTCTATACCCTCTTTTTAGAGTCCTATCCCCCCTTTGAGAAACATTTCCATCTGGTTACTGGAAGACAAAAACTCTATGTAGAAAGATGTTACCTGCTGCTTTTCCTCACCATTTTAGGGTACGTTTGTTTCCCTTCGTGCTTAATGACTATGGTTACTGTTTAGATACAAAATTAAGCAGAGCACACATTTCTTTGTTTAAAACAGACCAGTTTGCCAGCCTTGGTTTGGAACATGCATTAATAACACCATACAGTGTCATCTTATAACTTCACATACATTATAAAAATATATTAATATTTGCAGTGAGAGTATGAGTATTGCTAGTTGACTCATAGATTTACTGACCATCTTAAAGGTAAGTTCCATGTGCGCATAATATGCCTGCAAGAGGGATAGTTTAACAACTGCAGAAGTCCGTAGCATACTGTGGTCTCCTCCTGAGATCCTCTGGTCACCATGTGGTCTCCATCAGGCAAAAATGAGTGAATCTATCTTTCCGATTTTGGGGAGTAATCTAGCAAGGGAAGGACATAGGATACCATGGTGATTGGCATGCTATAAATAGCTAGATAATCGGGAGTACTCTTACATATCTTACAGGTTTTACATTCCATCTATTGGGGCCGGGACAATGAGGTGATTCTGAAACCAGGAATGAGTGACAAGATATCAGCTACAGTTGCAAACAATTAGTATGTTTCTCCACTATCTAACGTTCTGTTCCTTTGATTCCAAATTTATTGCTAAGGCTGGTTGAAAATTTTTCATGAGAAGATTTTTTGATGGGAAATTGGATTATCCATTCAACTATTCTTTTTCCATGAAATTCTCTTTTTCCTGGAAATTATAAGATTTCCAATAAAAAATACCAAACTCTCTTCCTCCCTAAATCATGGCTGTGGGACTCTGGAGAAGTTCCAGGGCAGTTCAGCAAGAGGAGAGACCAACATGCATCATGGGGGATGTAATCCAGCCGGGGAGCCTGGCTCATGGAAGAGATTGGTGGTGTGTGGTATCTGAGGCACCCCCGTGGTATTTCTGAGTTGAAATATTATGTTTTTAGCAAAAAGGTTTCAGTCTCCACAAAAAAAAAAAATAACCCTCTGTGGATCAGCTGTACACAGTACCCAACTTGCACTAAAAACAACACGATGAAATATACCCCAACCTCATACCCCTAACCTGGTAGAAATTGCATCATTTCATAACACAGTAAAAAAGAGTAGGTCAAATTAATCCCCAGGGCACCAATTACACCAAGGTGGCCTTGGTTCACTGAACACATTAATTAGGTGTGGTGTCTCTCTGAGCTCAGGTATTCCCAGTTGCTTCAGGAATCATGTCTCACAGATCACACATCTCAGTATAAAACATCCCGAATGCTCCAAACTGGCAGTTTCTATTGATGGGGAAACGCCAATACATCTCTCTCTCTCTTCTCAGCAGGTACGTGCGATTTTCCTGAATTACAGTCACACACACACATGGACACAATGGGGATCAGCAGGTATTGACTTCAAGACCTCCAGCACTGAAAGCCTCAGTCCCAGCTCCTACCCCTTCAGCTAAAGGAGCGATCTCCTTGGTTGGAAAAAATAGGCAATTACATAGTCACTGAAGCCAGTGCTTTCCAGTGTATCTCTGGGTTTTCATACGGGCTAAAGTTAATGCCAAAAAACTTAATTAGCACATTAAGCAACTTTATCCCAAACCGACATGCCAAGCCACAGAGCTCCCCTTCCCCAAAGATAGCAGAAAGATTGACACTCCTTTACAAATAATCTCCTCACACTGAAATAATCTTCACCCTGATTCTCTTACAGCAGAGTCACAAGTCACTGTTTTCTGCTTGGATTAGTGAACAGGAGTTTTCGTGTGTGGGGCATGATTAACCTGTTTGTCACTGTATTTATGCAGCGTGTATTTTATCAAACAACAGGAATGACCAGCTGTGAACATCTGTCTCTGTGGACTAAGCCCTTCCTGAGCGGGTACTGATGTCCATTTAGAAACTGAACTCCATTTATCTTCATTTACTTCATTACAGGGAAGGGACAGGTTTTCCGAACCATCCACCTGTCCAGACCTCTGTAGCTGCCTGATCTCTGTTCAGAGGAGATGGAAAAGGGAAATCACTCGGAGGCAACCGAGTTCATTCTCTCAGGACTGACAGATCGTCCAGAGCTGCAGGTTCCCCTGTTTGTGGTGTTCCTACTGATATACGGTATCACCCTGTTGGGGAATGGGGGGATGATCTTGTTAATCACGATTGATCCCCGGCTCCAGACCCCCATGTACTTTTTCCTCAGTAATTTGTCTTTCTGTGACCTCTGCTTTTCCTCAGTAATTTCCCCTAAGATGCTGCTGAATTTCTTAGCAGAGAGGAAAAGCATTTCTTACTCTGCCTGCGCTGTGCAAATGAATCTCTGTATCATTTTTGCAGATGCTGAGAGCCTCTTGCTGGCTGTGATGGCATATGACCGTTATGTGGCCATCTGTAACCCGCTGCTCTATACGGTCACCATGTCCAGGCAGCTTTGTAAAGAGTTGGTGGTTGGGGTGTATGCTTTGGGGTTGGTGGATTCAGTGATAGAAACGTGTTTTATATTTCGGCTGTCATTCTGCAGGTCCAACATCATCAATCATTTCTTCTGTGACATCCCCCCACTGTTGGTGCTCTCCTGCTCTGACACCCGCATCAATGAGATTGTGTTGTTGGCTTTCACAAGCTGCATTACAGTGAGTAGCTTTGTGACTGTCCTCCTCTCCTATGTCTATATCATCTCCACCATCCTGCAGATCCGTTCTGCCGAGGGCCGCCGCAAAGCCTTCTCCACCTGCTCTTTCCACTTGACTGCTGTGGTCCTGTTATATGGCATCCAATTTTTCATGTATTTACGTCCCCCCTCCAGCTATTCCATGGACACAGACAAAGTGGCCTCGCTGTTTTACACACTGGTGATCCCCATGTTGAACCCCCTCATCTACAGCCTGAGGAACATGGAGGTGAAGGACGCCCTGAGGAGAGCAATGAATAAACTCCTAACCAATTCCTGAATCTGTTTAACTCTGTACTGGTTTAGTGATATGGAGTGGAAACAGGTGAATTCAATTCCCAGCCCATTACAATGTAATTTCGCAGAGTCCGTAGGAGTGTTGTTCATTATTCTATTGTTATTATTATTAATTTGTTTGTATTCCAACAAAGTCTGCAGGCCCCAACTCAGATCAGTGGTCAAAACAGAGGAAGAATCACATGTTCAGAAAGAAAGAATTATACTATAGGCTGGTGGATAGGGGCTTCCACTTAGGCCTGGTCCACACTAGGACTTTAATTCGAATTTAGCAGCGTTAATTCGAATTAACCGTGCATCGGTCCACACCAGGACGCCATTTAATTCAACCTAGAGGGCTCTTTAGTTCGAATTCGGTACTCCACCCCGACGAGGGGAGTAGCGCTAAATTCGACATGGCTATGTCGAATTAGGCTAGGTGTGGATGCAAATCGAACTTACTAGCTCCGGGAGCTATCTCACACTGCACCACTCTGTTGACGCTCTGGACAGCAGTCCGAGCTCAGATGTTCTGATCAGCCATACAGGAAAAGCACCGGGAAAATTTGAATTCCTTTTCCTGTCTGGCCAGTTTGAATCTCATTTCCTGTGTGGACGTCGTGGCGAGCTCAGCAGCACTGGCAGCGATGCAGAGCTCTCCAGCAGAGGAGTCCATGCAATCTCAGAGTAGAAAGAGGGCCCCAGCATGGACTGACCGGGAAGTCTTGGATCTGATCACTGTGTGGGGCGATGAGTCTGTGCTTTCGGACCTGCGCTCCAAAAAACGGAATGCAAAGACCTACGAGAAGGTATCCTCTGAGTGCCATGCAAAGCCATGGCACTCAGAGGATATAGCTGGGATGCAAAGCAGTGCCACGTGAAAATCAAGGACCTGAGACAAGGCTACCAAAAAATCAAAGCGGCAAACGGACGCTCCGGAGCCCAGCCCCAGACATGCCGCTTCTACGAGGCACTGCATGCCATTCTCGGTGGGTCTTCCACCACTGCCCCACCAGTGACTGTGGACTCTGAGGATGGGATAGTGTCGAGGGGCAGTTTCTCGGCGATGTTCACCAATGGGGAAGATGAGGAAGGGTTTGTGGAGGACGAGGCAGGCGACAGCTCTTACAATACTACTTTCCCCGACAGCCAGGATCTCTTCATCAGCCTCACAGAGATCCCCTACCAACCCTCCCCGGCCGTTAACCCGGACTCCGAATCAGGGGAAGGATCAGTCGGTAAGTGCTATAAACATGTAAACATTTATTTTTTAACAAAACAGGAATAAAAACTATATAAAAAGAAGGTCGATTCATATAGGGATCGAACAGAAATCCTCTTGGGACAGTTCTACGAAGCTCTCTGAGAGGTACTCGAAAAGCCTCCGCAGGAGGTTCCTGGGGAGAGGTGCCTTGTTGGGTGCTCCGTGGAAGCACACTCTTCCGCGCCAGGCCATCCTGAGGTATAATGGGAGCATCGCCTCGACCAGCATGGCAGCATAGGACCCTGGTCTGTGCAGGGATTCACGCAGCATTCGCTCTCTGTTTCTCCTGGAGACCCGCCTCAGGGTGATCTCTCGCGACTGCTGCATCTAATTAGGGGAATTACTTTAATGTTACTATTGTGAATGCTTGACTTTTCCTTTGCATAACAATGACCGTCGTTTAACAGCCACGTGATGTAGGCTGCAGAGGAAAAGCATACAGGGATCTTTCCCGGGGACAGCCGCGAGGGGCTGGAACAGGGTCAGACTTTATGCTTTCCAGATTGCCTGCAGCAGGAGGGCACTGCTATCCATTAACTGTTAAGCAGCCTAAAGTTTACGGCTTACCAGGCCTGGCTGCTACACGGATTCTGCTGTCCTGCCCCGCTTGTCCGATCTCCAGTGCAAGACCCCAGGCAATGAAAGCCAATGCCGAAAATTCGAACTTGTCCTGAGAGCACATGAGATTAGGTGCCCTGTATGGTCTTGTTCACAGAAACTGAGTAGACTGTGTTCAGTGTTCGCAAACATGTATCTTTGGAAGGAAATCACTTCCTTTTTCCAATCACACAGCTGCGGCTCTTTCCCGAACTGCCCCGGCATCCCCCTCACAGAGGCTGGCGCAGATTAGGCGGCGAAAGAAAAAGAGATGTTCGCTGAACTGATGGCCTGCTCCAGAGCCGAGGCGGCCCAGCAGAGCCAGTGGAGGGAGACCCTCTCTCAGCAGCAGCGCTCACACAGCGAACGGGAGGACAGGTGGCGGCAGGAAGACCAGCGGGCGACTCAAACGCTGCTTGGCCTAATGAGGGAGCAAACGGACACGCTCCGGCGCCTTGTGGATGTTCTGCAGGACCGCAGGCAGGAGCAGAGAGCCCCCCTGAACTGTATCTGCAACCGCCCTCCCCCGCCACAAAGTCCTGTCCCCTCCTCACCCAAAATCACAAGAAGGAGGGGCGCTAGGGGCCGTGAAAACTGTCACTCCACCCCAGCAGAGCGCTCATGTAACAAACAGCTCTCATTCCCTAAAGTATGAGAATTGCTTGCCTTCCTGGCTCACCCGATCCCAAATCCCAGTTTCATACCCCAACTGTGTAGTTGAGTATTAAAAACAGTTTGCTGTTCATTACTGTTTCCGTCATGTTTCTTTGCAGAAGAGTTTGTGTGAAGGGGAGGGGAGGGGTTTCTTAATTGCATAGGACAGCCACCATTAACAGGGTACAGACATGGGGGCAGGATCAACAGCAGGTCACACACAGAGTGCAGTCACTAGGCACCCAGGTCACTCTGCGAGGTGTCTGCTGCCCCAGGTCAGTCTGTGAGGTGTATGTTGCCCCAGGGTCCGAGCGCCTGGCATCCACAAATGGCAAGGCAGGCTGCCCTTACCATGCCCTTCCACCCTAGCCATGAACCTCTCCGATGCCCTGAGCCCCAGCCAGAGCCATCATCCCCCCACACCTACTCACCCTTTCCACACAATCCTCACCCCTTCCTGCAAACCCACCCCTTCCTGCACACCCTCCGGTAACCGTCCTCCCCCCCAAGGACCGCTGTAGGAGCAGGAGCATGTCAGTCCTCGAGTGTAGAAGCGGTCTGTACATCACTGCACACCATACCCACCACAGTCTGCGTCCCTGTTGGAACCCTTGAACGAGAATTTGTTAGTAAAGAAAACTTTGTTAATTAAAAATGTTCCAATAACTTTATTTTTAAACGTCTGTTGGAAGGGGAAACCTGTTGAACGGGGTATGTAACCGCTGAAAAAAGTCAATAGTAACTGAAACAGGGGCAGGTTCAGCTTCTCTGTAAAGAGACTGGACAGTCATAGGTTACCCTGCTCTCTGAGGAACCTAGCTTTCAAAGCCTCCCGGATGCACAGCGCTCGCTGGGCTCTTCTAATGGCACGGTGTCTGGCTGAGCGTAATCAGCAGCCAGGCGATTTGCCTCAACCTCCCATCCCGCCATAAAGGTCTCCCCCTTGCTCTCACAGAGATTGTGGAGCACACAGCAAGCTGCAATAACAATGGGGATATTGGTTTCGCTGAGATCCGAGCGAGTGAGTAAGCTCCTCCATCTCCCTTGAGATGTCCGAAAGCACACTCCACCACCATTCTGCACTTGCTCAGCCGGTAGTTGAAGAGCTCCTTGTCACTGTCCAGGGCGCCTGTATAGGGCTTCATGAGCCAGGGCATTAGCGGGTAGGCTGGGTCCCCGAGGATCACTGTAGGCATCTCCACATCCCCAACAGTTATTTTGTGGTCCGGGAAGAAACTACCTTCCTGCAGGCGTCTAAACAGACCAGAGTTCCTGAAAACACGCGCGTCATGAACCTTGCCCGGCCACCCGACGTAGATGTTGGTAAAACGTCCCCTATGGTCCACCAGTGCTTGCAGCACCATTGAAAAGTAGCCCTTTCGGTTAATATACTGGCTGGCCTGGTGGGCCGGTCCCAGGATAGGGATGTGAGTGCCATCTATAGCCCCACCGCAGTTTGGGAATCCCATCGCGGCGAAGCCATCTATGATGACCTGGACGTTTCCCAGGGTCACTACCTTTGAGAGCAGTAGGTCAACGATTGCGTGGGCTACTTGCATCACAGCAACCCCCACGGTAGATTTGCCCACGCCAAAGTGGTTCGCTACTGACCGGTAGCTGTCTGGCGTGGCAAGTTTCCAGAGGGCTATGGCCACTCGCTTCTGCACAGTCAGGGCTGCTCGCATCCGGGTGTCCTGGCGCTTCAGGGCAGGGGCTAGCAAGTCACACAGTTCAAGGAAAGTGCCCTTACGCATCCTGAAGTTTCGCAGCCACTGTGATTCATCCCAGACCTGCAGCACTATGCGGTCCCACCAGTCCGTGCTTGTTTCCTGGGCCCAGAATCACCGTTCCAGAGCATGAACGTGACCCATTGCCACCATGATCTCCGCGGCGTGGGATCCCGTGCTTTGTGAGAGGTCTGTGCCACTCTGACACTTCATGTCCTCACCACGCTGCCGGAGCCTCCTCGCCCGATTTCTCAGCAGCTCACTGTGGAAGAGGTGGACGATAAGGTGCGAGGAGTTGACAACGGCCATAAGTGCAGCGATGATTGCAGCGGGCTCCATGCTCGCAGTGCTGTGGCGTCCGCGCTGTCACTGACCAGAAAAGTGCGGTAACAGATTTCCCGCCGGCGCTTTCAGGGAGAGAGGGCAGGAGTGACGGTTGAATGACGACAGTTACCCAAAACCACCCTCGACACATTTTTCCCCCAGCAGGCATTGGGGGCTCTACCCAGCATTCCAATGGGCAGCGGGGACTGCGGGAACTGTGGGATAGCTGCCCAGAATGCACCGCTTCCAATATCGACGCTTGCCCCGTTAGTGTGGACTCACAAAGTCGAATTAGTGTCCTTAGTGTGGATACACAAATTCAAATTCATAAGGTCGAATCCACAAATTCGACCTAAGTTAAATTGAACTACTCTTGTAGTGTAGACATACCCTAACTTTCTGTTCCTTTGATTCCAAATTTGTTGCTAAGGCTAGTTGAAAATTTTTCTTGAGAAGTTTTTTTCCATGAAATTATCTTTCCCCTGGAAATTATCAGCTTTCCATCAAAATTCCAAACTCCCCTCCTCCCTAAACTGTGGCTGTGGGACTCTGGTGATGATCCAGGGCAGTTCAGGAAGAGGAGAGACCAACATGCATGATTAGGGATGTAGTACAGCCTGGGAGCCTGTAAAATGGAAGAGATTCGTAGTGTGTGGTATCTGATGCACACATGTGCCATTTCTGACTTGAAATATGAAGTTCTTAACAAAAAGATTTCGGTCTCCACAAACAAACCCGCTCTGTGGATCAGCTCTACACAGTAGCCAGCTTGTACTGAAAACATCAGGATGAAATATACCTCTAGCCTCATACTCTGTAACTCTCTTAGAAATTGCATCATTTAATAACACGGTAGAAAAGAGTGGGCCAAATTAATCCCCAGGGCACCAATTACACCAAGGTGGCTTTGGTTCACTGAATGTATTAATTAGGTGTAATGGCTCTCTGAGCTCAGGTATTCCCACTTGCTTCAGGGATCATGTCCCATAGATCACACATCTCACTATAAAACTTCCCGAATGCTTCAAACTGGCAGTTTCTGTCAATGGGGAAACACCAACACATCTCTCTCTCTCTTCTCAGCAGGTACGTGCTATTGTCCTGAATTATAGTCACACACACAAACGGACACCATGGGGATCAACAGATATTGAATTGAAGACCTCCAGCACTAAAAGCCTCAGCCCCAACCCCTACCCCTTCAGCTAAAGGAGCAACCTCCTTGCTTGGAAAATATAGGCAATTACATAGTGACTGAAGCCAGTGCTTTCCATTGTGTTTCTGGCTTTTCATAAAGGCTAAAGTAAATACCAAAAAGCTTAGCAGAGTAAGCAACTTTACCCAAAACCGACATGCCAAGCCACAGAGCTCCCTTTGCCCAAAGAAGATAGAAAGATTGACACTCCTCTACTCTCACTCCTTTTTGAGCTTACAAATAATCTCCTCACAGTGAAAATTTTTTCACCATGATTCTCTTACAGCAGAGTCACAAGTCACTGTTTGCTGCTTGGATTAGTGAACAGGAGTGTTCATATGTGGGGCATGATTAACCTGTGTGTCATTGTATTTACGCAGTTTCTATTTTATTGAACAACTGGAATGACCAGCTGTGAACATCTGGCTCTGTGGACTAAGCCCTTCCCTGAGCGGATACTGATGTCCATTAAGAAACTGATCTCCATTTATCTTCACTTACTTCATTACAGAGAAGGGACAGGTTTTCTGCACCATGCACCTGCCCACATCTCTGTAGCTGCCTGATCTGTGTTCAGAGGAGATGGAAAAGGGAAATCACTCGGAGGCGACTGAGTTCATTCTTTCAGGACTGACAGATCGTCCGGAACTGCAGGTCCCCCTGTTTGTGGTATTCCTACTGATTTATGGTATCACCCTGGTGGGGAATGGGGGGATGATCTTGTTAATCATGATTGACCCCCGACTCCACACTCCCATGTACTTTTCCTCAGTAATTTGTTTTTCTGTGACCTCTGCTATTCCTCAACAATTTGCCCTAAGATGCTGCTGAATTTCTTAGTGGAGAGGAAAAGCATTTCTTACACTGCCTGCGCTGTGCAAATGAATCTCTCGGACTCTTTTACTGATGTTGAGTGCCTCTTGCTGGCTGTGATGGCATATGACCGTTACGTGGCCATCTGTAACCCGCTGCACTACGGTCACCATGTCCAGGCAGCTTTGTCAGCAGCTGGTGGCTGGGGTGTACGCTGGGGGGTTGGTGGATTCAATGATAAACACGTTTTTTACATTTCGGCTGTCATTCTGCAGCTCCAACATCATCAATCATTTCTTCTGTGACATCCCTCCACTGCTGGCGCTCTCCTGCTCTGACACCCACATCAATGAGATTGTGATGTTTGCTTTCACGAGCTGCATTATAGTGAGCAGCTTTGTGACTGTCCTCCTCTCCTATGTCTATATCACCTCCACCATCCTACAGATCCGCTCTGCCGAGGGCCAGCGCAAAGCCTTCTCCACCTGCTCTTTCCACTTGATCACGGTGGTCCTGCTTTTTGGCACCCTCTTCTTCGTGTATTTACGTCCCACCTCCAGCTATTCCATGGACACAGACAAAGTGGCCTCATTATTTTACACGCTGGTGATCCCTATGTTGAACCCCCTCATCTACAGCCTGAGGAACACGGAGGTGAAGGACGCCCTGAGGAGAGCAATGAATAAACTCCTAACCAATTCTTGAAGCTGTTAAACTCAGTACATGTTTAGTGATGGGGAATGGAAACAGGTGAATTCAATTCCCAGCCCATTGCAATGTAATTTTGCAGAGCCCAAGGTCGTATTGTTCATTATTGTATTGTTATTATTATAAATTTGTTTGTATTCCAAACAGGTCTGCAGGGCCCAACTGAGATCAGTGGACAAATCATGGGAAGAATCACAGGTCCAGAAAGAGAGAATGATTTTATAAGATCATGGCTGGAGGCACCCACCTAGAGTGTGAGATGCTCAACTTCACGTCTCTGTTCCAGTGGTTATTGAATTAGTTATCCACAGTAGAACAACTTTGAAAGGAGAGATTGAGAGGAACCCATTCAGGGGCATATCCATGTGCATAGTGTGACAGGTTTGGTCACAGAGACCCCTATTGGGACTGTCACCTGTTATGCTGAAATTACCTCTGATCCTGTTTTCCCTGCCAGCCTGGGCCTCCAGAACCTTGCCTCATTGAGCCAGATGTGCTAGCCAGCTGCAACACAGCCAAAGGGTCAGGGCCTCACACCCCAAACTGCAGATCCAGACTGAAACCACCTCAGCATTATCCCTGTCTCCAGCATGCAGACACCCAGCTCCCAATGGGATCTAAACCCCAAACAATCTGTTTTACTCTGCATAAAAGTTATACAGGGTAAAATGATAAATGTTCACCCTCTATATCACTGCAAGAAAGATATACAAAACTCTTCCCTCCCTCCCCAACCCCATAACAATTACTTACACTGAGTTTATAAATAAACAAATGTGATTTTATTAAGTATAAAAAGTAGGATTTAAGTGGTTTTAAGTCGTTAATACACAGAACAAAGTAAGTCACAAAGCTAAATAAAACAAAACACAGAAGGCTAAGCTTAATACACTCAGAAATCAGTTACAAATGTTAACTTCTCACTCCCATTGTTACTTCAGGTAAAATCCTTATCAGGTCCGATGCCTTTTCTGACCTGGGTCCAGCCTGTTCTCACCCACCCCTGTGGCTACAGTCCTTTTGTTTCCAGGTGCTTGCAGGTATCTCTGTGGGGTGGGGAGGTCGTCTCTTAAGCCAGCTGAAGACACTCATTTTTTGCCTTCCTCACTTCATATAGAACATCCCTTTGTTTGGAATTCCAACCTCTCTAGAAAAGTACCAGTTTCAAGATGGATTTCACTATCTGGTGACATGGTCACATGTCACTGTAAGACGCCAGTCTGACGCACCCGATAAGTATTTATGGAAATATGCTTATGAATATAAATATGACATAATTGTAAAATGTTTTATGCTAGATATGCCATGTAACATATGTCAACAAATGTTATGATCTATTGAATACATTCCTCCTATTTGTATGAATGTATCATTTTTGTATTCAAAGTTATGAATATTGGCTATGTACTTGTTTAATTTTAAATACCCTCAGTGAAGCAGTTGGACAGCTTTGTTAGAAAAGACTATTCTCTGTAAGTGCCCAATCAAGAACCACTTAAGCCAACAATAAATTGGAGATTCCAATCCACATCTGAGCTTTCCCAGGAATGTGGCTTGGCTGGTAAGGAACTCAGTCAGGCATGGACATGTGACTCCAAAACTCCATTTTGTAGCTGGGATTCTACGCAGGGACAGGGAGGGGTGTCCATCCCAAAGGATACCTGAAAGAAACTGGAATAAAGGACAGTAACCACAGGGGGTGTGAGTGATTGCTGGACTCAGACTAGAAGGAGACTAGTCTGTAAAAGGAAGCTTCCTGGGTCACCTCTGAGGGTGAGGTTTTATCTATATTCAGTTTTCTTACTGTATGAGGCATAGACTTGCGTGTTCTATTTTATTTTGCTTGATAATTCACTTTGTTCTGTCTGTTACTACTTGGAACCACTTAAATCCTACTTTCTGTATTTAATAAAAATAACTTTTTACTTATTATTTAACCCAGAGTATGTATTAATACCTGGAGGAGCGGGGAGCGAACAGCTGTGTAAATCTATCTATAAGTGTTATAGAGGGCGACAAATTCAAGAGTTTACCCTGTATAAGCTTTATACAGAGTAAAACGGGTTTATTTGGGGTTTGGATCCCATTGGGAGTTGGGCATCTGAGTGTTAGAGACAAGAACATTTTTTAAGCTTCTTTCAGTTAAGCCTGCAGTTTGTGAGACATGATTCAGACCTGGGGGTTTCTGTGATCCAACCAGTCACATTCTTCCTGGGTTGGCGCACAGGAACAAAGGAAGGCTTGCAGGTAAACAGAGCCATTCACAGTTCAGTGATTCTGATGCACCCTTAATGGCCTTCACTTAATATGTCTACATCAGTGATACACGTTTATATCTTATTCTCCTAACTCCAGACATAGAAATAATCCATGTAAACAAATGGGATGAACACACTTGGTAGATTATGATCTTTATAATAATATGTTACATGGGGCACTTAGCATAAAGCATATTCCAGTTATGTCATATTCAGAAGCATATTTTCATCACTAACGAGGGTCAATCGTTAGTGATGAAAATGAGAGAATGAAATTGAGTCATTCTCTCTTTCTTGCCCTGTGATTCTTCCTGTGTTTTATCCACGATGCAACAGCTTCAATGGGAGAGAATGAGGCCATATCTACACTACTGGCTAAATCGGGACTACAACGATAGAAGAAATGGTGTTGATCGAGTAGGTCTGGGGAAGACATGATAAATCAATGGGAGAGTTCTCACCTGTTGAAGTCTGTACTCCAGCTCCTTCAGACACTGTGTTCCATCATGGACCTTTCTCAGGGCTGAGCTACACTAACGCTGTCGGCTGATGTATGTTACACAACTTCAGTTACGTAACTCTCCTGGTGACATAGCACGGTGTGGACACCGCTGTAAGTCAGACTAACTTAGTCAACTTGAAGTAGCGTAACTGAGGCAATTTACAGCAGTAGAGTAGACCAGTCCTGAGAATGATGCAGGACAGCATAGAACCGAGTCGCCAGGGCACTGACCGGCAATGTGGGAGACTCACTTTCAAATGGCTTCTCCCCATCAGACAGACGGGGGAATCTCCCACATCCCATGGTCTAATCACTGGGATAAAGTCTACAAGGGATGCAGAGCCATTACCGCCTCTTCCATCCATTTTGTCAGTCTGGCCCTACATTATCTTTGTTTTTACATTGAAAAGTATCCAGAAAGGAAAGGAAATGTTCCATTTCTGGTCATGCTGAATATTTCCTTTGATCCCAAAGGATATTTTTGTCAATGTTTTATATTTGCCAAACATTTAGGAATTCTCAGATTTGTTTCAGGTTGAATTGAATTTTTCAATTTTTTGTAACCACCCATGAACTAAAAAATCAGCTATTGGCCCAGCTCTATCCATTTCTCATGCACAGTAACCAGAGCTGTACAATTCCCAGAATCCCTATTCTTCAGAGTCCATAATACTTTGCAACTGAACTAAGAGTAAGAACTCACAGCTAACCTGCTGATGTGGTACATACATCCAGTATCTGATATGACTTTTTCTTACTCTTTAATTTATATGGTAGAGAAAACTCACCCTTTCCATATTGTTTTGTATTCAGTTCAGTGCAGATTCTCACAGAGGATGCACACACACCATGCTCTCTTTTGGAAATGTTACCCTTGTTCTTATTTGTTTTGTTGGTCGCTTAACTTAAAATAAAGGCCATTGTGATGGAAATCACTTTTCTCCACCACATGCACGGATACAAAGTAGGTGACAATCTCAACAGCAACTCCACAGAGGACATGAAGGGCTGTGGAGTATCAGGAGGGTGTGCAAAACCCCCTTTGGTTCAGCCATAGAAATAATAAACTTCATACTTGCAACTGCATAACAAAACCAAACTCACTACAAAGCAGAGGGAGATAGATGTGATGCCCCCCTTTTGTTTCCCAATACAAATAGCTCTATGCTTTCAAAGCACATCACAGATATTCACACATGTGAAACAGGCACCTCCTGGAATTTTGCTGGGGTAATACCCTAATAAAGCCCCGATCTTAGTTGGGGCCTGCAGACTTTGTTGGAATACAAAGAAGTTAATAATAAGAACAATACAATAATGAACAATACTATCACGGGCTTTGCGATATTACCTTGCAATGGGCTGGGAATTGAATTCACCTGTTTCCACTTCCCATCACTAAACCAGTACAGAGTTAAACAGATTCAGGAATTGGCTAGGAGTTTATTCATTGCTCTCCTCAGGGCATCCTTCACCTCCGTGTTCCTCAGGCTGTAGATAAATGGGTTCAACATGGGGATCACCAGCGTGTAAAACACTGAGGCCACTTTGTCCGTGTCCATGGAATAGCTTAAGGTGGGACGTAAATACATGAAGAGGAGAGTGCAAAAAAACAGGACCACAGCGGTCAAGTGGAAAGTGCAGGTGGAGAAGGCTTTGCGCCTCCACTCGGCGGAGCGGATCTGCAGGATGGTGGAGGCGATATAGACATAGGAGAGAAGGACAGTTACAAGGCTGCTCACTCCAGTGCAGCACATGATAGCAAACATCAGAATCTCATTGATGCGAGTGTCAGAACAGGAGAGCGCCAGCAGTGGAGGGATGTCACAAAAGAAATGATTGATGATGTTGGAGCTGCAGTATGACAGCCGAAATGAAAAACATGTTTGTATCATTGAATCCACCAACCCCACAGCGTACACCCCAGCCACCAGCTGCTTACAAAGCTGCCTGGACATGGTGACCGTGTAGAGCAGTGGGTAACAGATGGCCACATAACGGTCATATGCCATCACAGCCAGCAAGAAGCACTCAACATCTGCAAAAACAACAGAGAGATACAGTTGCACAGCACAGGCAGTGTAAGAAATGCTTTTCCTCTCGGCTAAGAAATTCAGCAGCATCTTAGGGGAAATTATCGTGGAATAGCAGAGGTCACAGAAAGACAAACTACTGAGGAAAAAATACATGGGGGTGTGGAGTCGAGGGTCAATCTAACAGTCTATAGAGTCAATCGTGATTAACAAGATCATCATCACTATAGACTGTTAGTTTGGGGCACTAAGATGCTCAATTTCATGTCTCTGTTCCAATGGTTATTTAATTTATTATCCACCGTAGAAAAACTTTGAAAGGAGAGATCAAGAGCAACCCAGATTGGAATAGCACATCACTCAGTGGCTGGGATGCTTTCTGTAAATACAGGAAACCCAAGTGCACATCTTTGCCCAGCACTGGACAGAAGGGGAAATTGAACCAGGATCTCCCAACTCATAGGTGAACACCCTAACCATTGAGCAAAAAATTACAAAGAGAGGGAGCATTACCACCTCCTACCAGTGGCTACCTTGTGACCCGCACCTACATCCTCTTCCCCCACAGACATTGTTTTGGGAAAAGGCTATTAGAAGACTTTGTAACACATTGTGAAGAGTTTCAGGTCAACCCCAACTGCATTGTTTTTCACAATAAATTATTCGTCCTGAAGAAATCCACCCATTTCTAGACACTTTCATGTCCCAATGCTGGGAAATTAAACAGACTTTTGGAGAGGTGACCAACACATGAAATGGAATAGATTCACCTCAGTTTTGTATCATATTCAAAAGACCTCAAGGGCGAGACAGCGATCCAGACCAGTTAGTGCTCTGGCCCTCTGTGTTCCATTTCCACAAGGAAAGACATGGTCACAACATTAATTGCATGTGCTGTGCACACCTGTTGTCCTGGGAGAAAAGATGCTCCAGGGAACAAATCTCAAAGTCATTCCAGGAAGCAGCTCCAGAGGTATTAAGGGTAATTTGGTTGTGGTTAGCAAACAGGGCAAGATTCAACTCTTAGTCTGATTTTAGGGTTCTGAGCAGGTACTGCTTCCATCCGCAACTCATTGTAAGTGAAGGGAGGAAAAACAAAGAGGTACCACCAAGTCGTGTCCGTGCATGTGGTGGGGGGTACAATAGAGCTGGATGTCAAGTGTAGGCAGGTGCGTGTCCCTTCCCCTTCCCACTGCTCAGGCTGGCATCCCCCCTTCTCTCAGTGCACGACTCCTTCTGAGACCATAGAATCATAGGACTGGAGGGGACCTTGAGAGGTCGTCTAGTCCAGTCCCCTGCACTCATGGCAGGACTAAGTATTACCTAGACGATCCCTGACAGGTGTTTGTCTAACCTGCTGTTAAAAATCTCCAACAGTGGAGATTCCACAACCTTCCTGGGCAAGTTATTCCAGTGCTTAACCACCCTGACTCTTGGGATGTTTTTCCTATTGTCCAACCTAAACTGCCCTTGCTACAATTGAAGTCCATTGGTTCTTGTCCTATCCTTCCCCCGCCCCCCATTGTTTTGCAATTTTACTCTGTAGCCTGGGCTGATTGAGAGAAAGCAGGCCCAGCTGTGGCCAGGTCCCAATCAGGCCCAGCTGGCCCCTGGTAAGAGGCAATGAGCCAGGAGCCCAAACGGTCTCTCTCTGGCTGTAGAGGGAGAAGGGCCTGGCTGCAGGGAGCTAGACAAGGTACCTCAAGTAGAGCAGGGCTGGGGAAAGGCAGAGGAGCTGGGGATCTCCTGCCTCGAAAGCCCCAGGCTGCCGCCTAGCATTAGGCCAAGAGGTACTGGGGGTTGCAGAGGGCAGCCCAGGGGTAGGCAAAGACAGCAGGTCCAAACTCCTTTCGCTATGATGAGTGGCTGATACTACAGTCTGCCCCAGTGAACAGGGGCTAGATGGAGAATGGGCAGTAGCCAATACAGAGGCAAAGTGGGGATAGGTGGGTGGGGTTCCCCTGGGAGTGGGAGACCCAGTTAACAGAGGCACAAGGGTCCAGGGAGGGACTCAGGGCCAGAGGACAGGCAGATCACTGGCCTGCAGAGGGTGCTCCGGGCTGGAAATTGAGCTAATTCCCGAAGATGACCAGCAAGAGGCGCCGCAGGGGTGAGTCGGCCCGTCTACATACTCCTAAACTTGGTTTCAAGGACTATAAGTTATGGGAAATAAATAAAAGTAACAAAAGAATTGGGAGGGAGCTGTAACATACCAGGGTCCAACCCAGACTAAGCAACAGGTTTGTCACCTGCAACCTTGCAATGCCTTACTGAAGTGGCTTCCAACTGGGCCAGTCACAAACAAATCACATCCTGAGCATCTGTGTGTAACTGCAGCCTGGCCAGGAATAGTTGGGTTACACTCAGGCTCTCACCACCCTTGGTTATCCTGCAGGGTGACCCTAACACGCTCTGCAGTCTTCGATTTCCCTCCCGAATTTCACATCCTGTGCTGCCCAGTCCTCTCCTGGACAATGCAAGTTACATTGTCCATTATTTCATTAATAGCACTAATATGTATGCAACTTAGTTTCTCAGACACTTTTATTGAAACACACTGGATTAGATACAACAATAAAACAAAGTTTATTGACTACAAAGATAATTTTAAGTGAGTACAAATAAGGAGGCATAGAAGTCAGACATAGTTACAAGAAAAATAAAGCTAGAATTCAACTTGTGCCTAAGTTAGCAAATGATGTGAATTTCAAAGCAAAAGTTTCCTCACCATGTGCTTTCAACAGTCTTATTGACCAAATTTCATAAGTAAGGACCCCTCCACGAGTCCAATGGCTGCTTCCTTTATCTCTTCAGATGCAGTGAATCAAGGGGGGGAAGAGAGAGATAGAGAAAGAGAATGAGAGTGGTGCCTTGGGATGTCTATACCCTCTTTTTAGAGTCCTATCCCCCCTTTGAGAAACATTTCCATCTGGTTACTGGAAGACAAAAACTCTATGTAGAAGGATGTTCCCTGCTGCTTTTCCTCACCTTTTTAGGGTACGTTTGTTTCCCTTTCTGCTTAATGACTATGGTTACTGTTTAGATACAAAATTAAGCAGAGCACACATTTCTTTGTTTAAAACAGACCAGTTTGCCAGCCTCGGTTTGGAACATGCATTAATAACACCATACAGTGTCATCTTATAACTTCACATACATTATAAAAAATGTATTAATATTTGCAGTGAGAGTATCAGTATTTCTAGTTGACTCATAGATTTACTGACCATCTTAAAGGTGAGCTCCATGTGCGGATAATATGCCTGCAAGAGGGATAGTTTGTTAACGGCAGAAGTCCGTAACATACTGTGCTCTCCTCCTGAGATCCTCTGGTCACCATGTGGTCTTCATCAGGCAAAAATAAGTGAATCTATCTTTCCGATTTTGGGGAGTAATCTAGCAAGGGAAGGACATAGGATACCATGGTGATTGGCATACTATAAATAGCTAGATTATCTGGAGTACTCTTACATATCTTACAGGTTTTACTCCATCTACTGGGGCCGGGACAATGAGGTGATTCTGAAACCAGGAATGACTGAGAAGACATCAGTTACAGCTGCAAACAATTAGTACGTTTCTCCAATATCTAGCTTTCTGTTTCTTTGATTCCAAATTTATTGCTAAGGCTGGTTGAAAATTTTTCTTGAGAAGATTTTTGGTGTGAAATTGGATTTTCCATTCCACTATTTTTTTTCCATGAAATTCTCTTTTTCCTGGAAATTATAAGATTTCCAATAAAAAATACCAAACTCTCTTCCTCCCTAAATCATGGCTGTGGGATTCTGGAGAAGTTCCAGGGCAGTTCAGCAAGAGGAGAGACCAACATGCATCATGGGGGATGTAATCCAGCTGGGGAGCCTGGCTCATGGAAGAGATTGGTGATGTGTGGTATCTGAGGCACCCCCGTGGTATTTCCGAGTCGAAATATTATGTTTTTAGCAAAAAGGTTTCAGTCTCCTCACACACACAAAACCCCTCTGTGGATCAGCTGTACACAGTACCCAACTTGCACTAAAAACAACACGATGAAATATACCCCTAACCTCATACTCTGTAAATCTGGTAGAAATTGCATCATTTCATAACACAGTAAAAAAGAGTAGGTCAAATTAATCCCCAGGGCACCAATTACACCAAGGTGGCCTTGGTTCACTGAACACATTAATTAGGTGTGGTGTCTCTCTGAGCTCAGGTATTCCCGGTTGCATCAGGAATCATGTCTCACAGATCACACATCTCAGTATAAAACATCCCGAATGCTCCAAACTGGCAGTTTATATCGATGGGGAAATGCCAACACAGCTCTCTCTCTCTTCTCAGCAGGTACGTGCGATTGTCCTGAATTACAGTCACACACACACATGGACACCATGGGGATCAGCAGGTATTGACTTCAAGACCTCCAGCACTGAAAGCCTCAGTCCCAGCTCCTACCCCTTCAGCTAAAGGAGCGACCTCCTTGGTTGGAAAAAATAGGCAATTACATAGCCACTGAAGCCAGTGCTTTCCAGTGTATCTCTGGGTTTTCATACGGGCTAAAGTAAATGCCAAAAAACTTAATTAGCACATTAAGCAACTTTATCCCAAACCGACATGCCAAGCCACAGAGCTCCCCTTGCCCAAAGATAGTAGAAAGATTGACACTCCTTTACAAATAATCTCCTCACACTGAAATAATCTTCACCCTGATTCTCTTACAGCAGAGTCACAAGTCACTGTTTTCTGCTTGGATTAGTGAACAGGAGTGTTCATGTGTGGGGCATGATTAACCTGTGTGTCACTGTATTTATGCAGTGTGTATTTTATCAAACAACAGGAATGACAAGCTGTGAACATCTGTCTCTGTGGACTAAGCCCTTCCCTGAGCGGGTACTGATGTCCATTTAGAAACTGAACTCCATTTATCTTCATTTACTTCATTACAGGGAAGGGACAGGTTTTCCGAACCATCCACCTGTCCAGATCTCTGTAGCTGCCTCATCTCTGTTCAGAGGAGATGGAAAAGGGAAATCACTCGGAGGTGACTGAGTTCATTCTCTCAGGACTGACAGATCGTCCAGAGCTGCAGGTTCCCCTGTTTGTGTTGTTCCTACTGATTTACGGTATCACCCTGTTGGGCAATGGGGGGATGATCTTGTTAATCACGATTGATCCCCGGCTCCAGACCCCCATGTACTTTTTCCTCAGTAATTTGTCTTTCTGTGACCTCTGCTTTTCCTCAATACTTTCCCCTAAGATGCTGCTGAATTTCTTAGCCGAGAAGAAAAGCATTTCTTTCTCTGCCTGCGCTGTGCAAATGAATCTCTGTATCATTTTTGCAGATGTTGAGTGTCTCTTGCTGGCTGTGATGGCATATGACCGTTACGTGGCCATCTGTAACCCGCTGCTCTATACGGTTACTATGTCCAGGCGGCTTTGTAAAGAGTTGGTGGTTGGGGCATACGCTGTCGGGTTGGTGGATTCAGTGATAGAAACGTGTTTTACATTTCGGCTGTCATACTGCAGCTCCAACATCATCAATCATTTCTTCTGTGACATCCCCCCACTGCTGGCGCTCTCCTGCTCTGACACCCGCATCAATGAGATTATGATGTATGTTTTTATGAGCTGCATTATAGTGAGCAGCCTTGTAACTGTCCTCCTCTCCTATGTTTATATCATCTCCACCATCCTGCAGATCAGCTCTGCCGAGGGCCGGCGCAAAACCATCTCCACCTGCTCTTTCCACTTGACTGCTGTGGTCCTGCTTTTTGGCACCCTCCTCTTCATATTTTTACGTCCCCCCTCCAGCTATTCCATGGACACAGACAAAATGGCCTCGCTGTTTTACACGCTGGTGATCCCCGTGTTGAACCCCCTCATCTACAGCCTGAGGAACACGGAGGTGAAGGACGCCGTGAGGAGAGCAATGAATAAACTCCTAACCAATTCCTGAATCTGTTTAACTCTGTACTGGTTTAGTGATGGGGAGTGGGAACAGGTGAATTCAATTCCCAGCCCATTACAATGTAATTTCGCAGAGTCCGTAGGAGTGTTGTTCATTATTCTATTTTTATTATTATTTATTTGTTTGTATTCCAACAAAGTCTGCAGGCCCCAACTCAGATCAGTGGTCAAAACAGAGGAAGAATCACATGGGCAGAAAAGGAGAATTATTCTATAGGCTGGGTGATAGGGGCTTCCACTTAGAGGGTGAGATACTCAACTTCATGTCTCTGTTCCAATGATTATGTATGTATCTATCTAAGTTTGAAAGGAGAGACTGAGAGCAACTCAGACTGGAATAGCACATCCCTCAGGGGCTGGGATGCTTTCTGGAAATGCAGGAAACCCAAGTGCATAGTGTAACGGGTTCGGTCTCAGAGACCCCCACTGGCACTGTCACCTGATGTTCTTAAATTTCCTCTGCTCCTATTTTCCCTGCCAGCTTAATCCTCTGAATCCTGTCTTGTTGAGTCAGACACGCTAGCCTGCTGCAACACAGACCCAGGGTCTGGGCCGCATCCCCAAAACTGGAGATCTAGACTGAGACCAGCTCAGGAGGATACACGTCTCCATCACGCAGACACCCAACTCCCAATGGGATCTAAACCCCAAATAAATCCATTTCACTCTCTATAAAGCTTATACAGGGTGAACTGATAAATGTTCACCCTCTATAGCACTGCAAGAGAGAGAGATGCACAGCTGTTTGCCCTCCAGTAACAATTACTTACACTGTTTATAAATAAACAAAAATGATTTTATTAAGTATAAGAAGTAGGATTTGACTGTTTTTAAATAGTAACAGACAGAACAAAGTAAGTCACAAAGCAAAATAAAGCAAAACACGCAAGGCTAAGCTTTATACACTTAGAAATCAGTTACAAATGTTAACTTCTCACTCCAGTTGTTATTTCAGGTAAAATCCTTCTCAGGGCAGATGCCTTTTCTGACCTAGGTCCAGCCTGTTTTCCCCGACCCCTGGGGCTACAGTCCCTTTGTTTCCAGGTGCTTGCAGGTATCTATCTGGGGTGGGGCGGTCGTCTCTTAAACCAGCTGAAGACACTCATAATTTGCCTTCCCCACTTCATATAGAACATCCCTTTGTTTGGAATTCCAACCCCCTCTAGAAAAGTACCCGTTTCAAGATGGATTTCAGTATCAGGTGACATGGTCACATGTCACTGTAAGACCCGAGTGTGACATTGCACCCCATAATTCTTTATGGAAATATACTTATGAATGTAGATATGACATGACTGGAATATGTTTTATGCTACATATGGCATGTAACATATCGCTGCAAAGGTTATGATCTGCTAAATACATTCCTCCTATTTGTATGCATGTATAATTTTTGTATTCAGAGTTATGAATATTGGCAACGTACTTGCTTAATTTTAAATACCCTCAGTGAAGCAGTTGGTTAGCTTCCTGGGAAAAAACTATTCTCACTAGGTGCCCAGCCAAGAACCACTTAAGCCAACAATAAACTTGGCTGGTGAGGAACTCAGTCATGTATGGACATGTGCCTTGCCCATGTGACTCCAGAACTCCATCTTGGAGCTGGGATTCTATGCAGGGGGAGGGAGGGGTGTCCAGCTACAAGAGAAAGTCGATTTAAACCCCTGGGAGAGCCCTCCATTTTGTCTTCAGCTGGCTCCACCCCTAAGGATACCTTAAAGAAACTGGAACAAATGACAGTAACCACAGGAGGTGTGAGTGACTGCTGGACCCAGATTAGAAGGAGACTAATCTGTAAAAGGAAGCTTATTGGAACTCCTCTGAGGAGGAGGTTTTATCTGTATTCAGTTTTCTTTCTGTATTAGGCATAGATTTCCGTGTCCTATTTTATTTTGCTTGGTAATTCACTTTGTTCTCTCTGTTACTCCTTGGAACCACTTAAATCCTACTTTCTGTATTTAATAAAATCACTTTTTACTTATTATTTAACCCAGAGTATGTATTAATACCTGGAGGGGTGGGGGGCGAACAGCTGTGTAAATCTGTCTATAAGTGTTATAGAAGGCGACCAATTCAATAGTTTACCCTGAATAAGCTTTATACAGGGTAAAATGGATTTATTTGCTGATTGGATCCCATTAGGAGTTGGGCATCTGAGTGTTAGAGACAGGAAAACTTCTTCAGCTGCTTTCAGTTAAGCCTGCAGTTTGTGGGACGTGGCTCAGACCTGGGTCTGTGTTTGTAGCGGGCAAGTGTGTCTGGCACAACCAGGCAGGGTTCTGGAGTCCCAAATTGGCAGGTAAAGCAGGGGCAGAAGCAGTCTTGGCACATCAGTTGGCAGCCCCAAGGGGGTTCTGTGATCCATCTAGTCACATTCTTCCTGGGTTGACTCACAGGAACACAGGAAGGCTTGCAGGTAAACAGAGCCATTCACAGTTCATTGATTCTGAAGCACCCTTAATGGCCTTCACTTAATATGTCTACATCAGTGATACACGTTTATATCTTATTCTCCTAACTGCAGACATGGAAATAATCCATGTAAACAAATAGGAAGAACTCACTTAGTAGATTACAACCTTTCTAATGATATGTTACATGGGGCACTTAGCATAAAGCATATTCCAGTTATGTCGTAGTCAGAAGCATATTTTCATTAAGCATATGGAGTGCAGTGTCACACGTGGCTTTGCCCAGCACTGCAGAGACGGGGGAACTGAACCCGGATCTCCCACCTCACAGGTGAACACCCCAACTATTGGGCTAAAAATTACAAGGGGAAGGACCACGACCGACTCCTACAGTGGCCGTATTGTGACCAGAACCTAAATCCTCCCCCCGCACACTCACATTGCTTTGAGACAAACCTATTAGGAGTATTTATAATGCATTTGTGAATAGTTTCCGGTCAATCCAAACGCTATTGGTTTTGACAATAAATTATTTGTCCAGAAGAAATTCACAGATTTCTAGACACCTTTGTGTCCCAACACTGGGAAATTACTTAAAGAGACATTTGGAGAGGTGACCAACAAATAAAGTGGAATAGATTCACCTCAGTTTTGTATCATATTAAAAGGACCTCACGGGAGAGCCAGCAATCCAGACTAGATGATTCTCTGTCCCTCTGTGTTCCATTTCCACAAGGAAAGACAGGGCAACAACATTAATTGCATGTGCTGTGCACACCTGTTGTCCTGGGAGCTAAGATGCTCCAGAGAGCAAATCTCAAAGTCATCAAAGCCAAATTTAACCTCTGCGACTCAAGCAAGCAGCTCCAGAGATATTAAGGGTAACGTTGGTGTGGTTAGCAAACAGGGCAAGATTCGACTCTAAGTCAGATTTTTGGGTTCTGAGCAGGTACTGCTTCCCTCCTTCTCAGTGCATTGTAAGTGAAGGGTGGAAAAACAAGGAGGTACCACCAAGTCATGGGCAAACAAGTCAGTTTCAGAGCATTTTGGCCTTTAATTGAAATGACAGTGAGCCTTTCATGGGAGGGGAAAGAAGAAATTATCCCGAGAGGGGAAATTTCAACTTTCCTGAACATATTTACCTATCAAAAGAAGCTATGGTGTGCAGCAGCCCCATAGTGGAGATGCTTTCCACATTGATGGAAGGGTTTTTCCTTTGATGTAGTTAATTCATGTCTCTGACAGGCAGTAGCTAGGTCAATGGAAGAATTACACTGAGGGTCAGTACAAGCTAACTGCCTTGTACAGAGTGTGAAAAATTTCCCCACCGGGTGTGCCTTAGTTTTCCCTTCCACTCAGCAGCCTCTCTGGGCTCCCCTCTGAGTCAGACACTCCTGCGTCCCCCAAAAGGGAAGGTGACCTTGCTCCAGTTGTGGGTTCACAGTTACCAGCTATGACAGACCCTTCACAGGCAAGCAAAATCCCCCTCTTTCCCTCAGGTTGGGCTTGCTTCCAGCTACAGAGTCCCTGGCATCTGTTCCCACCACAGCGGTACCAGAACCCCAACTTCCACCTTTGGGGTACATGTTTCTGTGCACCCCAGGGCAGGCCCTGTCCCTGATGACCTGAATCTTCCTGGAAGTCAACCCTGGGACAGATTCTGCCACATCAAAGAAATCATTCCCCAGTAGAAACGGTGCAAAATTGTGTGCCACTGTTGGAAAAGTCTGCTCCGCTTGCAAATCACCACTTTCCATGTGTACCTTAGCTAAAGGTGCAAGGACTTTGTAACCTCCCACCAGTTCTAATTCTGCCATTTTCCCTGGCAACAAATCCTGCTCATGGGTCAGGTCCCTCCTGACCACAGAAATCTCTGCACCCGTGTCCCTCGTTCTTAGAAGTACTTTCCCATTCACTTTAACAGCACGCATATGCTCACTGCTTGGTTGTGTAGAAGCAACCTTTACAAATCCTTCATGAGTTACCCACTGCCTGTTCCCACTCAGCAAGGGACATTTATTCCTCTGCGCCCAGTGGACTTACAATGATAGGACCTCTTGGACTCCTCTGCTTGTACAGGAGATTTGGGTTGAGTAGCAGGGGAATGGGGAGGTGAACTCCCAGTCTCCTTTTTCCCAGGGGTAAAACGGTGATTCTGCTTTCCCCCAGCCCTGTACCCCTCTGCCAGCAGTTTATGTTTAACTGCAGCAGCTTGTGATGGCTCAAAGGAGTTTTCAAACTCAGCCAATCCATCCACTGCATCCACCTTTTTGTCCCACAAATACTGTTTTACATCATCATGGCACATATTCAGGAATCGTTTCTGAGTCACCAAATCACACATTTCTTCCAACCTTGTAATGCCTTTTCCCCTCACCCACTTATCTAACACATCTCTCATTTCATTTATATAAGCCACATTACTCAATCCAGATCCTCTTAAGACTCCTGAATTGAACCCGTAGGTTTCTGGTGTAATCTGAAACTGTTTCAAAACCAGTTCTTTAAATTTACCATAGTTTCAAGCATCATTAATAGGTATCTTATTTACTATGTCCAGAGCTCTTCCAGACAATTTTGCTACCAATGTGGTCATTCTTGGATTGTCAGGAATTGCATGGAAGGTGCACAGTTTCTCAAAGGTGATGAAATATTGGGCAATGTCACTCATCATACTGCAGACCTAGTCATTCCAATTTGTGTATTTTTGGGGAGTGGGGCCAGCTGCTGGAGAGTTTTGTCTCTTCCACTCCATAACAACCAGTTCATGCTTCAGGACCTCAATCTGGGCCTGTATTTCTCTGTCTCTTAACTCCAGGGCCAATTTATCCATGGCTGCCTCTGCTTTCATAGCCCTTTTGTGAAAATCTTCCTCCCTGGCGGCCTCTGCTTCCATAGCCCTTCTGTCCGCAGTTGCCTTGCTTCTTTGAGCTTCAGTTGAAACTCCCGATCCTTTGCTTTCTCTTCTGCTTCCAGTCTGGCCAGCTCTAGTTTAGCAGCTGCCTCACAGGTAGTCATTTTCCTGCTTCCTTGTGCTGGGCCACACCCCTCTGCAGTCCACTCTAACTGAAATGCACTCAGCTCAGGGGCTTCTTAGCTAACAGTCTGAACCACGTCCCGCACAAGCTGCAGGCTTAACTGAAAACAGCTTAAGAAGGGCTCCTGTCTCCAGCACTCAGACACCCAGTTCCCAATGGGGTCCAAACCCCAGTTAAATCTGTTTTGCCCTGTATAAAGCTTATACAGGGTAAACTCATAAATTGTTCGCCCTCTGTAACACTGATAGAGAGAGATGCACAGCTGTTTGCTCTCCTCCCAGGTATTAAAACATACTCTGGGTTAATTAATAAGTAAAAAGTGATTTTATTAAATACAGAAAGTAGGATTTAAGCAGTTCCAAGTAATAACAGACAGAACAAAGTAAATTACCAAACAAAATAAAATAGAACACGCAAGTCTAAGCCTAATACAGTAAAAACTAAATGCAGGTAAATCTCACCCTCAGAGATGTTCCAGTAAGACTATTTCCCAGACTAGACTTAATCCTAATCTGGATCCATCAATCACTCACACACCTGTAATTACTTTCCTTTGTTCCAGTTTCTTTCAGGCATCTCCTTGGGGTGGAGGGGCTATCTTTTGTGACAGCTGAAGACAAAATGGAGGGGTTTCCCCAGGGCCTTATATAGTCTCTCTCTTGTGGGTGGAAACCCCTTCCCATCTCCTCTGCAGAATCCAGCTCCAAGATGGAGGTTTGGAGTCACATGGGCATGCCACATGTCCATGCATGAATCAGTTCCTTACAGGCCAACGCCACATTCCCAGGAAAGCTCAGATGTGGTTTGGCGTCTCTCTAAGTTCATTGTTAGCTTAAGTGTTTCTTGACTGGGCGGTTACTGAGAAAAGTTTTTTCTCAAGAAACTGACCATCTGCTTCACTTAGGCTACTTAAATTCAAACAAGTAGACAGCCAATATTCATAACTTGGAGTAAAAAAATTATACATGCATACAAATAGGATGAACGTATCTAGTAGATCAGGGGTTGGCAACCTATGGCACGTGTGCCAAAGGCGGCACCTGAGCTGATTTTCAGTGGCACTCATACTGCCCGGTTCCTGGCCACCAGTCAAGGGGCTCTTATGCATTTTAATTTAATTTTAAATGAAGCTTCTTAAACTTTTTAAAAACCTTATATACTGTACATATATATTACAGACTTATAGAAAAAGAACTTCTAAAAATGTTAAAATGTATTACTGGCACGCAGAACCTTAAATCAGAGTGAATAAATGACGACTCACAGCACTTCTGAAAGGTTGACGACCCCTGCAGTAGATAATAACCTTTGCAAAGATATGTTACATGGCCTATCTAACATAAATCATATTCCAGTTATGTCATATTTAAAGCCATGAGCATATTTCTATAAGCATTATGGGGTGCAATGTCACACTCTGTTTCATGGACTATAAGTTATAGGAAATAAATAAAATTAAGAAAAGAATCAAGAGGGAGCTAGCATGCTCGGCGATACTTTGTAGCAGCATCTCCAGAGATCTTCAGTGTTAACCATCAGTTTGGGAATATCCTCCTTTTTTCAGCCTGCCACGACATTGGCATTTTCAGTGAGGACTGCCCGAGGCACCTCCGGGTCACAGGAGGCAGAGAAGCCGGAAGGAGGATTTGTGAGCATGACTCCTAGAGGAAGTAGGGGCATAGTGTTTCCTGGGCACAGACCTGGAGTGTCAGACTTGGGAGTTTCTGAATACAGAGATTGCTGGCTGCTGGTTGTTTCTACTGATGTTCAGGGAATCGGGACTTTGTGTACATTCTTTAACACCCATCCACCAAGGATTATACCAAAGAATAGAGCTGACTTGGATCTTCAATTTTTCCTCCTAATACAATCAACCCTGCAATGCCTCACAGGTTGGCACCACTTAGGAGAAGGGGGCACCGACATGCCCCGGAGCACTGATAATACCAGCCAAGCCTGCACACCCCTGGGGGATAATTTCTGCTAACATAGTGAGAAAGAGAAGTGTCATCACTGGGCCTCCCATGGAGATGGGGAGGTGATGACATCCATGTCCTTGTTCATCTGCAGCCATGGATCAGTGCATGGGCCCATCCGTGTGGTGACCTCCCCCTTTCATGTCAATCAAACACTACTGTCACTCAGCACCACACCTTTGGTGTTACTGGGATAGTTTCTAGGTTGGTGGCTGTGTCACACCTTCCTGCAACCTTGTAATGCCTTGCTGAAGTGGCTTCCACCTGGGCCACTCACAAACAACCGTCTAGCAGGCAAATCACGCCCTGAGCATGTGTGTGTAATTGCAGCCGGGCCAGGAATAGTTGGTTATACTGCAAGGTGACCCCAACACACACCCCAGTCTTCGATTTCCCTCCCAAAATGTACATCCTGTGCTGCCCAGTCCTCTCCTGGACAATACAAGTTACATTGTACATTATTTCATTAATAGCACTAATATGTATGCAACTTAGTTTCTCAGACACTTTTATTGAAACACACTGGATTAGATACAACAATAAAACAAAGTTTATTGACTACAAAGATAATTTTAAGTGAGTACAAATAAGGAGGCATAGAAGTCAGACATAGTTACAAGAAAAATAAAGCTAGAATTCAACTTGTGCCTAAGTTAGCAAATGATGTGAATTTCAAAGCAAAAGTTTCCTCACCATGTGCTTTCAACAGTCTTATTGACCAAATTTCATAAGTAAGGACCCCTCCACGAGTCCAATGGCTGCTTCCTTTATCTCTTCAGATGCAGTGAATCAAGGGGAAGAGAGATAGAGAAAGAGAATGAGAGTGGTGCCTTGGGATGTCTATACCCTCTTTTTAGAGTCCTATCCCCCCTTTGAGAAACATTTCCATCTGGTTACTGGAAGACAAAAACTCTATGTAGAAGGATGTTCCCTGCTGCTTTTCCTCACCTTTTTAGGGTACGTTTGTTTCCCTTTCTGCTTAATGACTATGGTTACTGTTTAGATACAAAATTAAGCAGAGCACACATTTCTTTGTTTAAAACAGACCAGTTTGCCAGCCTCGGTTTGGAACATGCATTAATAACACCATACAGTGTCATCTTATAACTTCACATACATTATAAAAAATGTATTAATATTTGCAGTGAGAGTATCAGTATTTCTAGTTGACTCATAGATTTACTGACCATCTTAAAGGTGAGCTCCATGTGCGGATAATATGCCTGCAAGAGGGATAGTTTGTTAACGGCAGAAGTCCGTAACATACTGTGCTCTCCTCCTGAGATCCTCTGGTCACCATGTGGTCTTCATCAGGCAAAAATAAGTGAATCTATCTTTCCGATTTTGGGAGTAATCTAGCAAGGGAAGGACATAGGATACCATGGTGATTGGCATACTATAAATAGCTAGATTATCTGGAGTACTCTTACATATCTTACAGGTTTTACTCCATCTACTGGGGCCGGGACAATGAGGTGATTCTGAAACCAGGAATGACTGAGAAGACATCAGTTACAGCTGCAAACAATTAGTACATTTCTCCAATATCTAGCTTTCTGTTTCTTTGATTCCAAATTTATTGCTAAGGCTGGTTGAAAATTTTTCTTGAGAAGATTTTTGGTGTGAAATTGGATTTTCCATTCCACTATTTTTTTTCCATGAAATTCTCTTTTTCCTGGAAATTATAAGATTTCCAATAAAAAATACCAAACTCTCTTCCTCCCTAAATCATGGCTGTGGGATTCTGGAGAAGTTCCAGGGCAGTTCAGCAAGAGGAGAGACCAACATGCATCATGGGGATGTAATCCAGCTGGGAGCCTGGCTCATGGAAGAGATTGGTGATGTGTGGTATCTGAGGCACCCCGTGGTATTTCCGAGTCGAAATATTATGTTTTTAGCAAAAAGGTTTCAGTCTCCTCACACACACACAAAACCCCTCTGTGGATCAGCTGTACACAGTACCCAACTTGCACTAAAAACAACACGATGAAATATACCCCTAACCTCATACTCTGTAAATCTGGTAGAAATTGCATCATTTCATAACACAGTAAAAAGAGTAGGTCAAATTAATCCCAGGGCACCAATTACACCAAGGTGGCCTTGGTTCACTGAACACATTAATTAGGTGTGGTGTCTCTCTGAGATCAGGTATTCCCGGTTGAATCAGGAATCATGTCTCACAGATCACACATCTCAGTATAAAACATCCCGAATGCTCCAAACTGGCAGTTTATATCGATGGGGAAATGCCAACACAGCTCTCTCTCTCTTCTCAGCAGGTACGTGCGATTGTCCTGAATTACAATCACACACACACACACATGGACACCATGGGGATCAGCAGGTATTGACTTCAAGACCTCCAGCACTGAAAGCCTCAGTCCCAGCTCCTACCCCTTCAGCTAAAGGAGCGACCTCCTTGGTTGGAAAAAATAGGCAATTACATAGCCACTGAAGCCAGTGCTTTCCAGTGTATCTCTGGGTTTTCATACGGGCTAAAGTAAATGCCAAAAAACTTAATTAGCACATTAAGCAACTTTATCCCAAACCGACATGCCAAGCCACAGAGCTCCCCTTGCCCAAAGATAGTAGAAAGATTGACACTCCTTTACAAATAATCTCCTCACACTGAAATAATCTTCACCCTGATTCTCTTACAGCAGAGTCACAAGTCACTGTTTTCTGCTTGGATTAGTGAACAGGAGTGTTCATGTGTGGGGCATGATTAACCTGTGTGTCACTGTATTTATGCAGTGTGTATTTTATCAAACAACAGGAATGACAAGCTGTGAACATCTGTCTCTGTGGACTAAGCCCTTCCCTGAGCGGGTACTGATGTCCATTTAGAAACTGAACTCCATTTATCTTCATTTACTTCATTACAGGGAAGGGACAGGTTTTCCGAACCATCCACCTGTCCAGATCTCTGTAGCTGCCTCATCTCTGTTCAGAGGAGATGGAAAAGGGAAATCACTCGGAGGTGACTGAGTTCATTCTCTCAGGACTGACAGATCGTCAGGAGCTGCAGGTTCCCCTGTTTGTGTTGTTCCTACTGATTTACGGTATCACCCTGTTGGGCAATGGGGGGATGATCTTGTTAATCACGATTGATCCCCGGCTCCAGACCCCCATGTACTTTTTCCTCAGTAATTTGTCTTTCTGTGACCTCTGCTTTTCCTCAATACTTTCCCCTAAGATGCTGCTGAATTTCTTAGCCGAGAAGAAAAGCATTTCTTTCTCTGCCTGCGCTGTGCAAATGAATCTCTGTATCATTTTTGCAGATGTTGAGTGTCTCTTGCTGGCTGTGATGGCATATGACCGTTACGTGGCCATCTGTAACCCGCTGCTCTATACGGTTACTATGTCCAGGCGGCTTTGTAAAGAGTTGGTGGTTGGGGCATACGCTGTCGGGTTGGTGGATTCAGTGATAGAAACGTGTTTTACATTTCGGCTGTCATACTGCAGCTCCAACATCATCAATCATTTCTTCTGTGACATCCCCCCACTGCTGGCGCTCTCCTGCTCTGACACCCGCATCAATGAGATTATGATGTATGTTTTTATGAGCTGCATTATAGTGAGCAGCCTTGTAACTGTCCTCCTCTCCTATGTTTATATCATCTCCACCATCCTGCAGATCAGCTCTGCCGAGGGCCGGCGCAAAACCATCTCCACCTGCTCTTTCCACTTGACTGCTGTGGTCCTGCTTTTTGGCACCCTCCTCTTCATATTTTTACGTCCCCCCTCCAGCTATTCCATGGACACAGACAAAATGGCCTCGCTGTTTTACACGCTGGTGATCCCCGTGTTGAACCCCCTCATCTACAGCCTGAGGAACACGGAGGTGAAGGACGCCGTGAGGAGAGCAATGAATAAACTCCTAACCAATTCCTGAATCTGTTTAACTCTGTACTGGTTTAGTGATGGGGAGTGGGAACAGGTGAATTCAATTCCCAGCCCATTACAATGTAATTTCGCAGAGTCCGTAGGAGTGTTGTTCATTATTCTATTTTTATTATTATTTATTTGTTTGTATTCCAACAAAGTCTGCAGGCCCCAACTCAGATCAGTGGTCAAAACAGAGGAAGAATCACATGGGCAGAAAAGGAGAATTATTCTATAGGCTGGGTGATAGGGGCTTCCACTTAGAGGGTGAGATACTCAACTTCATGTCTCTGTTCCAATGATTATGTATGTATCTATCTAAGTTTGAAAGGAGAGACTGAGAGCAACTCAGACTGGAATAGCACATCCCTCAGGGGCTGGGATGCTTTCTGGAAATGCAGGAAACCCAAGTGCATAGTGTAACGGGTTCGGTCTCAGAGACCCCCACTGGCACTGTCACCTGATGTTCTTAAATTTCCTCTGCTCCTATTTTCCCTGCCAGCTTAATCCTCTGAATCCTGTCTTGTTGAGTCAGACACGCTAGCCTGCTGCAACACAGACCCAGGGTCTGGGCCGCATCCCCAAAACTGGAGATCTAGACTGAGACCAGCTCAGGAGGATACACGTCTCCATCACGCAGACACCCAACTCCCAATGGGATCTAAACCCCAAATAAATCCATTTCACTCTCTATAAAGCTTATACAGGGTGAACTGATAAATGTTCACCCTCTATAGCACTGCAAGAGAGAGAGATGCACAGCTGTTTGCCCTCCAGTAACAATTACTTACACTGTTTATAAATAAACAAAAATGATTTTATTAAGTATAAGAAGTAGGATTTGACTGTTTTTAAATAGTAACAGACAGAACAAAGTAAGTCACAAAGCAAAATAAAGCAAAACACGCAAGGCTAAGCTTTATACACTTAGAAATCAGTTACAAATGTTAACTTCTCACTCCAGTTGTTATTTCAGGTAAAATCCTTCTCAGGGCAGATGCCTTTTCTGACCTAGGTCCAGCCTGTTTTCCCCGACCCCTGGGGCTACAGTCCCTTTGTTTCCAGGTGCTTGCAGGTATCTATCTGGGGTGGGGCGGTCGTCTCTTAAACCAGCTGAAGACACTCATAATTTGCCTTCCCCACTTCATATAGAACATCCCTTTGTTTGGAATTCCAACCCCCTCTAGAAAAGTACCCGTTTCAAGATGGATTTCAGTATCAGGTGACATGGTCACATGTCACTGTAAGACCAGTGTGACATTGCACCCCATAATTCTTTATGGAAATATACTTATGAATGTAGATATGACATGACTGGAATATGTTTTATGCTACATATGGCATGTAACATATCGCTGCAAAGGTTATGATCTGCTAAATACATTCCTCCTATTTGTATGCATGTATAATTTTTGTATTCAGAGTTATGAATATTGGCAACGTACTTGCTTAATTTTAAATACCCTCAGTGAAGCAGTTGGTTAGCTTCCTGGGAAAAAAACTATTCTCACTAGGTGCCCAGCCAAGAACCACTTAAGCCAACAATAAACTTGGCTGGTGAGGAACTCAGTCATGTATGGACATGTGCCTTGCCCATGTGACTCCAGAACTCCATCTTGGAGCTGGGATTCTATGCAGGGGGAGGGAGGGGTGTCCAGCTACAAGAGAAAGTCGATTTAAACCCCTGGGAGAGCCCTCCATTTTGTCTTCAGCTGGCTCCACCCCTAAGGATACCTTAAAGAAACTGGAACAAATGACAGTAACCACAGGAGGTGTGAGTGACTGCTGGACCCAGATTAGAAGGAGACTAATCTGTAAAAGGAAGCTTATTGGAACTCCTCTGAGGAGGAGGTTTTATCTGTATTCAGTTTTCTTTCTGTATTAGGCATAGATTTCCGTGTCCTATTTTATTTTGCTTGGTAATTCACTTTGTTCTCTCTGTTACTCCTTGGAACCACTTAAATCCTACTTTCTGTATTTAATAAAATCACTTTTACTTATTATTTAACCCAGAGTATGTATTAATACCTGGAGGGTGGGGGCGAACAGCTGTGTAAATCTGTCTATAAGTGTTATAGAAGGCGACCAATTCAATAGTTTACCCTGAATAAGCTTTATACAGGGTAAAATGGATTTATTTGCTGATTGGATCCCATTAGGAGTTGGGCATCTGAGTGTTAGAGACAGGAAAACTTCTTCAGCTGCTTTCAGTTAAGCCTGCAGTTTGTGGGACGTGGCTCAGACCTGGGTCTGTGTTTGTAGCGGGCAAGTGTGTCTGGCACAACCAGGCAGGGTTCTGGAGTCCCAAATTGGCAGGTAAAGCAGGGGCAGAAGCAGTCTTGGCACATCAGTTGGCAGCCCCAAGGGGGTTCTGTGATCCATCTAGTCACATTCTTCCTGGGTTGACTCACAGGAACACAGGAAGGCTTGCAGGTAAACAGAGCCATTCACAGTTCATTGATTCTGAAGCACCCTTAATGGCCTTCACTTAATATGTCTACATCAGTGATACACGTTTATATCTTATTCTCCTAACTGCAGACATGGAAATAATCCATGTAAACAAATAGGAAGAACTCACTTAGTAGATTACAACCTTTCTAATGATATGTTACATGGGGCACTTAGCATAAAGCATATTCCAGTTATGTCGTAGTCAGAAGCATATTTTCATTAAGCATATGGAGTGCAGTGTCACACGTGGCTTTGCCCAGCACTGCAGAGACAGGGAACTGAACCCGGATCTCCCACCACAGGTGAACACCCCAACTCTTGGGCTAAAAATTACAAGGGGAAGGACCACGACCGACTCCTACAGTGGCCGTATTGTGACCAGAACCTAAATCCTCCCCCCGCACACTCACATTGCTTTGAGACAAACCTATTAGGAGTATTTATAATGCATTTGTGAATAGTTTCCGGTCAATCCAAACGCTATTGGTTTTGACAATAAATTATTTGTCCAGAAGAAATTCACAGATTTCTAGACACCTTTGTGTCCCAACACTGGGAAATTACTTAAAGAGACATTTGGAGAGGTGACCAACAAATAAAGTGGAATAGATTCACCTCAGTTTTGTATCATATTAAAAGGACCTCACGGGAGAGCCAGCAATCCAGACTAGATGATTCTCTGTCCCTCTGTGTTCCATTTCCACAAGGAAAGACAGGGCAACAACATTAATTGCATGTGCTGTGCACACCTGTTGTCCTGGGAGCAAAGATGCTCCAGAGAGCAAATCTCAAAGTCATCAAAGCCAAATTTAACCTCTGCGACTCAAGCAAGCAGCTCCAGAGATATTAAGGGTAACGTTGGTGTGGTTAGCAAACAGGGCAAGATTCGACTCTAAGTCAGATTTTTGGGTTCTGAGCAGGTACTGCTTCCCTCCTTCTCAGTGCATTGTAAGTGAAGGGTGGAAAAACAAGGAGGTACCACCAAGTCATGGGCAAACAAGTCAGTTTCAGAGCATTTTGGCCTTTAATTGAAATGACAGTGAGCCTTTCATGGGAGTTGATAGAAGAAATTATCCAGAGAGGGGATATTTCAACTTTCCTGAACATATTACCTATCAAAAGAAGCTATGGTGTGCAGCAGCCCCATAGTGGAGATGCTTTCCACATTGATGGAAGGGTTTTCCTTTGATGTAGTTAATTCATGTCTCTTACAGGCAGTAGCTAGGTCAATGGAAGAATTACACTGAGGGTCAGTACAAGCTAACTGCCTTGTACAGAGTGTGAAAAATTTCCCCACCGGGTGTGCCTTAGTTTTCCCTTCCACACAGCAGCCTCTCTGGGCTCCCCTCTGAGTCAGACACTCCTGCGTCCCCCAAAAGGGAAGGTGACCTTGCTCCAGTTGTGGGTTCACAGTTACCAGCTATGACAGACCCTTCACAGGCAAGCAAAATCCCCCTCTTTCCCTCAGGTTGGGCTTGCTTCCAGCTACAGAGTCCCTGGCATCTGTTCCCACCACAGCGGTACCAGAACCCCAACTTCCACCTTTGGGGTACATGTTTCTGTGCACCCCAGGGCAGGCCCTGTCCCTGATGACCTGAATCTTCCTGGAAGTCAACCCTGGGACAGATTCTGCCACATCAAAGAAATCATTCCCCAGTAGAAACGGTGCAAAATTGTGTGCCACTGTTGGAAAAGTCTGCTCGCTTGCAAATCACCACTTTCCATGTGTACCTTAGCTAAAGGTGCAAGGACTTTGTAACCTCCCACCAGTTCTAATTCTGCCATTTTCCTGGCAACAAATCCTGCTCATGGGTCAGGTCCCTCCTGACCACAGAAATCTCTGCACCCGTGTCCCTCGTTCTTAGAAGTACTTTCCCATTCACTTTAACAGCACGCATATGCTCACTGCTTGGTTGTGTAGAAGCAACCTTTACAAATCCTTCATGAGTTACCCACTGCCTGTTCCCACTCAGCAAGGGACATTTATTCCTCTGCGCCCAGTGGACTTACAATGATAGGACCTCTTGGACTCCTCTGCTTGTACAGGAGATTTGGGTTGAGTAGCAGGGGAATGGGGAGGTGAACTCCCAGTCTCCTTTTTCCCAGGGGTAAAACGGTGATTCTGCTTTCCCCCAGCCCTGTACCCCTCTGCCAGCAGTTTATGTTTAACTGCAGCAGCTTGTGATGGCTCAAAGGAGTTTTCAAACTCAGCCAATCCATCCACTGCATCCACCTTTTTGTCCCACAAATACTGTTTTACATCATCATGGCACATATTCAGGAATCGTTTCTGAGTCACCAAATCACACATTTCTTCCAACCTTGTAATGCCTTTTCCCCTCACCCACTTATCTAACACATCTCTCATTTCATTTATATAAGCCACATTACTCAATCCAGATCCCCTCTTAAGACTCCTGAATTGAACCCCGTAGGTTTCTGGTGTAATCTGAAACTGTTTCAAAACCAGTTCTTTAAATTTACCATAGTTTCAAGCATCATTAATAGGTATCTTATTTACTATGTCCAGAGCTCTTCCAGACAATTTTGCTACCAATGTGGTCATTCTTGGATTGTCAGGAATTGCATGGAAGGTGCACAGTTTCTCAAAGGTGATGAAATATTGGGCAATGTCACTCATCATACTGCAGACCTAGTCATTCCAATTTGTGTATTTTTGGGGAGTGGGGCCAGCTGCTGGAGAGTTTTGTCTCTTCCACTCCATAACAACCAGTTCATGCTTCAGGACCTCAATCTGGGCCTGTATTTCTCTGTCTCTTAACTCCAGGGCCAATTTATCCATGGCTGCCTCTGCTTTCATAGCCCTTTTGTGAAAATCTTCCTCCCTGGCGGCCTCTGCTTCCATAGCCCTTCTGTCCGCAGTTGCCTTGCTTCTTTGAGCTTCAGTTGAAACTCCCGATCCTTTGCTTTCTCTTCTGCTTCCAGTCTGGCCAGCTCTAGTTTAGCAGCTGCCTCACAGGTAGTCATTTTCCTGCTTCCTTGTGCTGGGCCACACCCCTCTGCAGTCCACTCTAACTGAAATGCACTCAGCTCAGGGGCTTCTTAGCTAACAGTCTGAACCACGTCCCGCACAAGCTGCAGGCTTAACTGAAAACAGCTTAAGAAGGGCTCCTGTCTCCAGCACTCAGACACCCAGTTCCCAATGGGGTCCAAACCCCAGTTAAATCTGTTTTGCCCTGTATAAAGCTTATACAGGGTAAACTCATAAATTGTTCGCCCTCTGTAACACTGATAGAGAGAGATGCACAGCTGTTTGCTCTCCTCCCAGGTATTAAAACATACTCTGGGTTAATTAATAAGTAAAAAGTGATTTTATTAAATACAGAAAGTAGGATTTAAGCAGTTCCAAGTAATAACAGACAGAACAAAGTAAATTACCAAACAAAATAAAATAGAACACGCAAGTCTAAGCCTAATACAGTAAAAACTAAATGCAGGTAAATCTCACCCTCAGAGATGTTCCAGTAAGACTATTTCCCAGACTAGACTTAATCCTAATCTGGATCCATCAATCACTCACACACCTGTAATTACTTTCCTTTGTTCCAGTTTCTTTCAGGCATCTCCTTGGGGTGGAGTGGCTATCTTTTGTGACAGCTGAAGACAAAATGGAGTGGTTTCCCCAGGGCCTTATATAGTCTCTCTCTTGTGGGTGGAAACCCCTTCCCATCTCCTCTGCAGAATCCAGCTCCAAGATGGAGGTTTGGAGTCACATGGGCATGCCACATGTCCATGCATGAATCAGTTCCTTACAGGCCAACGCCACATTCCCAGGAAAGCTCAGATGTGGTTTGGCGTCTCTCTAAGTTCATTGTTAGCTTAAGTGTTTCTTGACTGGGCGGTTACTGAGAAAAGTTTTTTCTCAAGAAGCTGACCATCTGCTTCACTTAGGCTACTTAAATTCAAACAAGTAGACAGCCAATATTCATAACTTGGAGTAAAAAAATTATACATGCATACAAATAGGATGAACGTATCTAGTAGATCAGGGGTTGGCAACCTATGGCACGTGTGCCAAAGGCGGCACCTGAGCTGATTTTCAGTGGCACTCATACTGCCCGGTTCCTGGCCACCAGTCAAGGGGCTCTTATGCATTTTAATTTAATTTTAAATGAAGCTTCTTAAACTTTTTAAAAACCTTATATACTGTACATATATATTATAGACTTATAGAAAAAGAACTTCTAAAAATGTTAAAATGTATTACTGGCACGCAGAACCTTAAATCAGAGTGAATAAATGACGACTCGGCATAGCACTTCTGAAAGGTTGACGACCCCTGCAGTAGATAATAACCTTTGCAAAGATATGTTACATGGCCTATCTAACATAAATCATATTCCAGTTATGTCATATTTAAAGCCATGAGCATATTTCTATAAGCATTATGGGGTGCAATGTCACACTCTGTTTCATGGACTATAAGTTATAGGAAATAAATAAAATTAAGAAAAGAATCAAGAGGGAGCTAGCATGCTCGGCGATACTTTGTAGCAGCATCTCCAGAGATCTTCAGTGTTAACCATCAGTTTGGGGAATATCCTCCTTTTTTCAGCCTGCCACGACATTGGCATTTTCAGTGAGGACTGCCCGAGGCACCTCCGGGTCACAGGAGGCAGAGAAGCCGGAAGGAGGATTTGTGAGCATGACTCCTAGAGGAAGTAGGGGCATAGTGTTTCCTGGGCACAGACCTGGAGTGTCAGACTTGGGAGTTTCTGAATACAGAGATTGCTGGCTGCTGGTTGTTTCTACTGATGTTCAGGGAATCGGGACTTTGTGTACATTCTTTAACACCCATCCACCAAGGATTATACCAAAGAATAGAGCTGACTTGGATCTTCAATTTTTCCTCCTAATACAATCAACCCTGCAATGCCTCACAGGTTGGCACCACTTAGGAGAAGGGGGCACCGACATGCCCCGGAGCACTGATAATACCAGCCAAGCCTGCACACCCCTGGGGGATAATTTCTGCTAACATAGTGAGAAAGAGAAGTGTCATCACTGGGCCTCCCATGGAGATGGGGAGGTGATGACATCCATGTCCTTGTTCATCTGCAGCCATGGATCAGTGCATGGGCCCATCCGTGTAGTGACCTCCCCCTTTCATGTCAATCAAACACTACTGTCACTCAGCACCACACCTTTGGTGTTACTGGGATAGTTTCTAGGTCGGTGGCTGTGACATACCAGGGTCCAATCCAGACTAATCAGCACCTGTGTCACACCTGCCTGCAACCTTGCAAAGCCTTCCTGAAGTTGCTTCCACCTGGGCCATTCACAAACAACTGTCTAGTAGGCAAATCACACCCTGAGCATGTGTGTGTAACTGCAGCCTGGCCAGGAATAGTTGGGTTACACTCAGGCTCTCACCACCCTTGGTTATTCTGCAGGGGGACCCTAACACACACCCCAGTCTTGGATTTCCCTCCCAAAATGTACGTTCTGTGCTTGCCAGTCCTCTCCTGGATAATACAAGTTACATTGTCCATTATTTCTTTAGAAGCATTAATATGCATGCAACTTAGTTTCTCAGACACTTCTATTTAAACACACTGGATTAGATAAAACAGTAAAACAAAGTTTATTAATAATATGCATGCAAGAGGGATAGTTATGTGAACGGTAGAAGTCCGTAGCATGCTGTGGTCTGCTCCTGAGCTCCTCTTGGTGGTGTGTCGTATCTGAGGCACCCCCGTGGTATTTCCAGTTGAAATATTAAGTTTTTAGCAAAAAGATTTTGGTCTCCACAAAAAACAAACAAACAAAAAAAACCCTTTGTGGATCAGCTCTATGCAGTACCTGGCTTGCACTGACAACAGCGGGATGAAATGTACCCCAACCTCATACTCTGTAACTCTGGTAGAAATTGCATCATTTAATAACACAGTAAGAAAGCGTTGGTCAAATTAATCCCCAAGGCACCAATTACACCAAGGTGACTTTAGTTCACTGAACCTATTAATTAGGTGCTGTGTCTCTCTGAGCTCAGGTATTCCCGGTTGATTCTGGAATCATGTCCCATAGATCACTCATCTCAGTATATAATTTCCTGCATGCTCCAAATTGGCAGTTTCTATTGATGGGGAAATGCCACCATCTCTCTCTCTCTTTTCTCAGCAGGTACGTGCGATTGTCCTGAATTACAGTCACACACACATGGACACCATGGGGATCAGCAGGTATTGAATTCAAGACCTCAAGCACTAAAAGTCTCAGTCCCAACTCCTACCCCTTCACCTAAAGGAGCCTCCTTGGTTGGAAAGAATAGGCAATTACATAGTCACTGAAGCCAGTGCTTTCCAGTGTATCTCTGGGTTTCATACAGGCTAAAGTAAATGCCAAAAAGCTTAATTAGCACATTAAGCAACTTTACCCCAACCCGACATGCCAAGCCACAGAGCTCACCTTGCCCAAAGAGGGTGGAAAGATTGACACTCCTCTACTCTCACCTTTTCTTTAGCTCAGAAATAATCTCTTCAAACTGATTGTCTCATAGCAGAGTCACAAGTCACTGTTTACTGTTCGGATTAGTGAACAGGAGTCTTTGTGTGGGGGGCATGATTAACCTGTGTGTCATTGTATTTGCACAGTGTGTTCATCTTATCAAACACCTGGAATGACGAGCTGTGAACATCTGTCTCTGTGGACTAAGCCCTTCCCTGAGCGGGTACTGATGTCCATTAAGAAACTGATCTCCATTTATCTTCACGTACTTCATTACAGAGAAGGGACAGGTTTTCTGCACCATCCACCTGCCCACAGCTCTGTAGCTGCCTGATCTCTGTTCAGAGGAGATGGAAAAGGGAAATCACTCGGAGGTGACTGAGTTCATTCTCTCAGGATTGACAGATCGTCCAGAGCTGCAGGTTCCCCTGTTTGGGGTGTTCCTAGTGATTTATTATATCACTCTGGTGGGGAATGGGGGGATGATCTTGTTAATCATGATTGACCCCCGACTCCACACCCCCATGTACTTTTTCCTCAGTAATTTGTCTTTCTGTGACCTCTGCTTTTCCTCAATAATTTCCCCTAAGATGCTGCTGAATTTCTTAGCCGAAAGGAAAAGCATTTCTTACACTGCCTGCGCTGTGCAAATGGTTCTCTCTGTTTTTACAGATGTTGAGAGCCTCTTGCTGGCTGTGATGGCGTATGACCGTTATGTGGCCATCTGTAACCCGCTGCTCTATACGGTCACCATGTCCAGGCAGCGTTGTAAACGGATTGTGGCTGGGGTGTACGCTGTGGGGTTTGTGGATTCAATGATATGCATGTGTCTTATGTTTCATCTGTCATTCTGCAGCTCCAACATCATCAATCATTTCTTCTGTGACATTCCCCCACTGTTGGCGCTCTCCTGTTCTGACACCCGCATCAATGAGATTGTGATGTTTACTTTAGTGTGCTGCATTATAGTGAGCAGCCTTGTAACTGTCCTCCTCTCCTATGTCTATATCATCTCCACCATCCTGAAGATCCGCTCTGCCGAGGGCCGGCGCAAAACCTTCTCCACCTGCTCTTTCCACTTGACTGTGGTGGTCCTGTTTTATGGCACCCTCTTGTTCGTGTATTTACATCCTACCTCCAGCTATTCCACGGACACAGGTAAAGTGGCCTCAGTGTTTTACACGCTGGTGATCCCCATGTTGAACCCCCTCATCTACAGCCTGAGGAACACGGAGGTGAAGGACGCCCTGAGGAGAGCAATGAATAAACTCCTATCCAATTCCTGAATCTGTTTAACTCTGTACTGGTTTAGTGATGTGGAATGGAAACAGGTGAATTCAATTCCCATCCAATTGCAATGTAATTTCACAGAGCCCGTGGTAGTATTGTTCATTATTCTATTGTTATTATTATTCAATTGCTTGTATTCCAACAAGGTCTGCAGGGCCCAACTGAGATCAGTGAACAAAAACAGGAAGCATCACAGGAAATGCGGGAAACCCAAGTGCATAGTGTGCCGGATTCGGTCACAGAGACCCTTATTGGGACTGTCATCTTTTCTGCTGAAATTACCTCTGAGACTGTTTCCCTGCCCGCCTGGGCCTTCAGAACCCTGCCTTGTTGGTCCAGACACGCTAGCCTGCTGCAACACAGACCCAGGGCCTGGGCAATGGCCTGAAAGCTGCAGATCTAGACTGAAATGAGCTCAGCAGGTTACCTGTCTCCAGCACACAGACAGCCAGCTCCCAATGGGATCCAAATGCCAAATAAATAAATCTGTTTTACTCTGTATAAAACTTATACAGTGTAACATGATAAATGCTTGCCCTCTATATCCCTGCAAGAGAGCTATGCACACCTGTTTGCCCCCCAGGTAACAATTACTTACACTGAGTTTATAAATAAACAAAAGTGATTTTATTAAGTAGGAAAAGTAGGATTTAAATGGTTTTTAGTAATAACAGACAGAACAGAGTAAGTTACTAAGTGAAACAAAACAAAACACAGAAGGCTAAGCTTAATACACTCAGAAATCAGTTACAGATGTTAACTTCTCACCCAAGTTGTTACTTTAGGTAAAATCTTTCTCAAGTCAGAGGCCTTTTCTGACCTGGGTCCAGCCTGTGCTCACCCATCCTTTGTGGGGAGGGGAGGCTGTCTCTTAAGCCAGCGGAAAAAACTCATTGTTTGCCGTCCCCCACTTGATATAGAACTTCCCCAAGGTGGGAAACCTTTGTTTGGAATTGCACCCCCCTCTGGAAAAGTACCAGCTTCAAGATGGATTTCAGTATCTGGTGACATGGTCACATGCCACTGTAAGACCCCAGTCTCCATTCTTCCAGGGTTGCCCCACATGTACACAGGAAGGCTTGCAGGTAAACAGAGCCATTCACAGATCAGTGATTCTGAAGCACCCTTAATGGGCTTCACGTAATATGTCTACAAGTTTATATCTTATTCTCCTAAATCCAGATATAGAAATAATCCATGTAAACAAATAGGATGAACACACGTAGTAGTTTATAACCTTTCTAATGATATGTTACATGGGGCCGTTAGCACAAAGCATATTGCAGTTATGTCATATTCAGAAGCATATTTTCATAAAGCATATGGAGTGCAATGTACACGTAGCTTTGCACAGCACTGGACAGAAGGGGGAATTGAACCTGGATCTCCCACCTCACAGGTGAGCACCCCAACTATTGGGTTAAAAATTACAACGGGAAGGACCACGACCGCCTCCTACTGTGGCTGCGTTGCGACCGGAACCTAAATCCTCCCCCTGAACACACATGTTGTTTTGAGACAAACCTATTAGGAGTATTTGTAACACATTTGTGCATTGACTCAGCTATCGCATGCAGCAGCCCCATAATGTAGATGCTTTCCACATTGATGGAAGGGTTTTTCCATTGATGTAGTTAATCCATGTCTCCGAGAGGCAGTAGCTATGTCAATGGAAGAATTTCACTGAACATCAGTACAAGCTAACTGCCTCAAACATAGTATGAAAAGTTTCCCTGCTCTCTGTGATGGAGCTCGATTGATATAATTTTTAAGCATAAACCAGGCCTCAGAGAAGCTGACGATCTAAAATACCAGTTGGGAAATCTAGTCCTATCTCCCTGCCAGGGCAGCAGAATCCCCTTCGGTTCACTTTGTTCAGGCTGATTGGAAATATTCCAGCTGTCCCAGCTTCCCAGCAGAGATTATTCTGCGCTCTGATTGAGCTCAGTGTCACTCTGTGTGTGTGTGTGTGTTTTTGGTGTGTAGTGGGCACTGTGTGTGTTATGTGTGTGATGGGGTATACAGTGGAGCTGAATGTCAAGCATAAGCTGGCATTCCCCAAGCCCAGCCCACCCCCCGGTGCAGGGCCCTTTGTGAGATCATGGAATCATAGGACTGGAGGGGACCTTGAGAGGTCATCTATTCCACTCCCCTGCACTCATTGCAGGACTGAATATTATCTAGAGAAATCCTGACAGGTGTTTGTCTAACTCATTCTTAAAAATCTTCAATGATGGACATTCCACAACCTCCCTGGGTCAGTTATTCCAGTTCTGACCCACCTTGATAGTTAGGAAGTTTTTCCTAATGTCCAACCTAAACCTCCCTTGCTGCAATTGAAGCCCATTGTTTCTTCTTCTATTCCTGAACTCTGTTTCATGGACTATAAGATATAGGAAATAAATAAAATTAGCAAAAGAATCTGGAGGGCCCTGGCATGCTTGGCGATATTTTGTAGCAACATCTGCAGAGAACAATTACATTTTTCGCTTCAGCATCACATTGAATGGGCCTCAATTATCGTTTGTCTGGTCTTATTGAACACTTTATATTTTGATCTTCCACAAGCTGTAAGTCTAGCTACTTGGCAACATTAAATAATACAAGCCAGTAAACGAGAGACATGAGAAATGACTGAAAGCAACGGTGGTAAGACTGAAGTCCCAGTGCAGAGGGACAGAGGGAAAGTTAAAAGGTATAACTACAGTGGGAAAGGGTCTGATTTAAGAGGAGACTTGATGAAAAGGGGAGAACTGAGTGGTTCAGGGATACTTTGTGTTGGGCCAGATTTCTCACTGCCCAAACAACTATCCTACTCCAACACACGTACACGGGCCTATTGTCAGAAGAACATATGTCCCTTGTTTTTGATACTTAACCTATCAACAAGTATAAAACCTGAAATAAACAACTAAGGGGCAGAGGTTTTCATTCTACCTCCTTTCCTTTTCACAACCCTCCCACCCCGCCCCACCCCATCCTGTCCCGCTACGACCCAAACAAAAGTTTCCCCTTAGCTCAGGAGACAGCCGAGTGGACTGCAGAAGTGTTCATTTCTCCCTAAACTGTTGACTAAGACAGTGGTTGCCCAATTTTTGTATCAAAGAGGATGGGCAGCTCAAAAAGGCCTGTTGATGAAAGAAGGAAACCCCTAAAGTCCCTTGAATCAGGCCTTGCCAACACCCAAAATCAAGCAGCTAATCAAGGGATGTTATATGGGCCAAGTTGTGGGGACTGAAGAAACAAATGTACCATTGACACAACTGGTGTTTGAGAGAGAGGAACCAGGCCCTTAAACATAAGGCTTTTGGACATGAGAAGACAATCTGGTGCCCAGTGCTTCTTTAAAGGGTGTGTGGCTATGGGCAATCTGGGGCTATAGATGGTGTAGGTCAGGGGTTCTCAACCTTTTTCTTTCTGAGTCCCCCCCAACATGATTCCCTGCCCCCGCCTGTGCCACAACAATGTTTTTTCTGCATATAAAAGCCATTGCTGGTGTAGGAGGTAGCAAGCCGGGCAATTGCCCAAGGCACCACACCATAGGGGGCCCTGTGAACTGACATTGCTCAGGCTTCAGCTTCAGCCATGAGTGGGGGGCTTTGGGGTTCTGGTCTTCAGCTCTCTGCCCTGTGCCCCAGCAAGTCTTACGCCCACCCAGCTTGGCTGACCCCCAGGGAGCCCTGGACCCCTGATTGAGAACCATGGCACTATCGGTGTGATGGCTGTACTCTGACAGGCTTTGCACTACGGGCAGAATAACTGTGGGTTGATCTGATCATGTGACACGGGCCCCCTGACAGAGTGGACCACATAAAACACATTCTTCACACCGCCATCTTCAACTGACATGTTATTTACAACATGCACACCTTTTTATTTTATTCTGACCCTCACAGTTTTTGTTCCCTTACACACTCTAGCTTTCAGGGTCTTTTTTACAAATTTTTTACTAATCTATTAGAATTCTTTGAAGGGGTCAACAAACATGTGGACAAGGGGGATCCGGTGGACATAGTGTACTTGGATTTCCAGAAAGCCTTTGACAAGGTCCCTCACCAAAGGCTCTTATGTAAATTAAGCTGTCATGGGAAAAAAGGGAAGGTCCTTTCATGGATTGAGAACTGGTTAAAGGACAGGGAACAGAGGGTAGGAATTAAAGGTAAATTCTCAGAATGGAGAGGGGTAACTAGTGGTGTTCCCCAAGGGTCAGTCCTCGGACCAATCCTATTCAATTTATTCATAAATGATCTGGAGAAAGGGGTAAACAGTGAGGTGGCCAAGTTTGCAGATGATACTAAACTTCTCAAGATAGTTAAGACCAAAGCAGATTGTGAAGAACTTCAAAAAGATCTCACAAATTAAGTGATTGGGCAACAAAATGGCAAATGAAATTTAATGTGGATAAATGTAAAGTAATGCACATTGGAAAAAATAACCCCAACTATACATACAACATGATGGGGGCTAATTTAGCTACAACGAGTCAGGAAAAAGATCTTGGCGTCATCGTGGACAGTTCTCTGAAGATGTCCACGCAGTGTGCAGAGGCGCTCAAAAAAGCAAACAAGATGTTAGGAATCATTAAAAAGGGGATAGAGAATAAGACTGAGACTATATTATTGCCCTTATATAAATCCATGGTACGCCCACATCTCGAATACTGTGTACAGATGTGGTTTCCTCACCTCAAAAAAGATATTCTAGCACTAGAAAAGGTTCAGAAAAGGGCAACTAAAATGATTAGGGGTTTGGAGAGGGTCCCATATGAGGAAAGATTAAAGAGGCTAGGACTCTTCAGTTTGGAAAAGAGAAGACTAAGGGGGGACATGATAGAGGTATATAAAATCATGAGTGATGTTGAGAAAATGGATAAGGAAAAGTTATTTACTTATTCCCATAATACAAGAACTAGGGGTCACCAAATGAAATTAATAGGCAGCAGGTTTAAAACAAATAAAAGGAAGTTCTTCTTCATGCAGCGCGCAGTCAACTTGTGGAACTCCTTACCTGAGGAGGTTGTGAAGGCTAGGACTATAACAATGTTTAAAAGGGGACTGGATAAATTCATGGTGGTTAAGTCCATAAATGGCTATTAGCCAGAATGGGTAATAATGGTGTCCCTAGCCTCTGTTCGTCAGAGGATGGAGATGGATGGCAGGAGAGAGATCACTTGATCATTGCCTGTTAGATTCACTCCCTCAGGGGCACCTGGCATTGGCCACTGTCGGTAGACAGATACTGGGCTAGATGGACCTTTGGTCTGACCCGGTACAGCCTTTCTTATGTTCTTATGATGCTTTTTCCTCACCTTTTGGGGCTTCCTTTGTTTCCCTTCCTTCTTGATGACTCTGGTTACTGTTTAGATACAAAATTAAGCAGAGCACACCTGTCTTTTTTTTGCCAGCCTGAGTTTGGGACATGTATTAATAACCTGATACTGTGTAATCTTATAACTTCACATACAGTAGCTCCTCACTTAACATTGTAGTTATGTTCCTGAAAAATGCGACTTTAAGTGAAACGATGTTAAGCGAATCCAATTTCCCCATAAGAATTAATGTAAATAGGGGTGGTTAGGTTCCAGGGAATATTTTTATTTGGCAGACAAAAGGCACTATATACATTTTAAGCAATCATAAACATGCAATTTAATACAGGTATAAGTTTTTAAAACAATGTTAAAGAAACAGTTTAATACTGCAATCATCATTGCTGAGTATGAAGCAATGGGAGGTGCCCCCACCTTACACCGCACAGGCACAGCCCAGTGGCACTGCAGACAATGAGGCAGGCAAGGAGGCTGAAGTTCCGTAGGTTAGGAGAAGCAGGTTGCGCAGCACCAGCGGCAGCTTCCCCTACTCTGCAAGCACCAGGGGCGGGAGGCTTAACCCTCAGCCTGCCCACTCCACCCCTTCCCCCAAGACCCCACCCTTAAGCTGCCTCATCTCCCCCCACCTCCTCCCCCTTTACTCCACACGCCGCATCCTCCCTCCTCCCCCTCCCTCCACTGACTCCTGAATGCTGCAAACCAGCTAATTGCCATGGGCGGGGGGGGGGAGAGGAAGCAGGGGGAAGGCGCTGATCTATGCAGTCTGCCAGCAGGAGGCGCTGCGGGGGCATAGAGGAGCTGATAGAGGGGCTGCCAGCTGTGGACAAACGAGCAGGTTCTGTAATGGAGCGGTGACGTAAGGTCGAAACAATGTTAAGCAAGAAGATGTTAAGTGGAGAGTTACTGTACATTATCAAAAATATTGTATTAATATTTACGATGAGAGCATGACTATTTCTAATTGACTCAGAGCTTTATTTAGCACCTTAAAGCTGAGCTCTGTGTGCAGATAATATGCATGCAAGAGGGATAGTTTGTGAACTGCAGAAGTCTGTAGCATGCTGTGATCTCCTCCTGAGCTCCTCTGGTCATCATGTGGTCTCCATCAAGCAAAATGAGAGAACCTATCTTTCCTACTTTGGGGAATAACCTAGCAAGAGAAGGACAAAGCACACCATGGTGATTGGCATGCTACAAAGAGCTAGATAATCTGGGATACTATTACATATCTTACAGGTTTTACATTCCATCTATTGGGGCCGGGACAACGAGGTGATTCTGAAACCAGGAATGACTGAGAAGACATCAGTTACAGCTGCAAACAATTAGTATGTTTCACCTGCATCTAACTTTCTGTTCCTTTGATTCCAAATTTGTTGCTAAGGCTAGTTGAAAATTTTTCTTGAGAAGTTTTTTTGATGGAAAATTGGATTTTCCATTCAACTATTTTTTCCATGAAATTATCTTTTCCCTGGAAATTATCAGCTTTCCATCAAAATTCCAAACTCCCCTCCTCCCTAAACTGTGGCTGTGAGACTCTGGTGATGATCCAGGGCAGTTCAGGAAGAGGAGAGACCATCACACATCATTAGGGATGTAGTATAGCCTGGGAGCCTGTAACATGGAAGAGATTCGTAGTGTGTGGTATCTCATGCACCCATGTGGCATTTCTGACATGAAATATGAAGTTTTTAACAAAAAGATTTCGGTCTCCACACACAAACCCGCTCTGTGGATCAGCTCTACACAGTACCCGGCTTGTACTGAAAACATCAGGATGAAATATACCTCTAGCCTCATACTCTGTAACTAGGGTACAAATTGCATCATTTAATAACACGGTAGAAAAGAGTGGGCCAAATTAATCCCCAGGGCACCAATTACATCAAGGTGGCTTTGGTTCACTGAATGTATTAATTAGGTGTTATGGCTCTCTGAGCTCAGGTATTCCCACTTGCTTCAGGGATCATGTCCCATAGATCACACATCTCACTATAAAACTTCCCAAATGCTTCAAACTGGCAGTTTCTGTCAATGGGGAAACACCAACACATCCCTCTCTCTCTTCTCAGCAGGTACGTGCTATTGTCCTGAATTACAGTCACACACACAAACAGACACCATGGGGATCAACAGATATTGAATTGAAGACCTCCAGCACTAAAAGCCTCACCCCCAACTCCTACCCCTTCAGCTAAAGGAGCGACCTCCTTGCTTGGAAAATATAGGCAATTACATCGTCACTGAAGCCAGTGCTTTCCATTGTGTCTCTGGCTTTTCATAAAGGCTAAAGTAAATGCCAAAAAGCTTAATTAGCAGAGTAAGCAACTTTACCCCAAACTAACATGCCAAGCCACAGAGCTCCCTTTGCCCAAAGAAGATAGAAAGATTGACACTCCTCTACTCTCACTCCTTTTTGAGTATCAGAGGGGTAGCCGTGTTAGTCTGGTTCTGTAGAAACAGCAAAGAATCCTGTGGCACCTTATAGACTGCAAAACATCTTTAGTCTATAAGGTGCCACAGGATTCTTTGCTGTTCCTTTTTGAGCTTACATATAATCTCCTCACAGTGAAACAATTTTCACCATGATTCTCTTGCAGCAGAGTCAGAAGCCGCTGTTTGCTGCTTGGATTAGTGAACAGGAGTGTTCATGTGTGGGGCATGATTAACCTGTGTGTCATTGTATTTACGCAGTTTCTATTTTATTGAACAACTGGAATGACCAGCTGTGAACATCTGGGTCTGTGGACTAAGCCCTTCCCTGAGCGGATACTGATGTCCATTAAGAAACTGATCTCCATTTATCTTCACTTACTTCATTACAAAGAAGGGACAGGTTTTCTGCACCATGCACCTGCCCACATCTCTGTAGCTGCCTGATCTGTGTTCAGAGGATATGGAAAAGGGAAATCACTCGGAGGTGACTGAGTTCATTCTCTCAGGACTGACAGATCTTCAGGAACTGCAGGTCCTCTGTTTTGGTTGTTGCTACTGTTTTATGGTATCACCCTGGTGGGGAATGGGGGGATGATCTTGTTAATCATGATTGATCCCCGACTCCACACCCCCATGTACTTTTTCCTCAGTAATTTGTTTTTTTGTGACCTCTGCTATTCCTCAACAATTTGCCCTAAGATGCTGCTGAATTTCTTAGCGGACAGGAAAAGCATTTCTTACTCTGCCTGCACTGTGCAAATGTATCTCTCGGACGCTTTTACTGATGTTGAGTGCCTCTTGCTATCTGTGATGGCATATGACCGTTATGTGGCCATCTGTAACCCGCTGCACTATACGGTCACCATGTCCAGGCAGCTTTGTAAGCAGCTGGTGGCTGGGGTGTACGCTGTGGGGTTGGTGAATTCAATGATAAGCACGTTTTTTACATTTCGGCTGTCATTCTGCAGCTCCAACATCATCAATCATTTCTTCTGTGACATCCCTCCACTGCTGGCGCTCTCGTGTTACGACACCCACATCAATGAGATTGTGATGTTTGCTTTCACGAGCTGCATTATAGTGAGCAGCCTTGTAACTGTCCTCCTCTCCTATGTCTATATCACCTCCACCATCCTGGAGATCAGCTCCACCGAGGGCCGGCGCAAAGCCTTCTCCACCTGCACTTTCCACTTGACTGCTGTGGTCCTTCTTTTTGGCACCCTCCTCTTCATGTATTTACGTCCCACCTCCAGCTATTCCATGGACACGGATAAAGTGGCCTCATTATTTTACACGCTGGTGATCCCCATGTTGAACCCCCTCATCTACAGCCTGAGGAACACGGAGGTGAAGGACGCCCTGAGGAGAGCAATGAATAAACTCCTAACCAATTTTTGAACCTGTTTAACTCTGTAATGGGTTAGTGATGGGGAGCGGAAACAGATGAATTCAATTCCCAGCCCATTGCAATGTAATTTTGCAGAGCCCGTGGTCGTATTGTTCATTATTGTATTGTTATTATTATACATTTGTTTGCATTCCAACAAGGTCTGCAGGGCCCAACTGAGATCAGTGGACAAATCATGGGAAGAATCACAGGTCCAGAAAGAGAGAATGATTTTATAAGCTCGTGGCTGGAGGCACCCACCTAGAGTGTGAGATGCTCAACTTCACGTCTCTGTTCCAGTGGTTATTGAATTAATTATCCCCGTTAGAACAACTTTGAAAGGAGAGAGTGAGAGGAACCCAGACTGGAATAGCACATCATTCAGGGGCATATCCATGTGCATAGTGTGACAGGTTTGGTCACAGAGACCCCTATTGGGACTGTCACCTGTTATGCTGAAATTACCTCTGATCCTGTTTTCCCTGCCAGCCTGGGCCTCCAGAATCCTGCCTTGTTGAGCCAGATGTGCTAGCCAGCTGCAACGCAGCCAAAGGGTCAGGGCCTCACACCCGAAACTGCAGATCCAGACTGAAACCACCTCAGCATTATACCTGTCTCCAGCATGCAGACACCCAGCTCCCAATGGGATCTATACCCCAAACAAATCTGTTTTACTCTGTATAAAGCTTGTACAGGGTAAAATGATAAATGTTCACCCTCTATATCACTGCAAGAGAGATGTACATTACTCTTCCCTCCCTCCCGCACCCTGTAACAATTACTTACACTGAGTTTACAAATTAAAAAAGTGATTTTTTTACGTATAAAAAGTAGGATTTAAGTGGTTTTAAGTCGTTAACACACAGAACAAAGTAAGTCACAAAGCTAAATAAAACAAAACACGCAAGACTAAGCTTAATACACTCAGAAATCAGTTACAAATGTTAACTTCTCACTCCCGTTGTTACTTCAGGTAAAATCCTTCTCAGGTCTGATGCCTTTTCTGACCTGGATCCAGCCTGTTCTCACCCACCCCTGTGGCTACAGTCCTTTTGTTTCCAGGTGCTTGCAGGTATCTCTGTGGGATGGGGAGGTCATCTCTTAAGCCAGCTGAAGACACTCATTGTTTGCCTTCCCCACTTCATATAGAACATCCCTTTGTTTGGAATTCCAACCCCCTCTAGAAAAGTACCAGCTTCAAGATGGATTTCACTATCTGGTGACATGCCAGTCTGATGCACCCGATAAGTATTTATGGAAATATGCTTATGAATATAAATATGACATGACTGGAATATGTTTTATGCTAGATATGCCATGTAACATATGTCAACAAATGTTATGATCTATTGAATACATTCCTCCGATTTGTATGAATGTATCATTTTTGTATTCAAAGTTATGAATATTGGCTATGTACTTGCTTAATTTTAAATACCCTCAGTGAAGCAGTTGGACAGCTTCATGAAAAAAGACTATTCTCTGTAAGTGCCCAATCAAGAACCACTTAAGCCAACAATTAATTGGAGATGCCAATCCACATCTGAGCTTTCCCAGGATTGTGGCTTGGCTGGTAACGAACTCAGTGATGCGTGGACATTTGACTTGCCCATGTGACTCCAAACTCCATTTTGTAGAAGGGATTCTACACAGGGACAGGGAGGGGTGTCCACCCCAAGGATACCTTAAAGAAACTGGAATAAAGGACAGTAACCACAGGGGGTGTGAGTGATTGCTGGACCCAGACTAGAAGGAGACTTGTCTGTAAAAGGAAGCTTACTGGGTCACCTCTGAGGGTGAGGTTTTATCTATATTCAGTTTTCTTACTGTATGAGGCATAGACTTGCATGTTCTATTTTATTTCGCTTGGTAATTCACTTTGTTCTGTCTGTTACTACTTGGAACCACTTAAATCCTACTTTCTGTATTTAATAAAAATAACTTTTTACTTATTATTTAACCCAGAGTATGTATTAATACCTGGAGGGGGGGAACAGCTGTGTAAATCTATCTATAAGTGTTATAGAGGGCGACAAATTCAAGAGTTTACCCTGTATACGCTTTATACAGAGTAAAACGGATTTATTTGGGGTTTGGATCCCATTGGGAGTTGGGCATCTGAGTGTTAGAGACAAGAACACTTTTTAAGCTGCTTTCAGTAAAGCCTGCAGTTTGTGAGACATGGTTCAGACTTGGGTCTGTGTTTGTAGCAGGCAAGTGTGTCTGGCACAACCAGGCAGGGTTCTGGAGTCCCAAATTGGCAGGGACAGTTTAATACTACGATCATCATTGCTGAGTATGAAGCAATGGGAGGTGCTCCTGCCTAACCCCACACAGGCACAGCCCAGTGGCACTTCCCCTACTGTGATGCCCCAGGGGCGGGGAGCTCAACACTCGGCCTGCCCATTCCACCTCTTCCCTCAAAACTCTACCCTTAACCTGCCTCTTCTCTCCTGCACCTCCCCCACTTTACTCCACACGCAGTGTCCTTGCTCCAACCCCTCCCTCCCCTGCCTCCTAAACACCGCAATCCAGCTGATTGTCGTGGGCGAGGTGGGGGGAGCAGGGTGAAGGCGCTGATCTGTGGGGTCTGCCAGCGGAAGGCGCTGTGGGGGGGTGTATGGGAGCTGATACGGGGGCTGCCAGCTGTGGACAAAGCAAGCAGCCAAACAGTGTTATAGCGTAGCATTGCACAATTTTAAATGAGCAGGTTCTGTAATGGATCAGGAAAGTAAGATCGAAACAATGTTAAGCGAGAGGATGTTAAGTGGAGAGTTACTGTATATAATCAAAAATATTGTATTAATATTTACGATGAGAGCATGACTATTTCTCATTGACTCATAGCTTTATTTAGCATCTTAAAGCTGAGCTCTGTGTGCAGTTAATATGCATGCAAGAGGGATAGTTTTGTGAACTGCAGAAATCAGTAGCATGCTGTGGTGTCCTCCTGAGCTCCTCTGGTCATCATGTCATCTCCATCAAGCACAATGAGTAAACCTATCCTTCCTACTTTGGGAAGTGAGCTAACAAGGGAAGGACATAGAATACCATGGTGATTGGCGTGTGTGATGTTATTCATATAATCTGGGACCATACAGAACATGGTTGCAACCAAGGTCCTGTAGTGGCACCAAATCTTATGTAAAGGGGGTCATATAAGGTGTCTAAAACCAGGTTATGGGTTGCTGGTTATGATTATGCTGTCTGTATGTATCATTTTGTAGTTGAAGTTATGAGTATTGGCTCAATACTGTCTGTATTTCAAATTTGTGCTCTGCTTCTGGGAAACATCCCAGACAAGTTGGTGTTAGCTCTGCCTAGCCTGCTTGATGACCCATTAAGGACCATCAGCTACACAATTGACCCTTGTAACTCAGCAAAGTATGCAGGGACTTGCCCATGTGACTCCAGACTCCATTTTGCTATAATTTCCCACAGTAAGAACAGAGGTGTGTTCTTACACCTGGGAAAAGCCTAAAAAAGGCTGATGCCTCGTCTCCATTTTGTCTTCAATCCTGCTTTTTACCTCTAGAGAAACTTTGCTACAAACTGAAGCTCTGAACAAAGGATTGAATGACCCATCTCAGCTATGGATGTTCTCCAGAGACTTGATTTGAACCTGCAGTTTACTCTATCACTGCTACAAGCCTAAACTAAGAACTTTGCCATTACTGTATGTATTTGATTCCATTTAACCAATTCTAGCTCTCATCTATATCTTTTTTTTATGAATAAACCTTTAGATTTTAAATTCTAAAGGATTGGCAACAACATGATTTGTGGGTAAGATCTGATGTGTATATTGACCTGGGTCTGGGGCTTGATTTTTTGGGATCGAGAGAACCATTTTCTTTTATTGGGGTACTTGTTTTCATAACCATTCATCCACAGGACGAGTGGCACTGGTGGTGATACTGGGAGACTGGAGAGTAAAAGGAAATTGCTTGTGTGACTTGTGGTTAGCCAGTGGGATGAAATCAAATTCCTCTTTGTCTGGCTGGTTTGGTTTGCCTTATAGGTGGAGAAACCCCAGCCTTGGGCTCTAACTGCCCTGTTTAAGCAATTGGTCCTGAATTGAGACTCTCAGTTGGGTCCCGCCAGAACCAGCATCATCAAAGGGTACTATAAAAAGATAGATAATCTGGAGTACTCTTACAGGTTTTACATTCCACTTATTGGGGCCGGGACAATGAGGTGATTCTGAAACTAGGAATGACTGACAAGATATCAGTTACAGCTGGAAACAATTAGTACATTTCACCTGTATCTAACTTTCTGTTCCTTTGATTCCAAATTTGTTGAAATTTTTTTATGAGATGTGTTTTTCATGGGAAATTGGATTTTCCATTCAACTATTTTTTCCATGAAATTCTCTTTTACCTCGAAATTATAAGTTTCCCATCAAAATACCAAACTCCCCTCCTCTCTAAACTATGGCTGTGGGACTCTGGTGATGTTCCAGGGCAGTTCAGCAAGAGGAGAGACAATCATGCATCATGGGGGATGTGATCCAGCCTGGGAGCCTGGCCCATAGAAGAGATTGGTGCTGTGTGGTATCTGATGCAACCCCGTGGTATTTCCAAGCAAAAAGATTCAGTCTCCACAAACAACACCCCTTTGTGGATCAGCTCTACACAGTACACGGCTTGCTCTGAAAACAGGAAGATGAAATACACCCCTAACCTCATACTCTGTAACTCTGGTAGAAAATGCATCATTTAATAACACAGTAGGAAAGAGTGGGCCAAATTAATCCCCAGGGCATGAATTAAACTGAAGGTGTCTTTGGTTCACTGAATGCATTAATTAGGTGTTATGGCTCTCTGAGCTCAGGTATTCCCACTTGCTCCAGGAATCATGTCCCACAGATCATACATCTCAGTATAAAACTTCCCGAATCCTCCAAACTGGCAGTTTCTGTCGCTGGGGAAACACCACCACATCTCTCTCTTCTCAGCAGGTACGTGCTATTATCCTGAATTACAGTCACACACACTCATACATACATCATGGTGATCAGCAGGTATTAAATTCAAGATCTCCTGCATTAAAGCCTCAGTCTCAACTCTACCCCTTCAGCGAAAGGAACAACCTCCTGGGGTGATAAAAATAGGCAATTACATAGTCACTGAAGCCAGTGCCTTCCATTGTGTTTTCATACAGGCTAAACTAAAGGCCTAAAAGCTTAATCAGCACAGTAAGCAACTTTATCCCAAACTGGCATTGCAAGCCACAGAGCTCCCTTTGCCCAAAGAGGGTGGAAAGATTGATACTCCTTTCCTCTCACCCCTTCTTTAGCTAAGAAATAATCTCTTCAGATTGATTCTCTCACTGTTTTCTGTTCGGATTAGTGAACGGGAGTGTCGGGGGGGGCATGATTAACCTGTGTGTGATTGTATTTCCACAGCATGTACGTTGTATCAAACATCTGGAATGACCAGGTGTGAACATCTGGCTCTGTCAACTAAGCCCTTCCCTGAGCAGCTACAGATGTCCATTAAGAAACTGATCTCCATTTATCTTCACTTACTTCATTACAGAGAAGGGACAGGTTTTCTGCACCATCCACCTGCCCACATATCTGTAGCTGCCTGATCTCTGTTCAGAGGAGATGGAAAAGGGAAATCACTCGGAGGCAACCGAGTTCATTCTCTCAGGACTGACAGATCGTCCAGAGCTGCAGGTTCCCCTGTTTGGGGTGTTCCTAGTGATTTATTGTATCACCCTGGTGGGGAATGGGGGGATGATCTTGTTAATCATGATTGATCCCCGACTCCACACCCCCATGTACTTTTTCCTTAGTAGTTTGTCTTTCTGTGACCTCTGCTATTCCTCGACAATTTCCCCTAAGATGCTGCTGAATTTCTTAGCCGAGAGGAAAACCATTTCTTACACTGCCTGTGCTGTGCAACTGTATCTCTTTGTCTCTTTTGCAGACGTTGAGTGCCTCTTGCTGGCTGTGATGGCGTATGACCGTTATGTGGCCATCTGTAACCCGCTGCTCTATACGGTCACCATGTCCAGGCAGCTTTGTAAACAGCTGGTGGCTTTGGTGTACACTGTGGGGTTTATGGATTCAATGATACACACGTGTTTTACATTTCGGCTGTCATTCTGCAGCTCCAACATCATCAATCATTTCTTCTGTGACATCCCCCCACTGCTGGCGCTCTCGTGTTCTGACACCCGCATCAATGAGATTTTGTTGTTTGCTTTCACATGCTGCATTACAGTGAGCAGCCTTGTGCCTGTCCTCCTCTCCTATGTCTATATCACCTCCACCATCCTGCAGATCCGCTCTGCCGAGGGCCGGAGCAAAACCTTCTCCACCTGCTCTTTCCACTTGACTGCTGTGGTCCTTCTTTTTGGCACCCTCCTCTTCATGTATTTACGTCCCACCTCCAGCTATTCCATGGACACAGACAAAGTGGCCTCAGTGTTTTACACGCTGGTGATCCCTATGTTGAACCCCCTCATCTACAGCCTGAGGAACACGGAGGTGAAGGACGCACTGAGGAGAGCAATGAATAAACTCCTAACCAATTCCTGAATCTGTTTAACTCTGTACTGGTTTAGTGATGGGGAGTGGAAACAGGGAATTCAATTCCCAGCCCATTGCAATGTAATTTTGCAGAGCCCATGGTAGTATTGTTCATTATTGTATTGTTATTATTATTAATTTGTTTGTATTCCAAAAAGGTTTGCAGGGCCCAACTTAGATCAGTGTACACATCACGGGAAGAATCAGAGGTTCAGAAAGAGAGAATGATTTATGAACTTGTGGCTAGGGGCATCCACTTGGAGTGTGAGATGCTCTACTTCATGTCTCTTCCAATGGTTATTGAATTAGTTATCCACCGCAGATCAACTTTGAAAGGAGAGATTAAGAGGAACCCATACTGGAATAGCACATCATTCAGGGGCATATCCATGTGCATAGTGTGACAGGTGTGGTCACAGAGACCCCTATTGGGATTGTCACCTGATGTGCTGAAATTACTTCTGATCCTGTTTTCCCCGGCAGTCTGGGCCTCCAGAACCCTGCCTTGTTGAGGCAGACACGCTAGCATGCTGCAACGCAGCCAAAGGGTCAGGGCCACACACCCCAAACTGCAGATCTAGACTGACACCACCTCAGCATTATCCCTGTCTCCAGCATGCAGACACCCAGCTCCCAATGGGATCTAAATCCCAAGCAAATCCGTTTTACTCTGTATAAAGTGTATACAGGGTAAAATGATAAATGTTCCCCCTCTATATCACTGCAAGAGAGATATGCACAGCTGTTTGCCCCTCCCTCCCAGGTAACAATTACTTACACTGAGTTTATAAATAAACAAAAGTGATTTTATTAAGTATAAAAAGTAGGATTTAAGTTGTTTTAAGTAGTAACAGACAGAACAAAGTAAGTCACAAAGCTACATAAAACAAAAAAAGCCAGGCTACGCTTAATACACTCAGAAATCAGTTATAAATGTTAACTTCTCACTCCCGTTGTTACTTCAGGTAAAATCCTTCTCAGGTCCGATGCCTTTTCTGACCTGGGTCCAGTCTGTCCTCCCGTACCCCTGTGGTTACAGTCCTTTTGTTTCCAGGTGCTTGCAGGTATCACCGTGGGATGGGGAGGTCGTCTCTTAAGCCAGCTGAAGACACTCATTGTTTGCCTTCCACACTTCATATAGAACATCCCTTTGTTTGGAATTCCAACCCCCTCTAGAAAAGTACCAGCTTCAAGATGGATTCCAGTATCAGCTGACATGGTCACATGTCACTATAAGACACCAGTCTGACACACCCCATAAGTCTTTATGGAAATATGCTTATGAATATAAATATGACATGACTGGAATATGTTTTATGCTAGATATGCCATGTAACATATGTTGGCAAAGGTTATGATCTACTGAATACATTCCTCCTATTTGTATGCCTGTATCTTTTTTGTATTCAAAGTTACGAATATTGGCTAGGTACTTGTTTAATTTTAAATACCCTCAGTGAAGCAGTTGGACAGCTGCGTAAGAAAAGACTATTCTCAATCAAGAACCACTTAAGCCAACAATAAACTTGGAGATTCCAATCCACATCTGAGCTTTCCCAGGAATGTGGCTTGGCTGGTAAGGAACTCAGTCATGCCTGGACATGTGAGTCCAAAACTCCATTTTGTCGCTGGGATGCTACGCAGGGAGGGGTGTCCACTCCAAAGGATACCTTAAAGAAACTGGAATAAAGGACAGTAACCACAGGGGGTGTGAGTGATTTCTGGACTCAGACTAGAAGGAGACTAGTCTGTAAAAGGAAGCTTACTGGGTCACCTCTGAGGGCAGTGATGAGCTGTCAAAATCTTAATAACCGGTTTCTAATAAATTTTCTGATTTAAGGGCGGGGAGTGGGGGAGGGGCCGGGGCGGGGGAAGACATACTCGTGGGACCGGGGGACCCTGCAGGGCCTGGGGAAAATTGCTCCCCGCCAGCGGCCCTAGAGCTTGCAGCCCCCCCCCCCCGCTTACCTTGCCTGCAGCTCAAAGCAGCAGGACGACTAAGGAGCTCAGCTGAGCCGCCCAGCTGGTGCCGGCAGCTGGTCCCGCTGCAGCTGGGGGAGAAATGGGGGAGGGACCAGGGGAACCTCAGCCTCCCCAGCTGGGGATCCTGGGAGCAACAGGATGGTCCAGCCCACGGACTGGAGTTCTTTGCCCACCCACTGGCCCTTTAACAACCGGTTCTCCATGGTGGTCTAATTTTAGCAACCGGTTCTTGGGAACTGGTGGGAACCCGCTCCAGCTCACCACTGTCTGAGGGTGGGATTTTATCTATATTCAGTTTTCTTACTGTATGAGGCATAGACTTGCGTGTTTTTTTTTATTTTACTTGATAATTCACTTTGTTCTGTCTCTTACTACTTGGAACCACTTAAATCCTACTTTCTGTATTTAATAAAATCACTTTTTACTTATTATTTAACCCAGAGTATGTATTAATACCTGGGGGGGGGGGAAACAGCTGTGTAAATCTATCTATAGTGTTATAGAGGGTGACAAATTCAAGAGTTTACCCTGAATAAGCTTCATACAGAGTAAAACGGATTTATTTGGGGTTTGGATCCCATTGGGAGTTGGGCCTCTGAGTGTTAGAGACAAGAACACTTTTTAAGCTGTTTTCGGTTAAGCCTGCAGTTTGTGAGACATGGTTCAGACCTGGGTCTGTGTTTGTAGCAGGCAAGTGTGTCTGTCACAACCAGGCAGGGTTCTGGAGTCCCAAATTGGCAGGTAAAGCAGGGGCAGAAGCAGTCTTGGCACATTAGTTGGCAGCCCCAAGGGGGTTACTGTGATCCATCTAGTCACATTCTTCCTGGGTTGGCCCACAGGAACACAGGAAGGCTTGCAGGTAAACAGAGCCATTCACAGTTCATTGATTCTGAAGCACCCTTAATGACCTCCACTTAATATGTCTACATCAGTGATACATGTTTATATCTTATTCTCCTAACTCCAGACATAGAAATAATCCATGTAAAGAAATGGGATGAACACACTTAGTAGATTACAACCTCTCTAATGATATGTTACATGGGGCACTTAGCATAAAGCATATTCCAGTTATGTCGTAGTCAGAAGCATATTTTCATAAAGCATTTGAGTGCAGTGTCACACGTGGCTTTGCCCAGCACTGGAGAGAAGTGGGAACTGAACCTGGAGCTCCCACCACACAGGTGAGCACCCCAACTATTGGGCTAAAAATTACAAAGGGAAGGACCGGCACCTGAATCCTCCCCCCGCTCCACGCATTGTTTTGGGACAAAGCTATTAGGACTATTTATAAAAAATTTATGAATAGTTTTGAGTCAATACAAATGATTTTATTTTTGACAATAAATTATTAGTCCAGAAGAAATTCATCATTTTCTAGACACCTTTTTGTCCCAACTCTGGGAAATTACTTAAGGAGACATTTGGAGAGGTGACCAACAAATAAAGTGGAATACATTCACCTCAGTTTTGTACCATATTAAAATTACCTCACATGAGAGACAGCTATCCAGGCCAGCTGATTCTCTGTCCCTCTGTGTTCCATTTCCACAAGGAGAGACATGGCAACAACATTAATTGCATATGCTGTGCTCATCTGTTGTCCTGGGAGCAAAGATCCATGGGGAGTAGTGGGGGCAAAAGACATATCTGGCTTTAAGACTAAGCTTGATAAATTTATGGAGGGGATGGCATGATGGGATAGCCTAATATTGGCAATTAATTTGGCAATTGATCTTTGATTATCAGCAGGTAAGTATGCCCAGTGGTCTGTGATAGGATGTTAGATGGGTTGGGATCTGAGTTACTACAGAGAATTCTTTCCTGGGTGCTGGCTGGTGAGTCTTGCCCACATGCTCAGGGTTTAACTGATCGCCATATTTGGGGTCGGGAAGGAATTTTCCTCCAGGGCAGATTGGCAGAGGCCCTGGAGGTTTTTCGCCTTCCTCTGCAGCATGGGGCACGGGTCACTTTCTGGAGGATTCTCTGCAGCTTGAGGTCTTCAAACCGCAATTTGGGGACTTTGATAACTCAGACATAGGCTAGGGGTTTGTTTTAGAAGTGGATGGGTGGGATTCTGTGGCCTGCATTGTGCAGCAGGTCAGACTAGATGATCATAATGGTCCCTTCTGACCTTAAAGTCTATGAGTCTATGAGTCTATAATCCTCTGCAGAGTAAATCTCAAACTCATCAAAGCTAAATGTAACCTCTGCCACCCAAGGAAGCAGCTCCAGAGGTATTAAGGGTAACGTTGGTGTGGTTAGCAAACAGGGAAAGATTCGACTCTAAGTCTGATTTTAGGGTTCTGAGCAGGTACTGCTTCCGTCCTTCTCAACTCACTGTAAGTGAAGGGAGGAAAAACAAAGAGGTGCCACTAAGTCATGGGCAAACAAGTCAGTTTCAGAGCACTTCAGCCTTTAATTGAAATGACAATGAGCTGTTCATGGGAGGAAGGAAGGAATTATCCTGAGAGGAGAAATTTCAAATTTTCTGAACCTATTTACCTTTCAAAAGAAGGAAAGAGCTTTACCAAGGGAGGGAGAAGAGTGACTGGACAAGGAGAGAAAAATAGCTTTAATAGGAAGGGGGAAAACTCCCCCATTGATTCAGGGAATGTCTAAGCTGAAGCCATTACATTGACTCAGCTATGGCATGCAGCAGTGCCATAGTGTAGATGCTTTTCACATTGCCGGAATGGGTTTTTCCATTGAGGTAATTAATCCACATCTTCGAGAGGCAGTAGCTAGGTCAATGGAAGAATTACACTGAGGATCAGTACAAGCTAACTGCCTCAAACATGGTATGAAAAGTTTCTCAGTCCTGTGCCACAGAGCTCGGTTGATCTAATTTTTAAGCATAAAGCAGACGTAAGAGAAGCTACTGATAGAAAAGACCAGTTGGGAAAAGTAGTCCTATCTGCATGCCAAGGAAGAAGAATCCCCTTCGGTTCTTTTTGTTCAGGCTAGCTGGAAATATTCGAGCTGTCCCAGCTTCCCAGGAGAGATGATTCTGCATTCTGACCAAGCTCAGTGTCCAGCTGTGTGTGTGTAGTGGGGACTCTGTGTGTGTGTGTTTGGTGTGCAGTGGACACTGTGTATTGTGTGTGTGTGTGTAGTGGGCACTGTGTATTGTGTGTGTGTGTGTGTGTGTGTGTGTTTGGTGTGCCGTGGGCACTATGTGTGTGATGGGGGATACAGTGGAGCTGAATGTCAAGTATAGGGAGGTGTGTGTCCCTTGCCCTGCCCAGTCCTCAGGCTGGTGTTCGCCCAGTGAAAGGCTCTTTGTGAGATCATAGGACTAGGAGGGACCTCGAGAGGTCATCTATTCCAGTCCCCTGCACTCATGGCAGGACCAAATATTATCTAGACCATCCCCGACAGGTGTTTGTCTAACCTGCTCTTAAAAATCTCCAGTGGTGGAGATTCCACAACCTTCCTGGGCAAGTTATTCCAGTGCTTAGCCACTCTCACTGTTGGGATGTTTTTTCCTAATGTCCAGCCTAAACTGCCCTTGCTGAAATTGAAGTCCATCGGTTCTTGTCTTAACCTTCCCCCTCTCACCCACTGCTTTGCAATTTTATTGCTAAACTCTGTTTCACGGACTATAAATTACGGGAAATAAATAAAATTAACAAAAGAATCAGGAGGAAGCTGGCATGCTTGGAGATATTTTGTAATAGCATCTGCAGAGATGCTGCAGAGATCTTCAGTGTTAACCACCAGTTTGGGGAATATCTTCCTTTTTGCAGCCTGCCCTTGTTACACCCCAAGGCCCCCTTTCTTAGGGAGTCCATTGGGAAGGCAGATTAGCATTGTGTATTGCTAATGCTGTTGCTAGCATTGCAAACCTGTTTGGGGAGTGTTAAAGGTGTGTGAGTGGGGAGTGAAAGTTTTTTTGCAGGTACAAAAGGCCAAGTGGGGCGGGAGGGGAGCAAAGAATGGGTTAATTTAACACTGCAGCTAGGAAGCTTAGTTTATAAATAAAAAGCTAACTTTAGCCTGAGACCAGCTGCTATCTGCCAAGACAGAAGGGGGGAAGTTTAATCCCCCCCCCAACCAGCGGTAAAAAAAATTGTTAAACAAAATGCAGGGGCCGGGGGGAAAAATGGCAAAGGTCAGCCAGGAACAAACAAAGAACTGTTTTACAGCCCTGAAACTGGTTGTTTGGGGAAAGCTTAAAAAAAAACATGGAAGACCAGTATAATCTGACAGAAAGGGCACCAGGAGCAGAAGTTCCCGAACAGAGCACCCCACCCCCACCCTGAGGAGCCAGAACTTAAAACCCTTCTGAAAGCTGAAGCAATTTGGAGAGCCCAGTGGGTTTTTGGATGGCCTGGGCCCAGGACAGCACTACGGTTCACCTTTCCCCCCACCCTTCTCACTTTACACCCAGACTTGGCCAGTCTGGGTTGTGCATGTGTAAGTATGAAAGTGGGTTAGGGCTTGGGGCATTGACGTTTTCTTTCTTCCCCTGAGTAACGTGAAAGCGTTCCCAGCACTCTCTGCTGTTGTTTTATTATTTTATCAATAAAGATTTAAAATTTAGACCCTTGGTGTGCCTCGTCATCTCCTCCCCCCAAAAAATCCTGTGGCCCAGCCTCATCAACTGTGGCCCCAGGCAGATTGCTAACAAAAATCTGTCACACCCTGACTTTGGCATTTTCACTGATGACTGCCCCAGGCACCTCCAGGTCACAGGAGGCAGAGAAGCCAGGAGGAGGAGTTATATGTATGAGTCCTAGAAGAAGTAGGGGCATAGTGTTTCCTGGGCACTGACCTGGAGTGACAGACTTGGGAGTTTCTGAATACAGAGATTTCTGGCTGTTGGCTGTTTCTACTGGTGTTCAAGGAACGAAGACTTTGCGTACATTCTTTGTAACCCCTCCCTCAAGGATTATACCAAAGAATAGACTTTATAAGCTTCCCATCAAAATACCAAACTCCCCTCCTCTCTAACCCATGGCTGTTGGACTCTGGTGATGTTCCAGGGCAGTTCAGCAAGAGGAGAGACCATCATGCATAATGGGGGATGTGGTCCAGGCTGGGAGCCTGGCCCACAGAAGAGATTGGTGCTGTGTGGTATCTGATGCACCCCTGTGGTATTTCCAAGCAAAAAGGTTTCAGTCTCCACAAACAACACCCCTTTGTGGATCAGCTCTACACAGTACACAGCTTGCACTGAAAACAGGAAGATGAAATAAACCCCTAACCTCATACTCTGTAACTCTGGTAGAAATTGCATCATTTAACAACGCAGTAGGAAAGAGTGGGCCAAATTAATCCCCAGGGCATGAATTAAACCGAAGGTGTCTTTGGTTCACTGAATGCATTAATTAGGTGTTATGGCTCTCTGAGCTCAGGTATTCCCAGTTGCTACAGGAATCATGTCCCACAGATCACACATCTTAGTATAAAACTTCCCAAATCCTCCAAACTGGCAGTTTCTGTCGCTGGGGAAACGCAAACACATCTCTCTCTTCTCAGCAGGTACGTGCTATTATCCTGAATTACAGTCACACACACACATACATACATCATGGTGATCAGCAGGTATTAAATTCAAGACCTCCAGCACTGAAAGCCTCAGCCTCAACTCCTACCCCTTCAGCTAAAGGAACGACCTCCTTGCTTGGAAAAAATTGGCAATTAAATAGTCACTGAAGCCAGTGCTTTCCATTTTCTCTCTGGGTTTTCATACAGACTAAAGTAAATGCCAGAAAGCTTAATTAGCAGAGTAAGCATCTTTACCACAAAGCAACATGCCAAACCACAGAGCTCACCTTGCCCAAAGAGAGCAGAAAGATTGACACTCCTTTACTCTCACCCCTTCTTTAGCTAAGGAATAATATCTTCAGATTGATTCTCTCACAGCAGATTCACAAGTCACTGTTTTCTGTTTGGATTAGTGAATACGACTGTTTGTGTGTGGGGCATGATTAACCTCCGTGTCATTGTATTTGCACTGTGTGTGCATGTTATCAAACACCTGGAATGACCAGCTGTGAACATCTGGCTCTGTGGATTAAGCCCTTCCCTGAGCAGGTACTGATGTCCATTAAGAAACTGATCTCCATTTATCTTCACTTACTTCATTACAGAGAAGGGACAGGTTTCCCGCACCATCCACCTGCCCACATCTCTGTAGCTGCCTGATCTGTGTTCAGAGGAGATGAAAAAGGGAAATCACTCGGAGGCAACCGAGTTCATTCTCTCAGGATTGACAGATCGTCCAGAGTTGCAGGTTCCCCTCTTTGGGGTGTTCCTACTGATTTATGGTATCACCCTGATGGGGAATGGGGTGATGATCTTGTTAATCACGATTGACCCCCGACTCCACACCCCCATGTATTTTTTCCTCAGTAGTTTGTCTTTCTGTGACGTCTGCTATTCCTCGATAATTTCCCGTAAGATGCTGCTGAATTTCTTAGCCGAGAGGAAAAGCATTTCTTACACTGCTTGTGCTGTGCAACTGTATCTCTCTGTCATTTTTGCAGATGTTGAGTGCTTCTTGCTGGCCCTGATGGCGTATGACCGTTATGTGGCCATCTGTAACCCGCTGCTCTACACGGTCACGATGTCCAGGCAACTTTGTAAACAGCTGGTGGTCGGGGTGTACACTGTGGGGTTGGTGGATTCAATGATACAAACGTGTTTATATTTTGGCTGTCATTCTGCAGCTCCAACATCATCAATCATTTCTTCTGTGACATCGCCCCTCTGCTGGCGCTCTCCTGTTCTGACACCCACATCAATGAGATTCTGATGTTTGCGTTCATGTGCTGCACTGGAGTGAGCAGCCTTGTGACTGTCCTTCTCTCCTATGTCTATATCGCCTCCACCATCCTGCAGATCCGTTCTGCCGAGGGCCGGCGCAAAGCCTTCTCCACCTGCTCTTTCCACTTGACCGCGGTGGTCCTGTTTTTTTGCACTCTTCTCTTCATGTATTTACGTCCCACCTTAAGCTATTCCATGGACACGGACAAAGTGGCCTCAGTGTTTTACACGCTGGTGATCCCCATGTTGAACCCATTTATCTATAGCCTGAGGAACACGGAGGTGAAGGACGCCCTGAGGAGAGCAATGAATAAACTCCTAACCAATTCCTGAATCTGTTTAACTCTGTACTGGTTTAGTGATGGGGAGTGGAAACAGGTGAATTCAATTCCCAGCCCATTGCAAGGTAATATCGTAAAGCCTGTGATAGTATTGTTCATTATTGTATTGTTCTTATTATTAACTTGTTTGTATTCCCACAAAGCCTGCAGGCCCCAACTAAGATCGGGGCTTTATTAGGGTATTACCCCAGCAAAATTCCTGTGATGTGCATTGAAAGCATAGAGCTATTTGTATTGGGAAACAAAAGGGGGGCATCACATCTATCTCCCTCTGTTTTGTAGTGAATTTTGTTTTGTTATGCAGTTGCAAGTATGAATTTTATTATTTCTATGGCTGAACCAAAGGGGATTTTGCACACCCTCCTGATACTCCCCAAACCTGCTCAATCAACACCATTTCATCTATCGCAGTAGTCTCGACTTAGCCAGTAGTGTAGATATGGCCTCATTCTCTCCACTGAAGTTGTTGCATTGTGGATAAAATACAGGAAGAATCACAGGGCCAGAAAGAGAGAATGACTCTATAGACTGGTAGTTCGGGGCACTGAGATGCCCAACTTCATGTCTTTGTTCCAATGGTTATTTAATTTATTATCCACTGTAGAAAAACTTTGAAAGGAGAGATCAAGAGCAACCCAGATTGGAATAGCACATCACTCAGTGGCTGGGATGCTTTCTGTAAATACAGGAAACTCAAGTGCACATCTTTGCCCAGCACTGGACAGAAGGGGAATTGAACCAGGATCACCCACCTCACAGGTGAACACCCTAACCATTGAGCAAAAAATTATAAAGAGATGGAGCATCACCACCTCCTACCGGTGGCTGCTTTGCTCCCCTCCACACACATTGTTTTGGGAAAAGGCTATTAGAAGACTTTGTAACACATTGTGAAGAGTTTCAGGTCAACCCCAACTGCATTGTTTTTCACAATAAATTATTATGTCCCAAAGAAATTCACCCATTTCTAGACACTTTCATGTCCCAATGATGGGAAATTACTTAAAGAGACTTATGGAGCGGTGACCAACACATGAATTGGAATACATTCACCTCAGTTTTGTATCATATTCAAAAGACCTCAAGGGTGAGACTGCGATCCAGACCAGTTGGTGCTCTGGCCCTCTGTATTCCATTTCCACAAGGAAAGACACGATCACAACATTAATTGCATGTGCTGTGCACACCTGTTGTCCTGGGAGAAAAGATGCTCCAGGGAACAAATCTCAAAGTCATCCCAGGAAGCAGCTCCAGAGGTATTAAGGGTAATGTGGTTGTGGTTAGCAAACAGGGCAAGATTCAACTCTTAGTCTGATTTTAGGGTTCTGAGCAGGTACTGCTTCCATCCGCAACTCATTGTAAGTGAAGGGAGAAAAAACAAAGAGGTACCACCAAGTCATGTCTGTGCATGTGGTGGGGGTACAGTGGAGCTGAATGTCAAGTTTAGGCAGGTGCATGTCCCTCACCCTGCCCACTGCTCAGGCTGGCATCCCCCCTCCTCTCAGTGCAGGGCTCCTTCTGAGACCATAGAATCATAGGACTGGAGGGGACCTTGAGAGGTCGTCTAGTCCAGTCCCCTGCACTCATGGCAGGATTAAGTATTACCCTAGACGATCCCTGACAGGTGTTTGTCTAACCTGCTATTAAAAATCTCCAACAGTGGAGATTCCACAATCTTCCTGGGCAAGTTATTCCAGTGCTTAACCACCCTGACTCTTGGGATGTTTTTCCTATTGTCCAACCTAAACTGCCCTTGCTACAAATGAAGTCCATCGGTTCTTGTCCTATCCTTCCCCCGCCCCCATTGTTTTGCAGTTTTACTCTGTAGCAGGGTGGTCCCCTGCTCCTGCCCTTCAGGGCTTAAAACAGCCCAGGAGAGGGCTGTGGCTGGGGCAAGAAGCCTGGGCTGATTGAGAGAAAGCAGGCCCAGCTGTGGTCAGGTCCCAATCAGGCCCAGCTGGCCCCTGGTAAGAGGCAATGAGCCAGGAGCCCAAACGGTCTCTCTCTGGCTGTAGAGGGAGAAGGGCCTGGCTGCAGGGAGCTAGACAAGGTACCTCAAGTAGAGCAGGGCTGGGGACAGGATGAGGCGCTGGGGAGCTCCTGCCTGGAAAGCCCCAGGCTGCGGCCTAGCATTAGGCCAAGAGGTACTCGGGGTTGCAGAGGGCAGCCCAGGGGTAGGCAAAGACAGCAGATCCAAACTCTTTTGCCTGTGATGAGTGGCTGATACTACAATCTGCCCCAGTGAACGGGGGCTAGATGAAGAATGGGCAGTAGCCAATACTGAGGCAAAGTGGGGATAGGTGGGTGGGGTTTCCCTGGGAGGGGGAGACCCAGTTAACAGAGGCAGCAGGGTCCAGGGAGGGACTCAGGGCCAGAGGACAGGCGGATCACTGGCCTGCAGAGGGTGCTCCGGGCTGGAAATTGAGCTAATTCCCGAAGATGACCACCAAGAGGCACCGCAGGGGTGAGTCGGCCTGTCTACATACTCCTAAACTTGGTTTCAAGGACTATAAGTTATGGGAAATAAATAAAATTAACAAAAGAATCGGGAGGGAGCTGTAACATACCAGGGTCCAACCCAGACTAAGCAACAGCTTTGTCACCTGCAACCTTGCAATGCCTTGCTGAAGTGGCTTCCAACTGGGCCACTCACCAACAAATCACATCCTGAGCATGTGTGTGTAACTGCAGCCTGGCCAGGAATAGTTGGTGTCATAGGTCTCACCCCCACTTAGAGATGTTGGGTTCCAATATGGGGACCTGTATGAATCCTTCTTCTAAACTAAAATCCTAGTTTAGATCTGGTAAAGCTGCCACCACTCAATCAGGTACGTGGATTGGGACACAGTCCTTCCCCAAAATCCTTGGGGATCCCAAGAACCCCAAATCCATGGAATTCTTACACCCAGGAGAAATAAACCATTCCCCCCTGCTTTCTCCCCCCCTCCCTTTTCCTAGGAGAGATACCGGGATCCAACTACAGAGGGATACCTCCCTCCTCTCCTTTCCCTGAGAATCCACCCAAGGAAAGACCAACCAAGTCCTTAATAGAAAATAATTTATTAAAGAATTAAAAAAGAAAGTCACTATCTCTGTAACCAAGACGGAACAATATACAGGTCTAAACTTACCAATCTCTGGAGAGAATCCCCCCTCCTTTCTTTTTCAGTAAAAGCAATAATAGTACAGAATTAAAGAAATTCCTTCAGCAACACACAATTGCAAATGTATAAATCAAATTATAAGACTAATCCGCCTTTCTAATTAATACTCACTATTGAATAGTAGAAACTATTCCAGGAGAACTTGGAGACATGACTGGCCTCTCTTAGATCCAAAAAGAGAACTCTAACAAAGAACACAGACAAAGGCTTCCCTCCACAGAGATTTGAAATTATCTTGTCTCTGATTGGTCCTCTGGTCAGGTGGTCATCAGGTACTGCATGTTAACCCTTTACAGGTAAAAGAGACCTTAACCCTTAACTATCTGTTTATGACAGTTGGGTTACACTCAGGCTCTCACCACCGTTGGTTATACTGCAGGGTGACCCTAACACGCTCCACAGTCTTCGATTTCCCTCTCAAAATTTTACATCCTGTGCTGCCCAGTCCTACCCTGGACCATACAAGTTACATTGTCCATTATTTCTTTAATAGCACTAATATGTATGCAACTTAGTTTCTCAGACACTTTTATTTAAACACACTGGATTAGATACAATAATAAAACAAAGTTTATTGACTACAAAGATAATTTTAAGTGAGTACAAATAAGGAGGCATAGAAGTCAGACATAGTTACAAGAAAAATAAAGCTAGAATTCAACTTGTTCCTTAGTTAGCAAATGATGTGAATTTCAAAGCAAAAGTTTCCTCACCATGTGCTTTCAACAGTCTTATTGACCAAATTTCATAAGTAATGACCCTTCCACCAGTCCAATGTCTGCTTCCTTTATCCCTTCAGATGCAGTGAATCAAGGAGGGGAAGAGAGAGAGAGAGCGAGGTGCCTTGGGATGTCTATACCCTCTTTTTAGAGTCCTATCCCCCCTTGAGAAACATTTCCATCTGGTTACTGGAAGACAAAAACTCTGTGTAGAAGGATGTTCCCTGCTGCTTTTCCTCACCTTTTAGGGTACGTATGTTTCCCTTCCTGCTTAATGACTATGGTTATTGTTTAGATACAAAATTAAGCAGAGCACACATTTCTTTGTTTAAAACAGACTAGTTTGCCAGCCTTGGTTTGAAACATGTGTTAATAACACGATACAGTGCCATCTTATAACTTCACATACATTATAAAAATATATTAATAATTGCGTTGAGAGTATGAGTATTTCTAGTTGACTCATAGATTTACTGACCATCCTAAAGATGAGCTCTATGTGTGGATAATATGCCTGCAAGAGGGATAGTTTCTTAACTGCAGAAGTCCGTAGCATGCTGTGGTCTCCTCCTGAGATCCTCTGGTCACCGTGTGGTCTCCATCAGGCAAAAATAAGTGCATCTATCTTTCCGATTTGGGGGAGTAATCTAGCAAGGGAAGGACATAGGATACCATGGTGATTGGCATGCTATAAATAGCTAGATTATCTGGAGTACTCTTACATATCTTACAGGTTTTACATTCCATCTACTGGTGCCGGGACAATGAGGTGATTCTGAAACCAGGAATGACTGAGAAGACATCAGTTACAGCTGCAAACAATTAGTACGTTTCTCCAGTATCTAGCTTTCTGTTCCTATGATTCCAAATTTATTGCTAAGGCTGGTTGAAAATTTTTCTTGAGAAGATTTTTGGTGGGAAATTGGATTTTCCATTCAACTATTTTTTCCCCATGAAATTCTCTTTTTCCTGGAAATTATAAGATTTCCAATAAAAAAATACCAAACTCTCTTCCTCCCTAAATCATGGCTGTGGGACTCTGGAGAAGTTCCAGGGCGGTTCAGCAAAAGGAGAGACCAAAATGCATCATGGGGGATGTAATCCAGCCGAGGAGCCTAGCTCATGGAAGAGATTGGTGGTGTGTGGTATCTGAGGCACCCCGTGGTATTTCCGAATCGAAATATTACGTTTTTAGCAAAAAGGTTTCGGACGCCACAAAAAAATAACCCTCTGTGGATCAGCTGTACACAGTACCCAACTTGCACTAAAAACAACACGATGAAATATACCCCTAACCTCATACTCTGTAACTCTGGTAGAAATTGCATCATTTCATAACACAGTAAGAAAGAGTAGGTCAAATTAATCCCCAGGGCACCAATTACACCAAGGTGGCTTTGGTTCACTGAACACATTAATTAGGTGTGGTGTCTCTCTGAGCTCAGGTATTCCCAGTTGCTTCAGGAATCATGTTTCACAGATCACACATCTCAGTATAAAACATCCCGAATGCTCCAAACTGGCAGTTTCTATCGATGGGGAAACGCCAACACATCTCTCTCTCTCTTCTCAGCAGGTACGCGCGATTGTCCTGAATTACAGTCACACACACACACATGGACACCATGGGGATCAGCAGGTACTGAATTCAAGACCTCCAGCACTGAAAGCCTCAGTCCCAGGTACTATCCCTTCAGCTAAAGGAGCGACTTCCATGGTTGGAAAATATAGGCAATTACATAGTCACTGAAGCCAGTGCTTTCCAGTGTATCTCTGGGTTTTCATACGGGCTAAAGTAAATGCCAAAAAAATTAATTAGCACATAAAGCAACTTTAGCCCAAACCAACATGCCAAGCCACAGAGCTCCTTGCCCAAAGATAGTAGAAACATTGACACTTCTTTACGGTCTCTCTTTTTTGAGCTTACAAATAATCTCCTCACACTGAATTAATCTCCCCCTGATTCTTTTACAGCAGAGTCAAAAATCACTGTTTGCTGCTTGGATTAGTGAACAGGAGTGTTCGTATTTGGGGCATGATTAACCTGTGTGTCACTGTATTTATGCAGTGTGTACGTTATCGAACAACTTGAATGACCAGATGTGAACATCTGGCTCTGTGGACTAAGCCCTTCCCTGAGCAGATACTGATGTCCATTTAGAAACTGATCTCCATTTATCTGCATTTACTTCATTACAGAGAAGGGAAAGGTTTTCCGAACCATCCACCTGTCCAGATCTCTGTAGCTGCCTGATCTGTGTTCAGAGGAGATGGAAAAGGGAAATCACTCGGAGGTGACTGAGTTCATTCTCTCAGGACTGACAGATCGTCAGGAGCTGCAGGTTCCCCTCTTTGGGGTGTTCCTACTGATTTATGGTATCACCCTGGTGGGGAATGGGGGGATGATCTTGTTAATCACGATTGATCCCCGTCTCCACACCCCCATGTACTTTTTCCTCAGTAATTTGTCTTTCTGTGACCTCTGCTTTTCCTCATTAATTTGCCCTAAGATGCTGCTGAATTTCTTAGGCGAGAGGAAAAGCATTTCTTACACTGCCTGCGCTGTGCAACTGTATCTCCTTATCATTTTTGCAGACGTTGTGTGCCTCTTGCTGGCTGTGATGGCGTATGACCGTTATGTGGCCATCTGTAACCCGCTGCTCTATACGGTCACCATGTCCTGGCAGCTTTGTAAAGAGTTGGTGGTTGGGGCATACGCTGTGGGCATGGTGGATTCACTGATACACACGTGCCTTACATTTCGGCTGTCATTCTGCAGCTCCAACATCATCAGGCATTTCTTCTGTGATATCCCCCCACTGCTGGCGCTCTCCTGTTCTGACACCCGCATCAATGAGATTGTGATGTTTGCTTTCACATGCTGCATTCAGGTGATCTGCTTTGTGCCTGTCCTCCTCTCCTATGTCTATATCATCTCCACCATCCTGCAGATCCGCTCTGCCGAGGGCCGGCACAAAGCCTTCTCCACCTGCTCTTTCCACTTGACTGCTGTGGTCCTGCTTTTTGGCACCCTCCTCTTCGTGTATTTACGTCCCACCTCCAGCTATTCCATGGACACAGACAAAGTGGTCTCGCTGTTTTACACGGTGGTGATCCCCATGCTGAACCCCTTCATCTACAGCCTGAGGAACACAGAGGTGAAGGACGCCCTGAGGAGAGCAATGAATAAACTCCTAACAGATTCTTGAAACTCTCTAACTCTTTACTGGTTTACTGATGGAGTAGAAACAGGTGAATTCAATTCCCAACCAATTGCAATGTAATTTCAGAGCCCATAGGAGTATTGTTCATTATTCTATTGTTATTATTTTTCATTTGTTTGTAGTGCAACAAGGTCTGCAGGCCCCAACTCAGATCAGTGGTCAAAACAGAGGAAGAATCACATGGGCAGAAAAGGAGAATTATTCTATAGGCTGGGGGATAGGGGCTTTCACTTACAGGGTGAGATACTCAACTTCATGTCTCTGTTCCAATGATTATCTATCTATCTATCTATCTATCTATCTAAGTTTGAAAGGAGAAACTGAGATCAACTCAGACTGGAATAGCACATCCCTCAGGGGCTGGGATGCTTTCTGGAAATGCAGGAAACCCAAGTGCATAGTGTGACGGGTTCGGTCTCAGAGACCCCCACTGGGACTGTCACCTGATGTTCTTAAATTTCCTCTGCTCCTATTTTCCCTGCCATCTTAGTCCTCTGAATCCTGTCTTGTTGAGTCAGACACGCTACCCTGCTGCAACACAGACCCAGGGTCTGGGCCGCATCCCCAACACTGGAGATCTAGACTGAGACCAGCTCAGCAGGATGCACGTCTCCATCACGCAGACACCCAACTCCCAATGGGATCTAAACCCCAAATAAATCCATTTTACTCTCAGCTGTTTGCCCCTCCCTCACAGGTAAAAATTACTTACACTGTTTATAAATAAACAAAAATGATTTTATTAAGTATAAGAAGTAGGATTTGACTGGTTTTAAATAGTAACAGACAGAACAAAGTAAGTCACAAAGCAAAATAAGCAAAACACGCAAGGCTAAGCTTTATACACTTAGAAATCAGTTACAAATGTTAACTTCTCACTCCAGTTGTTATTTCAGGTAAAATCCTTCTCAGGGCAGATGCCTTTTCTGACCTAGGTCCAGCCTGTTTTCCCTGACCCCTGTGGCTACAGTCCTTTTGTTTCCAGGTGCTTGCACGTATCTTTTTGGGGTGGGGAGGTCTTCTCTTAAGCCAGCTGAAGACACTCATAATTTGCCTTCCCTACTTCATATAGAACATCCCTTTGTTTGGAATTCCAACCCCCTCTAGAAAAGTACCAGCTTCAAGATGGATTTCAGTATCAGGTGACAGGGTCACATGTCACTGTAAGACCCGAGTGTGACATTGCACCCCATAATTCTTTATGGAAATATACTTATGAATGTAGATATGACATTACTGGAATATGTTTTATGCTACATATGGCATGTAACATATCGCTGCAAAGGTTATGATCTGCTAAATACATTCCTCCTATTTGTATGCATGTATAATTTTTGTATTCAGAGTTATGAATATTGGCGAGGTACTTGCTTAATTTTAAATACCCTCAGTGAAGCAGTTGGTTAACTTCCTGGGAAAAGACTATTCTCACTAGGTGCCAGTCAAGAACCACTTAAGCCAACAATAAACTTGGAGACGTCAATCCATATCTGAGCTTTCCCAGGAATGTAGCTTGGCTGGTGAGGAACTCAGTCATGTATGGACATGTGCCTTGCCCCTGTGACTCCAGAACTCCATCTTGGAGCTGGGATTCTATGCAGGGGGAGGGAGGGGTGTCCACCTACAAGAGAAAGTCAATTTAACCCCTGGGAGACTCCTCCATTTTGTCTTCAGCTGGCTCCACCCCTAAGGATACCTTAAAGAAACTGGAACAAATGACAGTAACCACAGGGGGTGTGAGTGATTGCTGGACCCAGACCTAGAAGGAGACTAATCTGTAAAAGGAAGCTTATTGGAACTCCTCTGAGGAGGAGGTTTTATCTGTATCAGTTTTCTTACTGTATTAGGCATAGATTTCCGTGTCCTATTTTATTTTGCTTGGTAATTCACTTTGTTCTCTCTGTTACTCCTTGGAACCACTTAAATCCTACTTTCTGTATTTAATAAAATCACTTTTTACTTATTATTTAACCCAGAGTATGTATTAATACCTGGAGGGGCGGGGGGCAAACAGCTGTGTAAATCTGTCTATAAGTGTTATAGAGGGCGACCAATTCAATAGTTTACCCTGAATAAGCTTTATACAGGGTAAAATGGATTTATTTGCTGATTGGATCCCATTAGGAGTTGGGCATCTGAGTGTTAGAGACAGGAAAACTTCTTCAGATCCTTTCAGTTAAGCCTGCAGTTTGTGGGATGTGATTGAGACCTGGGTCTGTGTTTGTAGCAGGCAAGTGTGTCTGGCACAACCAGGCAGGGTTCTGGAGTCCCAAATTGGCAGGGAAATCAGGGGCAGAAGCAGTCTTGGCACATCAGTTGGCAGCCCCAAGGGGGTTTCTGTGATCCATCTAGTCACATTCTTCCTGGGTTGGCCCACAGGAACACAGGAAGGCTTGCAGGTAAACAGAGCCATTCACAGTTAATTGATTCTGAAGCACCCTTAATGGCCTTCACGTAATATGTCTACATCAGTGATACACGTTTATATCTTATTCTCCTAACTGCAGACATGGAAATAATCCATGTAAACAAATAGGATAAACTCACTTACTAGATTACAACCTTTCTGATGATATGTTACATGGGGCACTTAGCATAAAGCATATTCCAGTTATGTCGTAGTCAGAAGCATATTTTCATAAAGCATATGGAGTGCAGTGTCACACGTGGCTTTCCCCAGGACTAGAGAGAAGGGGGAACTGAACCCGGATCTCCCACCTCACAGGTTAACACCCCAACTATTGGGTTAAAAATTACAACGGGAAGGACCACGACTGCCTCCTACAGTGGCTGTGTTGTGACCGGCACCTAAATCCTCCCCCGGCACACTCACATTGTTTTGGGACAAACCAATTAGGAGTATTTATAATGCATTTGTGAATAGTTTCCGGTCAATCCAAACGGTATTGGTTTTGACAATAAATTATTTGTCCAGACGAAATTCACCCATTTCTAAACACCTTTGTGTCCCAACTCTGGGAAATTACTTAAAGAGACATTTGGAGAGGTGACCAACAAATAAAGTGGAATAGATTCACCTCAGTTTTGTATCATATTAAAAGGACCTCACGGGAGAGCCAGTGATCCAGACTAGATGATGCTCTGGCCCTCTGTGTTCCATTTCCACAAGGAAAGACAGGGCAACAACATTAATTGCATGTGCTGTGCACACCTGTTGTGCTGGGGGCAAAGATGCTGCAGAGAGCAAATCTCAAAGTCATCAAAGCCAAATTTAACCTCTGCGACTCAAGCAAGCAGCTCCAGAGATATTAAGGGTAACGTTGGTGTGGTTAGCAAACAGGGCAAGATTCGACTCTAAGTCAGATTTTTGGGTTCTGAGCAGGTACTGCTTCCCTCCTTCTCAGTGCATTGTAAGTGAAGGGTGGAAAAACAAAGAGGTACCACCAAGTCATGGGCAAACAAGTCAGTTTCAGAGCATTTTGGCCTATAAATGAAATGACAGTGAGCCTTTCATGGGAGGGGAAAGAAGAAATTATCCCGAGAGGAGAAATTTCAACTTTCCTGAACATATTTACCTATCAAAAGAAGCTATGGTGTGCAGCAGCCCCATAGTGGAGATGCTTTCCACATTGATGGAAGGGTTTTTCCTTTGATGTAGTTAATTCATGTCTCTGACAGGCAGTAGCTAGGTCAATGGAAGAATTACACTGAGGGTCAGTACAAGCTAACTGCCTTGTACAGAGTGTGAAAAATTTCCCCACCCGGTGTGCCTTAGTTTTCCCTTCCACACAGCAGCCTCTCTGGGCTCCCCTCTGAGTCAGACACTCCTGCGTCCCCCAAAAGGGAAGGTGACCTTGCTCCAGTTGTGGGTTCACAGTTACCAGCTATGACAGACCCTTCACAGGCAAGCAAAATCCCCCTCTTTCCCTCAGGTTGGGCTTGCTTCCAGCTACAGAGTCCCTGGGATCTGTTCCCACCACAGCGGTACCAGAACCCCAACTTCCACCTTTGGGGTACATGTTTCTGTGCACCCCAGGGCAGGCCCTGTCCCCTGATGACCTGAATCTTCCTGGAAGTCAACCCTGGGACAGATTCTGCCACATCAAAGAAATCATTCCCCAGTAGAAACGGTGCAAAATTGTTTGCCACTGTTGGAAAAGTCTGCTCCGCTTGCAAATCACCACTTTCCATGTGTACCTTAGCTAAAGGTGCAAGGACTTTGTAACCTCCCACCAGTTCTAATTCTGCCATTTTCCCTGGCAACAAATCCTGCTCATGGGTCAGGTCCCTCCTGACCACAGAAATCTCTGCACCCGTGTCCCTCGTTCTTAGAAGTACTTTCCCATTCACTTTAACAGCACGCATATGCTCACTGCTTGCTTGTGTAGAAGCAACCTTTACAAGTCCTTCATGAGTTACCCACTGCCTGTTCCCACTCAGCAAGGGACATTTATTCCTCTGCGTCCAGTGGACTTACAATGATAGGACCTCTTGGACTCCTCTGCTTGTACAGGAGATTTGGGTTGAGTAGCAGGGGAATGGGGAGGTGAACTCCCAGCCTCCTTTTTCCCAGGGGTAAAACGGTGATTCTGCTTTCCCCCAGCCCTGTACCCCTCTGCCAGCAGTTTATGTTTAACTGCAGCAGCTTGTGATGGCTCAAAGGAGTTTTCAAACTCAGCCAATCCATCCACTGCATCCACCTTTTTGTCCCACAAATACTGTTTTACATCATCATGGCACATATTCAGGAATCGTTTCTGAGTCACCAAATCACACATTTCTTCCAACCTTGTAATGCCTTTTCCCCTCACCCACTTATCTAACACATCTCTCATTTCATTTATATAAGCCACATTACTCAATCCAGATCCCCTCTTAAGACTCCTGGATTGAACCCTGTAGGTTTCTGGTGTAATCTGAAACTGTTTCAAAACCAGTTCTTTAAATTTACCATAGTTTCAAGCATCATTAATAGGTATCTTATTTACTATGTCCAGAGCTCTTCCAGACAATTTTGCTACCAGTGTGGTCATTCTTGGATTGTCAGGAATTGCATGGAAGGTGCACAGTTTCTCAAAGGTGATGAAATATTGGGCAATGTCACTCATCCTACTGTGGACCTAGTCATTCCAATTTGTGCATTTTTGGGGAGTGGGGCCAGCTGCTGGAGAGTTTTGTCTCTTCCACTCCATAACAACCAGTTCATGCTTCAGGACCTCAATCTGGGCCTGTATTTCTCTGTCTCTTAACTCCAGGGCCAATTTATCCATGGCTGCCTCTGCTTTCATAGCCCTTTTGTGAAAATCTTCCTCCCTGGCGGCCTCTGCTTCCATAGCCCTTCTGTCCGCAGTTGCCTTGCTTCTTTGAGCTCAGTTGAAACTCCCGATCCTTTGCTTTCTCTTCTGCTTCCAGTCTGGCCAGCTCTAGTTTAGCAGCTGCCTCACTGATAGTCATTTTCCTGCTTCCTTGTGCTGGGCCACACCCCTCTGCAGTCCACTCTAACTGAAATGCACTCAGCTCAGGGGCTTCTTAGCTAACAGAGACTTTCCCAGCTTCCAGTGTTCAGCCTTTCTGCGCAGTCTGCAACTTGTGCAGTTCCAGCTTCCTCTGAACTTCATTCTTGCTTATTTTTCTGTCCCTTTTTCCCTTCTCTGAAGTAAGCAATCAGAAAATAACAAACCAGTAACCACTTTGTCTGTTCTCCACCCACCACACCCAAACCTCACTTAACATCACTACTAGTGTCTCAGAGCAATCAGCTGTGCACAGATCCTGCTCGACTTCACCACTGTGATGGGTTGGGTCACAGAAACCCCCTTGGGGCTGCCACCCGATGCCCTGAGACTACCTCTGAGCCTGTTTTCCCTGCCAGCTTGGGACTTCAGTACCCTGCCTTGTTTGAGACAGACACGCTTGCCTGCTGCAAACACAGATCCAAGTCTCACCCACGTCCCGCACAAGCTGCAGGCTTAACTGAAAACAGCTTAAGAAGGGCTCCTGTCTCCAGCACTCAGACACCCAGTTCCCAATGGGGTCCAAACCCCAGTTAAATCTGTTTTGCCCTGTATAAAGCTTATACAGGGTAAACTCATAAATTGTTCGCCCTCTGTAACACTGATAGAGAGAGATGCACAGCTGTTTGCTCTCCTCCCAGGTATTAAAACAAGCTCTGGGTTAATTAATAAGTAAAAAGTGATTTTATTAAATACAGAAAGTAGGATTTAAGCAGTGCCAAGTAATAAGAGACAGAACAAAGTGAATTACCAAACAAAATAAAATGGAACACGCAAGTCTAAGCCTAATACAGTAAAAACTAAATGCAGGTAAATATCACCCTCAGAGATGTTCCAGTAAGACTATTTCCCAGACTAGACTTAATCCTAATCTGGATCCATCAATCACTCACACACCTGTAATTACTGTCCTTTGCTCCAGTTTCTTTCAGGCATCTCCTTGGGGTGGAGGGGCTATCTTTTGTGACAGCTGAAGACAAAATGGAGGGGTTTCCCCAGGGCCTTATATAGTCTCTCTCTTGTGGGTGGAAACCCCTTCCCATCTCCTCTGCAGAATCCAGCTCCAAGATGGAGGTTTGGAGTCACATGGGCATGCCACATGTCCATGCATGAATCAGTTCCTTACAGGCCAACGCCACATTCCCAGGAAAGCTCAGATGTGGTTTGGCGTCTCTCTAAGTTCATTGTTAGCTTAAGTGTTTCTTGATTGGGCGGTTACTGAGAAAAGTTTTTTCTCAAGAAGCTGACCATCTGTTTCACTTAAGCTACTTAAATTCAAACAAGTAGACAGCCAATATTCATAACTTGGAGTAAAAAAATTATACATGCATACAAATAGGATGAACGTATCTAGTAGATCAGGGGTTGGCAACCTATGGCATGTGTGCCAAAGGCGGCACCTGAGCTGATTTTCAGTGGCACTCATACTGCCCGGTTCCTGGCCACCAGTCCAGGGGCTCTTATGCATTTTAATTTAATTTTAAATGAAGCTTCTTAAACTTTTTAAAAACCTTATATACTGTACATATATATTACAGACTTATAGAAAAAGAACTTCTGAAAATGTTAAAATGTATTACTGGCACGCAGAACCTTAAATCAGAGTGAATAAATGACGACTCGGCAGAGCACTTCTGAAAGGTTGCCGACCCCTGCAGTCGATAATAACCTTTGCAAAGATATGTTACATGGCCTATCTAACATAAATCATATTCCAGTTATGTCATATTTAAAGCCATGAGCATATTTCTATAAAGCATTATGGGGTGCAATGTCACACTCTGTTTCATGGACTATAAGTTATAGGAAATAAATAAAATTAAGAGAAGAATCAAGAGGGAGCTAGCATGCTCGGCGATACTTTGTAGCAGCATCTCCAGAGATCTTCAGTGTTAACCATCAGTTTGGGGAATATCCTCATTCTTTCAGCCTGCCACGACATTGGCATTTTCAGTGAGGACTGCCCGAGGCACCTCCGGGTCACAGGAGGCAGAGAAGCCAGAAGGAGGAGTTGTGAGCATGACTCCTAGAGGAAGTAGGGGCATAGTGTTTCCTGGTCACAGACCTGGAGTGTCAGACTTGGGAGTTTCTGAATACAGAGATTGCTGGCTGCTGGTTGTTTCTACTGATGTTCAGGGAAGCGGGACTTTGTGTACATTCTTTAACACCCATCCACCAAGGATTATACCAAAGAATAGAGCTGACTTGGATCTTCAATTTTTCCTCCTAATACAATCAACCCTGCAATGCCTCACAGGTTGGCACCACTTAGGAGAAGAGGGCACCGACATGCCCCGGAGCACTGATAATACCAGCCAAGCCTGCACACCCATGGGGGATAATTTCTGCTAACATAGTGAGAAAGAGAAGTGTCATCACTGGGCCTCCCATGGAGATGGGGAGGTGATGACATCGATGTCCTTGTTCATCTGCAGCCATGGATCAGTGCATGGGCCCATCCCTGTGGTGACCTCACCCTTTCATGTCAATCGAACACTACTGTCAGTCAGCACCACACCTTTGGTGTTACTGGGATAGTTTCTAGGTTGGTGGCTGTGACATACCAGGGTCCAACCCAGACTAATCAGCACCTGTGTCACACCTGCCTGCAACGTTGCAAAGTCTTCCTGAAGTGGCTTCCACCTGGGCCACTCACAAACAACTGTCTAGCAGGCAAATCACACCCTGAGAATGTGTGTGTAACTGCAGCCTGGCCAGGAATAGTTGAGTTACACTCAGACTCTCACCACCCTTGGTTATACTGCAGGGTGACCCTAATACACACACCAGTCTTTGATTTCCCTCCCAAAATGTACGTCCTGTGCTGCCCAGTCCTCTCCTGGACAATACGTTACATTGTCCATTATTTCTTTAGAGGCATTAATATGCATGCAACGTAGTTTCTCAGACACTTCTATTTAAGCACACTGGATTAGATAAAACAATAAAACAAAGTTTATTGATAATATGCATGCAAGAGGGATAGTTTTGTGAACTGTAGAAGTCCATAGCATGCTGTGGTCTCCTCCTGAGCTCCTCTTGGTGGTGTGTGGTATCTGAGGCACCCCCGTGGTATTTCCAGTTGAAATCTTAAGTTTTTAGCAAAAAGATTTTGGTCTCCACAAAAAACAAACAAACAAACAAAAAAACCCTTTGTGGATCAGCTCTATGCAGTACCTGGCTTGCACTGACAACAGCGGGATGAAATGTACCCCAACTTCATACTCTGTAACTCTGGTAGAAATTGCATCATTTAATAACACAGTAAGAAAGCGTTGGTCAAATTAATCCCCAGGGCACCAATTACACCAAGGTGGCTTTGGTTCACTGAACCCATTAATTAGGTGCTTTGTCTCTCTGAGCTCAGGTATTCCCGGTTGCTTCTGGAATCATGTCCCATAGATCACACATCTCAGTATAAAATTTCCCACATTCTCCAAACTGGCAGATTCTATTGATGGGGAAATGCCACCACCTCTCTCTCTCTCTCTTCTCAGCAGGTATGTGCTATTGTCCTGAATTACAGTCACACACAGTGGTGAGCTGCAGCCGGTTCCCACTGGTTTGCGAGAACCGGTTGTTAAATTTAGAAGCCCGTTTAGAACTGGTTGTCCCTCGAGGGACAACTAGTTCCAAAGGGGCTTTTAAATTTAACAAAAGCTCTAGCAGCTCCCTAGCCTTCCCCCGGCCCCAGCTCACCTCACTCCGCCTCTGCCTCCTCTTCTGAAGCTTCTCCGGCTTCTCCTCCCCCTTCCCACCTTCCTGCGAATCAGCTGTTTGCGTGGGAAGCCTGGGAGGGCTGAGAAGGAAGCAGTGGCTTTCACCAGGTGAGCTTGAGCTGGGGCTGGGGGGCGTGGGCCAGAGGAGGAGGGCTCGAGCACTGCGCCGCCCGGCGAGGTCACGGCCGGACCCGGGGGCTGAGCAGCGCGGCTCCTGCCCCCCGGGTCCAGCCGCAACCTCGCTGGGCAGTGCGGCACGGCTCCTGCCCGGCCCCCGGGTCTGGCCCCAACCTCGGCCGGGCGGCGCGGCTCCTGCCCAGTCCTCGGGTCCGACCCCGACCTCAGCCAGGTGGCTCCAGTCCCAGCCCAAATCCCAGCCCAGCTGGGCCCCCACCTCCAGGCAGCACGGTAAGGGAGCAGGGAGGGCGTGTAGGATAGAGGGCAGGGGAGTTGGGGCGGTGGATTAGTGTCGGGGCAGTCAGAGGGCAGGGAACAGGGGGATTGAACGGGTCAAGGGTCCCGAGGGGGCAGTCAGGAAGGAGCAGGGGTTGGATGGGGCGGTGGGGGGGAGTTAGGGGTAGGGATTCCAGGAACAGTCAGGGGACAGAGAGAAGGGGTGGTTGGATGGGGTAGGGGTCCCGGGGTGCCATCAGGAATGAGAGAAGGGGTTGGATGGGGTGGCAGGGGCAGTCAGGGGACAGGGAAGGGGGGTGGATAGGTCAGGGGTCCCGGGGGGGCTGCCAAGGAACATGGGGGGGTTGGATGGGGCAGCAGTCCCTGGGGGGGCATGACCCCCTCGTGGGGTGAGGAGAAGGGAACCGGTTGTTAATATTTTGGCAGATCATCACAGATCACACACACGCGGACACCATGCGGATCAGCAGGTATTGAATTCAAGACCTCTAGCACTAACAGCCTCAGTCCCAACCCCTACCCCTTCACCTAAAGGAGTGACCTCCTTGGTTGGAAAAAATAGGCAATTACATAGTCACCAAAGCCAGTGCTTTCCATTGTATCTCTGGATTTTCATACAGGCTAAAGTAAAGGCCCAAAAGCTTAATTAGCACAGTAAGCAACTTTACCCCAACCCGACATGCCAAGCCACAGAGCTCCCCTTGCCCAAAGAGGATGTAAAGATTGACAGTCCTCTACTCTCACCCCTTCTTTTGCTAAGGAATAATCTCTTCAAACTGTCTCACAGCAGAGTCACAAGTCACTGTTTTCTGTTTGGATTAGTGAACACGACTGTGTGTGGGGCATGATTAACCTCCGAGTCATTGTATTTGCACAGTGTGTGCATCTTATCAAACACCTGGAATGACCAGCTGTGAACATCTGGCTCTGTGGACTAAGCCCTTCCCTGAGCGGGTACTGATGTCCATTAAAAAACTGATCTCCATTTATCTTCACTTACTTCATTACAGAGAAGGGACACGTTTCCCGCACCATCCACCTGCCCACATCTCTGTAGCTGCCTGATCTCTGTTCAGAGGAGATGGAAAAGGGAAATCACTCGGAGGTGACTGAGTTCATTCTCTCAGGACTGACAGATCGTCCGGAGCTGCAGATTCCCCTGTTTGTGGTGTTCCTAATGATTTATGGTATCACCCTGGTGGGGAACGGGGGGATGATCTTGTCAATCATGATTGATCCCCGACTCCACACCCCCATGTACTTTTTCCTCAGTAATTTGTCTTTCTGTGACCTCTGCTTATCCTCGATAATTTCCCTAAGATGCTGCTGAATTTCTTAGCCGTGAGGAAAAGCATTTCTTACACTGCCTGCGCTGTGCAAATGGTTCTCTCTGTTTTTACACATGTTGAGTGCTTCTTGCTGGCTGTGATGGCATATGACCGTTATGTTGCCATCTGTAACCCGCTGCTCTATACAGTCACCATGACCAGGCAGCGTTGTCAATGGATTGTGGCTGGGGTGTACGCTGTGGGGTTTGTGGATTCAATGATATGCATGTGTTTTACATTTCAGCTGTCATTCTGCAGCTCCAACATCATCAATCATTTCTTCTGTGACATCCCCCCATTGTTGGCGCTCTCCTGTTCTGAGACCCGCATCAATGAGATTCTGATGTTTACTTTCACTTGCTGCATTACAGTGATCATCTTTGTCACTGTCCTCCTCTCCTATGTCTATATCATCTCCACCATCCTGCATATCCGCTCTGCCGAGGGCCGGCGCAAAGCCTTCTCCACCTGCTCTTTCCACTTGACTGTGGTGGTCCTGTTTTATGGCACCCTCTTGTTCGTGTATTTATGTCCTACCTTCAGCTATTGCATGGACACAGGTAAAGTGGCCTCAGTGTTTTACACGCTGGTGATCCCCATGTTGAACCCCCTCATCTACAGCCTGAGGAACAAGGAGGTGAAGGACGCCCTGAGGAGAGCAATGAATAAACTCCTAACCAATTCCTGAATCTGTTTAACTCTGTACTGGTTTAGTGATGTGGAATGGAAATAGGTGAATTCAATTCCCATCCAATTGCAATGTAATTTCAGAGAGCCCGTGGTAGTATTGTTCATTATTCTATTGTTATTATTATTAAATTGCTTGTATTCCAACAAGATCTGCAGGGCCCAACTGAGATCACTGAACAAAAACAGGAAGCATCACAGGAAATGCAGGAAATCCAACTGCATAGTGTGCCGGATTCAGTCACCGTGAGCCTCATTGGGACTGTTATCTTTTCTGCTGAAATTACGTCTGAGTCCGTTTTCCCTGCCGGCCTGGGCCTCCAGAACCCTGCCTTGTTGAGCCAGACATGGTACCCTGCTGCAACACTGACCCAGGGCCTGGGCCATGGCCTGAAAGCTGCAGATCTAGACTGAAATGAGCTCAGCAGGTTACCTGTCTCCAGCACACAGACAGCCAGCTCCCAATGGGATCCAAACGCCAAATAAATCTGTTTTACTCTGTATAAAGCTTATACAGTGTAACATGATAAATGCTTGCCCTCTATAACCCTGCAACAGAGTTATGCACAGCTGTTTGCCCCCCGGGTAACAATTACTTACACTGAGTTTATAAATAAATAAAAGTGACTTTATTAAGTAGGAAAAGTAGGATTTAAATGGTTTTTAGTAATAACAGACAGAACAGAGTAAGTTACAAAGTGAAACAAAACAAAACACAGAAGGCTAAGCTTAATACACTCAGAAATCAGTTACAGATGTTAACTTCTCACCCAAGTTGTTACTTCAGGTAAAATCTTTCTCAGGTCAGAGGCCTTTTCTGACCTGGGTCCAGCCTGTGCTCACCCATCCTTTGTGAGGAGGGGAGGCTGTCTCTTAAGCCAGCGGAAAAAACTCATTGTTTGCCGTCCCCCACTTGATATAGAACTTCCCCAAGGTGGGAAACCTTTGTTTGGAATTGCACCCCCCTCTGGAAAAGTACCAGCTTCAAGATGGATTTCAGTGTCTGGTGACATGGTCACATGTCACTGTAAGACCCCAGTGTCCATTCTTCCTGGGTTGGCCCACGCACACACTGGAAGGCTTGCAGGTAAACAGAGCCATTCCCAGATCAGTGATTCTGAAGCACCCTTAATGGCCTTCACTTAATATGTCTACATCAGTGATACAAGTTTATATCTTATTCTCCTAACTCCAGACATAGAAATAATCCATGTAAACAAATGGGATGAACACACTTGGTAGATTATGATCTTTATAATAATATGTTACATGGGGCACTTAGCATAAAGCATATTCCAGTTATGTCATATTCTGAAGCATATTTTCATAAAGCATTTGAGTGCAGTGTCACACGTGGCTTTGCCCAGCGCTGGAGAGAAGGGGGAATTGAACCTGGATCTCCCACCTCACAGGTGAGCACCCCAACTATTGGGCTAAAAATTACAAAGGGAAGGACCGGCACCTGAATCCTCCCCCCACTCCACGCATTGTTTTGGGACAAAGCTATTAGGAGTATTTGTAACACATTTAAGAATAGTTTTAGGTCAATCCAAACGATATTATTTTTGACAATAAATTATTAGTCCCGAAGAAATTCACCAATTTCTAGACACCTTTTTGTCCCAACTCTGGGAAATTACTTAACGAGACATTTGGAGAGGTGACCAACAAATAAAGTGGAACACATTCACCTCAGGTTTGTATCATATTAAAATCACCTCACGTGAGAGACAGCTATCCAGGCCAGCTGATTCTCTGTCCCTCTGTGTTCCATTTCCACAAGGAGAGACACAGCTACAACATTAATTGCATGTGCTGTGCTCACCCATTGTCCTGGGAGCAAAGATCCTCTGCAGAGTAAATCTCAAACTCATCAAAGCTAAATGTAACCTCTGCCACCCAAGGAAGCAGCTCCAGAGGTATTAAGGGTAACGTTGGTGTGGTTAGCAAACAGGGAAAGATTCGACTCTAAGTCTGATTTTAGGGTTCTGAGCAGGTACTGCTTCCGTCCTTCTCAACTCACTGTAAGTGAAGGGAGGGAAAACAAAGAGGTGCCACTAAGTCATGGGCAAACAAGTCAGTTTCAGAGCACTTCAGCCTTTAATTGAAATGACAATGAGCTGTTCATGGGAGGGGAAGGAAGGAATTATCCTGAGAGGAGAAATTTCAAATTTTCTGAACCTATTTACCTTTCAAAAGAAGGAAAGAGCTTTACCAAGGGAGGGAGAAGAGTGACTGGAAAAGGAGAGAAAAATAGCTTTAATAGGAAGGGAGAAAACTCTCCCATTGATTCAGGGAATGTCTAAGCTGAAGCCATTACATTGACTCAGCTATGGCATGCAGCAGTGCCATAGTGTAGATGCTTTTCACATTGCCGGAATGGGTTTTTCCATTGAGGAAATTAATCCACATCTTCGAGAGGCATTAGCTAGGTCAATGGAAGAATTACACTGAGGGTCAGTACAAGCTAACTGCCTCAAACATGGTATGAAAAGTTTCTCAGTCCTGTGCCACAGAGCTCGGTTGATCTAATTTTTAAGCATAAAGCAGACGTAAGAGAAGCTACCGATAGAAAAGCCCAGTTGGGTAATCTAGTCCTATCTGCCTGCCAAGGCAGCAGAATCCCCTTCGGTTCTTTTGTTCAGGCTACTTGAAATATTCCAGCTGTCCCAGCTTCCCAGGAGAGATGATTCTGCATTCTGACCAAGCTCAGTGTCCAGCTGTGTGTGTGTAGTGGGGACTCTGTGTGTGTGTGTGTTTGGTGTGCAGTGGGCACTGTGTATTGTGTGTGTGTGTAGTGGGCACTGTGTATTGTGTGTGTGTGTGTGTGTGTTTGGTGTGCCGTGGGCACTATGTGTGTGATGGGGGATACAGTGGAGCTGAATGTGAAGTATAGGGAGGTGTGTGTCCCTTGCTCTGCCCAGTCCTCAGGCTGGTGTTCCCCCAGTGAAAGGCTCTTTGTGAGATCATAGGACTAGGAGGGACCTCAAGAGGTCATCTATTCCAGTCCCCTGCACTCATGGCAGGACCAAATATTAACTAGATCATCCCCGACAGGTGTTTGTCTAGTCTGCTCTTAAAAATCTCCAGTGGTGGAGATTCCACAACCTTCCTGGGCAAGTTATTCCAGTGCTTAGCCACTCTCACTGTTGGGATGTTTTTTCCTAATGTCCAGCCTAAACTGCCCTTGCTGAAATTGAAGTCCATCGGTTCTTGTCTTAACCTTCCCCCTCTCACCCATTGATTTGCAATTTTACTGCTAAACTCTGTTTCACGGACTATAAATTACGGGAAATAAATAAAATTACCAAAAGAATCAGGAGGAAGCTGGCATGCTTGGAGATATTTTGTAACAGCATCTGCAGAGATCTTCAGTTTTAACCACCAGTTTGGGGAATATCTTCCTTTTTGCAGCCTGCCCTTGTTACACCCCAAGGCCCCCTTTCTTAGGGAGTCCCTTGGGAAGGCAGATTAGCATTGTGTATTGCTAATGCTGTTGCTAGCATTGCAAACCTGTTTGGGGAGTGTTAAAGGTGTGTGAGTGGGGAGTGAAAGTTTTTTTGCAGGTACAAAAGGCCAAGTGGGGCGGGGTGGGGGGAGCAAAGAACAGGTTAATTTAACACTGCAGCTAGGAAGCTTAGTTTATAAATAAAAAGCTATCTTTAGCCCGAGACCAGCTGCTATCTGCCAAGACAGAAGGGGGGAAGTTTAATCCCCCCCCCAACCAGCGGTAAAAAAAATTGTTAAACAAAATGCAGGGGCCGGGGGGAAAAAATGGCAAAGGTCAGCCAGGAACAAACAAAGAACTGTTTTACAGCCCTGAAACTGGTTGTTTGGGGAAAGCTTAAAATAAACCATGGAAGACCAGTATAATCTGACAGAAAGGGCACCAGGAGCAGAAGTTCCCGAACAGAGCACCCCACCCCCACCCTGAGGAGCCAGAACTTAAAACCCTTCTGAAAGCTGAAGCAATTTGGAGAGTCCAGTGGATTTTTGAATGGCCTGGGCCCAGGACAGCACTACGGTTCACCTTTCCCCCCACCCTTCTCACTTTACACCCAGACTTGGCCAGTCTGGGTTCTGCATGTGTAAGTATGAAAGTGGGTTAGGGCTTGGGGCATTGACGTTTTCTTTCTTCCCCTGAGTAACGTGAAAGCGTTCCCAGCACTCTCTGCTGTTGTTTTATTATTTTATCAATAAAGATTTAAAATTTAGACCCTGGGTGTGCCTCGTCATCTCCTCCCCCCAAAAAATCCTGTGGCCCAGCCTGATCAACTGTGGCCTCAGGGAGATTGGTAACAAAAATCTGTCACATCCTGACTTTGGCATTTTCACTGAGGACTGCCCCAGGCACCTCCAGGTCACAGGAGGCAGAGAAGCCAGGAGGAGGAGTTATATGCATGACTCCTAGAAGAAGTAGGGGCATAGTGTTTCCTGGGCACTGACCTGGAGTGACAGACTTGGGAGTTTCTGAATACAGAGATTTCTGGCTGTTGGCTGTTTCTACTGGTGTTCAAGGAACGAAGACTTTGCGTACATTCTTTGTAACCCCTCCCTCAAGGATTATACCAAAGAATAGACTTTATAAGCTTCCCATCAAAATACCAAACTCCCCTCCTCTCTAACCCATGGCTGTTGGACTCTGGTGATGTTCCAGGGCAGTTCAGCAAGAGGAGAGACCATCATGCATCATGGGGGATGTGGTCCAGCCTGGGAGCCTGGCCCACAGAAGAGATTGGTGCTATGTGGTATCTGATGCACCACTCAGGTATTTCCGAGCAAAAAGATTTCAGTCTCCACAAACAACACTCCTTTGTAGATGAGCTCTACACAGTACACGGCTTGCACTGAAAACAGGAAGATGAAATCTACCCCTAACCTCATACTCTGTAACTCTGGTAGAAATTGCATCATTTAACAACACAGTAGGAAAGAGTGGGCCAAATTAATCCCCAGGGCATGAATTAAACCGAAGGTGTCTTTGGTTCACTGAATGCATTAATTAGGTGTTATGGCTCTCTGAGCTCTGGTATTCCCAGTTGCTCCAGGAATCATGTCCCACAGATCACACATCTTAGTATAAAACATCCCGAATGCTCCAAACTGGCAGTTTCTGTCGCTGGGGAAACGCAAACACATCTCTCTCTTCTCAGCAGGTACGTGCTATTGTCCTGAATTACAGTCACACACACACATACATACATCATGGTGATCAGCAGGTATTAAATTCAAGATGTCCAGCACTAAAAGCCTCAGCCTCAACTCCTACCCCTTCAGCTAAAGGAACGACCTCCTTGCTGGGAAAAAATAGGCAATTACATAGTCACTGAAGCCAGTGCTTTCCATTGAATCTCTGGGTTTTCATACAGGCTAAAGTAAATGTCAATAAGCTTAATTAGCAGAGTAAGCAACTTTACCCCAAAGCAACATGCCGAACCACAGAGCTCACCTTCCACAAAGAGAGTAGAAAGATTGACACTCCTTTACTCTCACCCCTTCTTTAGCAAAGGAATAATCTCTTCAGATTGATTCTCTCACAGCAGAGTCACAAGTCACTGTTTTCTGTTCGGATTAGTGAACACGACTGTTTGTGTGTGGGGCATGATTAACCTCCGTGTCATTGTATTTGCACAGTGTGTGTATGTTATCAAACACCTGGAATGACCAGCTGTGAACATCTGGCTCTGTGGATTAAGCCCTTCCCTGAGTGAGTACTGATGTCCATTAAGAAACTGACCTGCATTATCTTCACTTACTTCGTTACAGAGAAGGGACAGGTTTCCCGCACCATCCACCTGCCCACATCTCTGTAGCTGCCTGATCTCTGTTCAGAGGAGATGGAAAAGGGAAATCACTCGGAGGCAACCGAGTTCATTCTCTCAGGACTGACAGATCGTCCAGAGCTGCAGGTTCCCCTCTTTTGGGTGTTCCTACTGATTTATGGTATCACCCTGATGGGCAATGGGGTGATGATCTTGTTAATCACGATTGACCCTCGACTCCACACCCCCATGTATTTTTTCCTCAGTAGTTTGTCTTTCTGTGACATCTGCTATTCCTCGATAATTTCCCCTAAGATGCTGCTGAATTTCTTAGCCGAGAGGAAAAGCATTTCTTACACTGCCTGTGCTGTGCAACTGTATCTCTCTGTTGTTTTTGCAGATGTTGAGTGCTTCTTGCTGGCTGTGATGGCATATGACCGTTATGTGGCCATCTGTTACTCACTGCTCTACACGGTCACCATGTCCAGGCAGCTTTGTAAGCAGCTGGTGGCTGGGGTGTACGCTGTGGGGTTGGTGGATTCAATGATACAAACATGTTTTTCATTTCGGCTGTCATACTGCAGATCCAACATCATCAATCATTTCTTTTGTGACATCCCTCCACTGCTGGCGCTCTCCTGTTCTGACACTCGCATCAATGAGATTCTGATGTTTGCTATCATGTGCTGCACTGGAGTGAGCAGCCTTGTAACTGTCCTTCTCTCCTATGTCTATATCGCCTCCACCATCCTGCAGATCCGCTCCGCCGAGGGGAGGCGCAAAGCCTTCTCCACCTGTACTTTCCACTTGACCGCTGTGGTCCTGTTTTTTTGCACTCTCCTCTTCATGTATTTACGTCCCACCTTAAGCTATTCCATGGACACGGACAAAGTGGCCTCAGTGTTTTACACGCTGGTGATCCCCATGTTGAACCCATTTATCTACAGCCTGAGGAACACGGAGGTGAAGGACGCCCTGAGGAGAGCAATGAATAAACTCCTAACCAATTCCTGAATCTGTTTAACTCTGTACCGGTTTAGTGATGGGGAATGGAAATAGGTGAATTCAATTCCCAGCCCATTGCAAGGTAATATCGCAAAGCCCATGATAGTATTGTTCATTATTGTATTGTTCTTATTATTAACTTGTTTGTATTCCAACAAAGTCTGCAGGCCCCAACTAAGATCGGGGCTTTATTAGGGTATTACCCAAGCAAAATTCCAGGAGGTGCCTGTTTCACATGTGTGAATATCTGTGATGTGCTTTGAAAGCATAGAGCTATTTGTATTGGGAAAGAAAACGGGGGCATCACATCTATCTCCCTCTGCTTTGTAGTGAGTTTGGTTTTGTTATGCAGTTGCAAGTATGAAGTTTATTATTTCTATGGCTGAACCAAAGGGGATTTTGCACACCCTCCTGATACTCCACAGCCCTTCATGTCCTCTGTGGGGTTGCTGTTGAGATTGTCACCTACTTTGTATCCGTGCATGTGGAGGAGAAAGGTGATTTCCATCACAATGGCCTTTATTTTAAGTTAAGTGACCAACAAAACAAATAAGAACAAGGGTAACATTTCCCAAAGAGAGCATGGTGTGTGTGCATCCTCTTGAGAATCTGCACTGAACTGAATACAAAACAATATGGAAAGGGTGAGTTTTCTCTACCATATAAATTAAACAGAAAGAAAAAGTCATATCTGATACTAGATGTATGTACCACATCAGCAGGTTAGCTGTGAGTTCTTACTCTTAGTTCTGTTGCAAAGTATTATGGACTCTGAAGAATAGGGATTCTGAGAATTGTACAGCTCTGGTTACTGTGCATGAGAAATGGATAGAGCTGGGCCAATAGCTGATTTTTGATTTCATGAGTGGTTACAAAAAATTGAAAAATTCAGTTCAACCTGAAAGAAATCTGAGAATTCCCTAAATGTTTGGCAAATATAAAACATTGACAAAAATTTCCTTTGGGATCAAAGGAAATATTTAGCATGACCAGAAATGGAACATTTCCTTTACTTCCTGGATACTTTTCAATGTAAAAACAAAGATAATGTAGGGCCAGACTGACAAAACGGATGGAAGAGGCGGTAAGGGCTCTGCTTCCCTTGTAAACTTTATCCCAGTGAATAGATCACTCCCGTGGGATGTGGGAGATACAGGTCAATTCCCCCCTCTGTCTGATGGGGAGAAGCTATTTGAAAGTGGGTCTCCCACATTGCCGGTCAGTGCCCTGGCGACTCGGTTCTGTTCTGTCCTGCATCATTCTCACGACTGGTCTACTCTACTGCTGTAAATTGCCTCAGTTACGCTACTTCAAGTTGACTAAGTTAGTCTGACTTACAGCGGTGTCCACTCTGTGCTATGTCACCGGGAGAGTTACGTAACTGAAGTAGTGTAACATACATCAGCCGACAGCGTTAGTGTAGCTCAGCCCTGAGAAAGATCCATGATGGAACAGTGTCTGAGAGAGCTGGAGTACAGACTTCAACAGGTGAGAACTCTCCCATCGATTTAGCATGTCTTCCCCAAACCTGCTCAATCAACACCATTTCATTTATCGCAGTAGTCTCAATTTAGCCGGTAGTGTAGATATGGCCTCATTCTCTCCACTGAAGTTGTTGCATTGTGGATAAAACACAGGAAGAATCACAGGGCCAGAAAGACAGAATGACTCTATAGACTGGTAGTTTGGGGCACTGAGATGCTCAACTTCATGTCTTTGTTCCAATGGTTATTTAATTTATTATCCACTGTAGAAAAACTTTGAAAGGAGAGATCAAGAGCAACCCAGATTGGAATAGCACATCACTCAGTGGCTGGGATGCTTTCTGTAAATACAGGAAACTCAAGTGCACATCTTTGCCCAGCACTGGACAGAAGGGGGAATTGAACCAGGATCACCCACCTCACAGGTGAACACCCTAACCATTGAGCAAAAAATTATAAAGAGAGGGAGCATCACCACCTCCTACCAGTGGCTACTTTGCGACCCGCACCTACATCCTCCTCCCCCACACACATTGTTTTGGGAAAAGGCTATTAGAAGACTTTGTAACACATTGTGAAGAGTTTCAGGTCAACCCCAACTGCATTGTTTTTCACAATAAATTATTCGTCCCGAAGAAATCCACCCATTTCTAGACACTTTCATGTCCCAATGATGGGAAATTACTTAAATAGACTTTTGGAGCGGTGACCAACACATGAATTGGAATACATTCACCTCAGTTTTGTATCATATTCAAAAGACCTCAAGGGTGAGACTGCGATCCAGACCAGTTGGTGCTCTGGCCCTCTGTATTCCATTTCCACAAGGAAAGACAAGGTCACAACATTAATTGCATGTGCTGTGCACACCTGTTGTCCTGGGAGAAAAGATGCTCCAGGGAACAAATCTCAAAGTCATCCCAGGAAGCAGCTCCAGAGGTATTAAGGGTAATGTGGTTGTGGTTAGCAAACAGGGCAAGATTCAACTCTTAGTCTGATTTTAGGGTTCTGAGCAGGTACTGCTTCCATCCGCAACTCATTGTAAGTGAAGGGAGGAAAAACAAAGAGGTACCACCAAGTCATGTCTGTGCATGTGGTGGGGGTACAGTGGAGCTGAATGTCAAGTTTAGGCAGGTGCATGTCCCTCGCCCTGCCCACTGCTCAGGCTGGCATCCCCCCTCCTCTCAGGGCAGGGCTCCTTCTGAGACCATAGAATCATAGGACTGGAGGGGACCTTGAGAGGTCGTCTAGTCCAGTCCCCTGCACTCATGGCAGGATTAAGTATTACCCTAGACGATCCCTGACAGGTGTTTGTCTAACCTGCTGTTAAAAATCTCCAACAGCGGAGATTCCACAATCTTCCTGGGCAAGTTATTCCAGTGCTTAACCACCCTGACTCTTGGGATGTTTTTCCTATTGTCCAACCTAAACTGCCCTTGCTACAATTGAAGTCCATCGGTTCTTGTCCTATCCTTCCCCCACCCCATTGTTTTGCAATTTTACTCTGTAGTGGGGTGGTCCCCTGCTCCTGCCCTTCAGGGCTTAAAACAGCCCAGGAGAGGGCTGTGGCTGGGGCAAGAAGCCTGGGCTGATTGAGAGAAAGCAGGCCCAGCTGTGGCCAGGTTCCAATCAGGCCCCTGGTAAGAGGCAGTGAGCCAGGAGCCCAAACGGTCTCTCTCTGGCTGTAGAGGGAGAAGGGCCTGGCTGCAGGGAGCTAGACAAGGTACCTCAAGTAGAGCAGGGCTGGGGAAAGGCAGAGGAGCTGGGGAGCTCCTGCCTGGAAAGCCCCAGGCTGCCGCCTAGCATTAGGCCAAGAGGTACTGGGGGTTGCAGAGGGCAGCCCAGGGGTAGGCAAAGACAGCAGGTCCAAACTCTTTTGCCTGTGATGAGTGGCTGATACTGCAGTCTGCCCCAGTGAACAGGGGCTAGATGGAGAATGGGCAGTAGCCAATACTGAGGCAAAGTGGGGATAGGTGGGTGGGGTTCCCCTGGGAGCGGGAGACCCAGTTAACAGAGGCAGCAGGGTCCAGGGAGGGACTCAGGGCCAGAGGACAGGCGGATCACTGGCCTGCAGAGGGTGCTCCGGGCTGGAAATTGAGCTAATTCCCGAAGATGACCAGCAAGAGGCGCCGCAGGGGTGAGTCGGCCCATCTACATACTCCTAAACTTGGTTTCAAGGACTATAAGTTATGGGAAATAAATAAAATTAACAAAAGAATCGGGAGGGAGCTGTAACATACCAGGGTCCAACCCAGACTAAGCAACAGCTTTGTCACCTGCAACCTTGCAATGCCTTACTGAAGTGGCTTCCAACTGGGCCACTCACAAACAAATCACATCCTGAGCATGTGTGTGTAACTGCAGCCTGGCCAGGAATAGTTGGGTTACACTCAGGCTCTCACCACCCTTGGTTATCCTGCAGAGAGACCCTAACACACTCCGCAGTCTTCGATTTCCCTCCCGAATTTTACATCCTGTGCTGCCCAGTCCTCTCCTGGACAATACAAGTTACATTGTCCATTATTTCATTAATAGCACTAATATGTATGCAACTTAGTTTCTCAGACACTTTTACTTAAACACACTGGATTAGATACAACAATAAAACAAAGTTTATTGACTACAAAGATAATTTTAAGTGAGTACAAATAAGGAGGCATAGAAGTCAGAGATAGTTACAAGAAAAATAAAGCTAGAATTCAACTTGTGCCTAAGTTAGCAAATGATGTGAAATTCAAAGCAAAAGTTTCCTCACCATGTGCTTTCAACAGTCTTATTGACCAAATTTCCTAAGTAAGGACCCCTCCACCAGTCCAATGTCTGCTTCCTTTATCCCTTCAGATGCAGTGAATCAAGGGGGGGAAGAGAGAGAGACAGCGTGGTGCCTTGGGATGTCTATACCCTCTTTTTAGAGTCCTATCCCCTCTTTGAGAAACATTTCCATCTGGTTACTGGAAGACAAAAACTCTATGTAGAAAGATGTTACCTGCTGCTTTTCCTCACCATTTTAGGGTACGTTTGTTTCCCTTCGTGCTTAATGACTATGGTTACTGTTTAGATACAAAATTAAGCAGAGCACACATTTCTTTGTTTAAAACAGACCAGTTTGCCAGCCTTGGTTTGGAACATGCATTAATAACACCATACAGTGTCATCTTATAACTTCACATACATTATAAAAATATATTAATATTTGCAGTGAGAGTATGAGTATTGCTAGTTGACTCATAGATTTACTGACCATCTTAAAGGTGAGTTCCATGTGCGCATAATATGCCTGCAAGAGGGATAGTTTAACAACTGCAGAAGTCCGTAGCATACTGTGGTCTCCTCCTGAGATCCTCTGGTGTGAGTGAATCTATCTTTCCGATTTTGGGGAGTAATCTAGCAAGGGAAGGACATAGGATACCATGGTGATTGGCATGCTATAAATAGCTAGATTATCTGGAGTACTCTTACATATCTTACAGGTTTTACTCCATCTACTGGGGCCAGGACAATGAGGTGATTCTGAAACCAGGAATGATTGAGAAGACATCAGTTACAGCTGCAAACAATTAGTACGTTTCTCCAATATCTAGCTTTCTGTTTCTTTGATTCCAAATTTATTGCTAAGGCTGGTTGAAAATTTTTCTTGAGAAGATTTTTGGTGTGAAATTGGATTTTCCATTCCACTATTTTTTTTCCATGAAATTCTCTTTTTCCTGGAAATTATAGGATTTCCAATAAAAAATACCACACTCTCTTCCTCCCTAAATCATGGCTGTGGGACTCTGGAGAAGATCCAGGGCAGTTCAGCAAAACGAGAGACCAACATGCATCATGGGGGATGTAATCCAGCCGGGGAGCCTGGCTCATGGAAGAGATTGGTGGTGTGTGGTATCTGAGGCACCCCCATGGTATTTCCGAGTCGAAATATTACGTTTTTAGCAAAAAGGTTTCGGTCTCCCCAAAAAAATAACCCTCTGTGGATCATCTGTAAAAAGTACCCAACTTGCACTAAAAACAACACGATGAAATATACCCCTAACCTCATACTCTGTAAATCTGGTAGAAATTGCATCATTTCATAACACAGTAAAAAAGAGTAGGTCAAATTAATCCCCAGGGCACCAATTACACCAAGGTGGCCTTGGTTCACTGAACACATTAATTAGGTGTGGTGTCTCTCTGAGCTCAGGTATTCCCGGTTGCTTCAGGAATCATGTCTCACAGATCACACATCTCAGTATAAAACATCCCGAATGCTCCAAACTGGCAGTTTCTATTGATGGGGAAACGCCAACACATCTCTCTCTCTCTTCTCAGCAGGTACGTGCGATTTTCCTGAATTACAGTCACACACACGCATGGACACCATGGGGATCAGCAGGTATTGACTTCAAGACCTCCAGCACTGAAAGCCTCAGTCCCAGCTCCTACCCCTTCAGCTAAAGGAGCGACCTCCTTGGTTGGAAAAAATAGGCAATTACATAGCCACTGAAGCCAGTGCTTTCCAGTGTATCTCTGGGTTTTCATATGGGCTAAAGTAAATGCCAAAAAACTTAATTAGCACATTAAGCAACTTTATCCCAAACCGACATGCCAAGCCACAGAGCTCCCCTTCCCCAAAGATAGTAGAAAGATTGACACTCCTTTACAAATAATCTCCTCACACTGAAATAATCTTCACCCTGATTCTCTTACAGCAGAGTCACAAGTCACTGTTTTCTGCTTGGATTAGTGAACAGGAGTTTTCGTGTGTGTGGGGCATGATTAACCTGTTTGTCACTGTATTTATGCAGCGTGTATTTTATCAAACAACAGGAATGACCAGCTGTGAACATCTGTCTCTGTGGACTAAGCCCTTCCCTGAGCGGGTACTGATGTCCATTTAGAAACTGAACTCCATTTATCTTCATTTACTTCATTACAGGGAAGGGACAGGTTTTCCGAACCATCCACCTGTCCAGACCTCTGTAGCTGCCTGATCTCTGTTCAGAGGAGATGGAAAAGGGAAATCACTCGGAGGCAACCGAGTTCATTCTCTCAGGACTGACAGATCGTCCAGAGCTGCAGGTTCCCCTGTTTGTGGTGTTCCTACTGATTTACGGTATCACCCTGTTGGGGAATGGGGGGATGATCTTGTTAATCACGATTGATCCCCAGCTCCAGACCCCCATGTACTTTTTCCTCAGTAATTTGTCTTTCTGTGACCTCTGCTTTTCGTCAATAATTTCCCCTAAGATGCTGCTGAATTTCTTAGCAGAGAGGAAAAGCATTTCTTACTCTGCCTGCGCTGTGCAAATGAATCTCTGTATCATTTTTGCAGATGCTGAGAGCCTCTTGCTGGCTGTGATGGCATATGACCGTTATGTGGCCATCTGTAACCCGCTGCTCTATACGGTCACCATGTCCAGGCAGCTTTGTAAAGAGTTGGTGGTTGGGGTGTATGCTTTGGGGTTGGTGGATTCAGTGATAGAAACGTGTTTTATATTTCGGCTGTCATTCTGCAGGTCCAACATCATCAATCATTTCTTCTGTGACATCCCCCCACTGCTGGCGCTCTCTTGCTCTGACACCTGCATCAATGAGATTGTGTTGTTTGCTTTCACAAGCTGCATTACAGTGAGCAGCTTTGTGACTGTCCTCCTCTCCTATGTCTATATCATCTCCACCATCCTGCAGATCCGCTCTGCCGAGGGCCGGCGCAAAGCCTTCTCCACCTGCTCTTTCCACTTGACTGCTGTGGTCCTGTTATATGGCATCCAATTTTTCATGTATTTACGTCCCCCCTCCAGCTATTCCATGGACACAGACAAAGTGGCCTCGCTGTTTTACACGCTGGTGATCCCCATGTTGAACCCCCTCATCTACAGCCTGAGGAACATGGAGGTGAAGGATGCCCTGAGGAGAGCAATGAATAAACTCCTAACCAGTTCCTGAATCTGTTTAACTCTGTACTGGTTTAGTGATATGGAGTGGAAACAGGTGAATTCAATTCCCAGCCCATTACAATGTAATTTCGCAGAGTCCGTAGGAGTGTTGTTCATTATTCTATTGTTATTATTATTAATTTGTTTGTATTCCAACAAAGTCTGCAGGCCCCAACTCAGATCAGTTGTCAAAACAGAGGAAGAATCACATGTTCAGAAAGAAAGAATTATACTATAGGCTGGTGGATAGGGGCTTCCACTTAGGCCTGGTCCACACTAGGACTAGGAATTTAGCAGCATTAATTCGAATTAACCGTGCACCGGTCCACACCAGGAAGCCATTTAATTCAACCTAGAGGGCTCTTTAGTTCGAATTCGGTACTCCACCCCGACGAGGGGAGTAGCGCTAAATTCGACATGGCTATGTCGAATTAGGCTAGGTGTGGATGCAAATCGAACTTACTAGCTCCGGGAGCTATCTCACACTGCACCACTCTGTTGACGCTCTGGACAGCAGTCCGAGCTCAGATGTTCTGATCAGCCATACAGGAAAAGCACCGGGAAAATTTGAATTCCTTTTCCTGTCTGGCCAGTTTGAATCTCATTTCCTGTGTGGACGTCGTGGCGAGCTCAGCAGCACTGGCAGCGATGCAGAGCTCTCCAGCAGAGGAGTCCATGCAATCTCAGAGTAGAAAGAGGGCCCCAGCATGGACTGACCGGGAAGTCTTGGATCTGATCACTGTGTGGGGCGATGAGTCTGTGCTTTCGGAGCTGCGCTCCAAAAAACGGAATGCAAAGACCTACGAGAAGGTATCCTCTGAGTGCCATGCAAAGCCATGGCACTCAGAGGATATAGCCGGGATGCAACACAGTGCCACGTGAAAATCAAGGACCTGAGACAAGGCTACCAAAAAATCAAAGCGGCAAACGGACGCTCCGGAGCCCAGCCCCAGAAATGCCGCTTCTACGAGGCACTGCATGCCATTCTCGGTGGGTCTGCCACCACTGCCCCACCAGTGACCGTGGACTCTGAGGATGGGATAGTGTCGAGGGGCAGTTTCTCGGCGATGTTCACCAATGGGGAAGATGAGGAAGGGTTTGTGGAGGACGAGGCAGGCGACAGCTCTTACAATACTGCTTTCCCCGACAGCCAGGATCTCTTCATCAGCCTCACAGAGATCCCCTACCAACCCTCCCCGGCCGTTAACCCGGACTCCGAATCAGGGGAAGGATCAGTCGGTAAGTGCTATAAACATGTAAACATTTATTTTTTAACAAAACAGGAATAAAAACTATATAAAAAGAAGGTCGATTCATATAGGGATCGAACAGAAATCCTCTTGGGACAGTTCTACGAAGCTCTCTGAGAGGTACTCGAAAAGCCTCCGCAGGAGGTTCCTGGGGAGAGGTGCCTTGTTGGGTGCGCCGTGGAAGCACACTCTTCCGCGCCAGGCCATCCTGAGGTATAATGGGAGCATCGCCTCGACCAGCATGGCAGCATAGGGCCCTGGTCTGTGCAGGGATTCACGCAGCATTCGCTCTCTGTTTCTCCTGGAGACCCGCCTCAGGGTGATCTCGCTCGGCGACTGCTGCATCTAATTAGGGGAATTACTTTAATGTTACTATTGTGAATGCTTGACTTTTCCTTTGCATAACAATGACCGTCGTTTAACAGCCACATGTTGTAGGCTGCAGAGGAAAAGCATACAGGGATCTTTCCCGGGGACAGCCGCGAGGGGCTGGAACAGGGTCAGACTTTATGCTTTCCAGATTGCCTGCAGCAGGAGGGCACTGCTATCCATTAACTGTTAAGCAGCCTAAAGTTTACGGCTTACCAGGCCTGGCTGCTACACGGATTCTGCTGTCCTGCCCGCTTGTCCGATCTCCAGTGCAAGACCCCAGGCAATGAAAGCCAATGCCGAAAATTCGAACTTGTCCTGAGCACATGAGATTAGGTGCCCTGTATGGTCTTGTTCACAGAAACTGAGTAGACTGTGTTCAGTGTTCGCAAACATGTATCTTTGGAAGGAAATCACTTCCTTTTTCCCATCACACAGCTGCGGCTCTTTCCCGAACTGCCCCGGCATCCCCCTCACAGAGGCTGGCGCAGATTAGGCGGCGAAAGAAAAAGACTCGGGACGAGATGTTCGCTGAACTGATGGCCTGCTCCAGAGCCGAGGCGGCCCAGCAGAGCCAGTGGAGGGAGACCTCTCTCAGCAGCAGCGCTCACACAGCGAACGGGAGGACAGGTGGCGGCAGGAAGACCAGCAGGCGACTCAAACGCTGCTTGGCCTAATGAGGGAGCAAACGGACACGCTCCGGCGCCTTGTGGATGTTCTGCAGGACCGCAGGCAGGAGCAGAGAGCCCCCCTGAACTGTATCTGCAACCGCCCTCCCCCGCCACAAAGTCCTGTCCCCTCCTCACCCAAAATCACAAGAAGGAGGGGCGCTAGGGGCCATGAAAACTGTCACTCCACCCCAGCAGAGCGCTCATGTAACAAACAGCTCTCATTCCCTAAAGTATGAGAATTGCTTGCCTTCCTGGCTCACCCGATCCCAAATCCCAGTTTCATCCCCCAACTGTGTAGTTGAGTATTAAAAACAGTTTGCTGTTCATTACTGTTTCCGTCATGTTTCTTTGCAGAAGAGTTTGTGTGAAGGGGAGGGGAGGGGTTTCTTAATTGCATAGGACAGCCACCATTAACAGGGTACAGACATGGGGGCAGGATCAACAGCAGGTCACACACAGAGTGCAGTCACTAGGCACCCAGGTCACTCTGCGAGGTGTCTGCTGCCCCAGGTCAGTCTGTGAGGTGTATGTTGCCCCAGGGTCCGAGCGCCTGGCATCCACAAATGGCAAGGCAGGCTGCCCTTACCATGCCCTTCCACCCTAGCCATGAACCTCTCCGATGCCCTGAGCCCCAGCCAGAGCCACCATCCCCCCACACCTACTCACCCTTTCCACACAATCCTCACCCCTTCCTGCAAACCCACCCCTTCCTGCACACCCTCCGGTAACCGTCCTCCCCCCCAAGGACCGCTGTAGGAGCAGGAGCCTGTCAGTCCTCGAGTGTAGAAGCGGTCTGTACATCACTGCACACCATACCCACCACAGTCTGCGTCCCTGTTGGAACCCTTGAACGAGAATTTGTTAGTAAAGAAAACTTTGTTAATTAAAAATGTTCCAATAACTTTATTTTTAAACGTCTGTTGGAAGGGGGGAAACCTGTTGAACGGGGTATGTAACCGCTGAAAAAAGTCAATAGTAACTGAAACAGGGGCAGGTTCAGCTTCTCTGTAAAGAGACTGGACAGTCATAGGTTACCCTGCTCTCTGAGGAACCTAGCTTTCAAAGCCTCCCGGATGCACAGCGCTTCAAGCTGGGCTCTTCTAATGGCACGGTGTCTGGCTGAGCGTAATCAGCAGCCAGGCGATTTGCCTCAACCTCCCATCCCGCCATAAAGGTCTCCCCCTTGCTCTCACAGAGATTGTGGAGCACACAGCAAGCTGCAATAACAATGGGGATATTGGTTTCGCTGAGATCCGAGCGAGTGAGTAAGCTCCTCCATCTCCCCTTGAGACGTCCGAAAGCACACTCCACCACCATTCTGCACTTGCTCAGCCGGTAGTTGAAGAGCTCCTTGTCACTGTCCAGGGCGCCTGTATAGGGCTTCATGAGCCAGGGCATTAGCGGGTAGGCTGGGTCCCCGAGGATCACTGTAGGCATCTCCACATCCCCAACAGTTATTTTGTGGTCCGGGAAGAAACTACCTTCCTGCAGGCGTCTAAACAGACCAGAGTTCCTGAAAACACGCGCGTCATGAACCTTGCCCGGCCACCCGACGTAGATGTTGGTAAAACGTCCCCTATGGTCCACCAGTGCTTGCAGCACCATTGAAAAGTAGCCCTTTCGGTTAATATACTGGCTGGCCTGGTGGGCCGGTCCCAGGATAGGGATGTGAGTGCCATCTATAGCCCCACCGCAGTTTGGGAATCCCATCGCGGCGAAGCCATCTATGATGACCTGGACGTTTCCCAGGGTCACTACCTTTGAGAGCAGTAGGTCAACGATTGCGTGGGCTACTTGCATCACAGCAACCCCCACGGTAGATTTGCCCACGCCAAAGTGGTTCGCTACTGACCGGTAGCTGTCTGGCGTGGCAAGTTTCCAGAGGGCTATGGCCACTCGCTTCTGCACAGTCAGGGCTGCTCGCATCCGGGTGTCCTGGCGCTTCAGGGCAGGGGCTAGCAAGTCACACAGTTCAAGGAAAGTGCCCTTACACATCCTGAAGTTTCGCAGCCACTGTGATTCATCCCAGACCTGCAGCACTATGCGGTCCCACCAGTCCGTGCTTGTTTCCTGGGCCCAGAATCACCGTTCCAGAGCATGAACGTGACCCATTGCCACCATGATCTCCGCGGCGTGGGATCCCGTGCTTTGTGAGAGGTCTGTGCCACTCTGACACTTCATGTCCTCACCACGCTGCCGGAGCCTCCTCGCCCGATTTCTCAGCAGCTCACTGTGGAAGAGGTGGACGATAAGGTGCGAGGAGTTGACAACGGCCATAAGTGCAGCGATGATTGCAGCGGGCTCCATGCTCGCAGTGCTGTGGCGTCCGCGCTGTCACTGACCAGAAAAGTGCGGTAACAGATTTCCCGCCGGCGCTTTCAGGGAGAGAGGGCAGGAGTGACGGTTGAATGACGACAGTTACCCAAAACCACCCTCGACACATTTTTCCCCCAGCAGGCATTGGGGGCTCTACCCAGCATTCCAATGGGCAGCGGGGACTGCGGGAACTGTGGGATAGCTGCCCAGAATGCACCGCTTCCAATATCGACGCTTGCCCCGTTAGTGTGGACTCACAAAGTCGAATTAGTGTCCTTAGTGTGGATACACAAATTCGAATTCATAAGGTCGAATCCACAAATTCGACCTAAGTTAAATTGAACTACTCTTGTAGTGTAGACATACCCTAACTTTCTGTTCCTTTGATTCCAAATTTGTTGCTAAGGCTAGTTGAAAACTTTTCTTGAGAAGTTTTTTTCCATGAAATTATCTTTCCCCTGGAAATTATCAGCTTTCCATCAAAATTCCAAACTCCCCTCCTCCCTAAACTGTGGCTGTGGGACTCTGGTGATGATCCAGGGCAGTTCAGGAAGAGGAGAGACCATCATGCACGATTAGGGATGTAGTACAGCCTGGGAGCCTGTAAAATGGAAGAGATTCGTAGTGTGTGGTATCTGATGCACACATGTGCCATTTCTGACTTGAAATATGAAGTTCTTAACAAAAAGATTTTGGTCTCCACAAACAAACCCGCTCTGTGGATCAGCTCTACACAGTAGCCAGCTTGTACTGAAAACATCAGGATGAAATATACCTCTAGCCTCATACTCTGTAACTCTGTTAGAAATTGCATCATTTAATAACACGGTAGAAAAGAGTGGGCAAAATTAATCCCCAGGGCACCAATTACACCAAGGTGACTTTGGTTCACTGAATGTATTAATTAGGTGTAATGGCTCTCTGAGCTCAGGTATTCCCACTTGCTTCAGGGATCATGTCCCATAGATCACACATCTCACTATAAAACTTCCCGAATGCTCCAAACTAGCAGCTTCTATTGATGGGGAAACACCAACACATCTCTCTCTCTCTTCTCAGCAGGTACGTGCTATTGTCCTGAATTACAGTCACACACACAAACGGACACCATGGGGATCAACAGATATTGAATTGAAGACCTCCAGCACTAAAAGCCTCAGCCCCAACCCCTACCCCTTCAGCTAAAGGAGCAACCTCCTTGCTTGGAAAATATAGGCAATTACATAGTCACTGAAGCCAGTGCTTTCCATTGTGTCTCTGGCTTTTCATAAAGGCTAAAGTAAATACCAAAAAGCTTAGCAGAGTAAGCAACTTTACCCCAAACCGACATGCCAAGCCACAGAGCTCCCTTTGCCCAAAGAAGATAGAAAGATTGACACTCCTCTACTCTCACTCCTTTTTGAGCTTACAAATAATCTCCTCACAGTGAAAACTTTTTCACCATGATTCTCTTACAGCAGGGTCACAAGTCATTGTTTGCTGCTTGGATTAGTGAACAGGAGTGTTCATATGTGGGGCATGATTAACCTGTGTGTCATTGTATTTACGCAGTTTCTATTTTATTGAACAACTGGAATGACCAGCTGTGAACATCTGGCTCTGTGGACTAAGCCCTTCCCTGAGCGGATACTGATGTCCATTAAGAAACTGATCTCCATTTATCTTCACTTACTTCATTACAGATAAGGGACAGGTTTTCTGCACCATGCACCTGCCCACATCTCTGTAGCTGCCTGATCTGTGTTCAAAGGAGATGGAAAAGGGAAATCACTCGGAGGCGACTGAGTTCATTCTTTCAGGACTGACAGATCGTCCGGAACTGCAGGTCCCCCTGTTTGTGGTATTCCTACTGATTTATGGTATCACCCTGGTGGGGAATGGGGGGATGATCTTGTTAATTATGATTGACCCCCGACTCCACACTCCCATGTACTTTTTCCTCAGTAATTTGTTTTTCTGTGACCTCTGCTATTCCTCAACAGTTTGCCCTAAGATGCTGCTGAATTTCTTAGTGGAGAGGAAAAGCATTTCTTACACTGCCTGCGCTGTGCAAATGAATCTCTCGGACTCTTTTACTGATGTTGAGTGCCTCTTGCTGGCTGTGATGGCATATGACCGTTATGTGGCCATCTGTAACCCGCTGCACTACACGGTCACCATGTCCAGGCAGCTTTGTAAGCAGCTGGTGGCTGGGGTGTACGCTGGGGGGTTGGTGGATTCAATGATAAACACGTTTTTTACATTTCGGCTGTCATTCTGCAGCTCCAACATCATCAATCATTTCTTCTGTGACATCCCTCCACTGCTGGCGCTCTCCTGCTCTGACACCCACATCAATGAGATTGTGATGTTTGCTTTCACGAGCTGCATTATAGTGAGCAGCCTTGTGACTGTCCTCCTCTCCTATGTCTATATCACCTCCACCATCCTGCAGATCCGCTCTGCCGAGGGCCGGCGCAAAGCCTTCTCCACCTGCTCTTTCCACTTGACTGCTGTGGTCCTGCTTTTTGGCACCCTCCTCTTCATGTATTTACGTCCCCCCTCCAGCTATTCCATGGACACAGATAAAGTGGCCTCATTATTTTACACGTTGGTGATCCCCATGTTGAACCCCCTCATCTACAGCCTGAGGAACACGGAGGTGAAGGACGCCCTGAGGAGAGCAATGAATAAACTCCTAGCCAATTCTTGACGCTGTTAAACTCAGTACATGTTTAGTGATGGGGAATGGAAACAGGTGAATTCAATTCCCAGCCCATTGCAATGTAATTTTGCAGAGCCCAAAGTCGTATTGTTCATGATTGTATTGTTATTATTGTAAATTTGTTTGTATTCCAAAAAGGTCTGCAGGGCCCAACTGAGATCAGTGGACAAATCATGGGAAGAATCACAGGTCCAGAAAGAGAGAATGATTTTATAAGATCATGGCTGGAGGCACCCACCTAGAGTGTGAGATGCTCAAATTCACATCTCTGTTCCAGTGGTTATTGAATTAGTTATCCACAGTAGAACAACTTTGAAAGGAGAGATTGAGAGGAACCCAGAATGGAATAGCACATCATTCAGGGGCATATCCATGTGCATAGTGTGACAGGTTTGGTCACAGAGACCCCTATTGGGACTGTCACCTGTTATGCTGAAATTACCTCTGATCCTGTTTTCCCTGCCAGCCTGGGCCTCCAGAACCTTGCCTCGTTGAGCCAGATGTGCTAGCCAGCTGCAACACAGCCAAAGGGTCAGGGCCTCACACCCCAAACTGCAGATCCAGACTGAAACCACCTCAGCATTATACCTGTCTCCAGCATGCAGACACCCAGCTCCCAATGGGACCTAAACCCCAAACAAATCTGTTTTACTCTGTATAAAACTTATACAGGGTAAAATGATAAATGTTCACCCTCTATATCACTGCAAGAAAGATATACAAAACTCTTCCCTCCCTCTCCAACCCCATAACAATTACTTACACTGAGTTTATAAATAAACAAATGTGATTTTATTAAGTATAAAAAGTAGGATTTAAGTGGTTTTAAGTCATTAACACACAGAACAAAGTAAGTCACAAAGCTAAATAAAACAAAACACAGAAGGCTAAGCTTAATACACTCAGAAATCAGTTACAAATGTTAACTTCTCACTCCCATTGTTACTTCAGGTAAAATCCTTATCAGGTCCGATGCCTTTTCTGACCTGGGTCCAGCCTGTTCTCACCCTCTCCTGTGGCTACAGTCCTTTTGTTTCCAGGTGCTTGCAGGTAGCTTTGTGGGGTGGGGAGGTCGTCTCTTAAGCCAGCTGAAGACACTCATTTTTTGCCTTCCTCACTTCATATAGAACATCCCTTTGTTTGGAATTCCAACCTCTCTAGAAAAGTACCAGTTTCAAGATGGATTTCACTATCTGGTGACATGGTCACATGTCACTGTAAGACGCCAGTCTGACGCACCCAATAAGTATTTATGGAAATATGCTTATGAATATAAATATGACATAATTGTAAAATGGTTTATGCTAGATATGCCATGTAACATATGTCAACAAATGTTATGATCTATTGAATACATTCCTCCTATTTGTATGAATGTATCATTTTTGTATTCAAAGTTATGAATATTGGCTATGTACTTGTTTAATTTTAAATACCCTCAGTGAAGCAGTTGGACAGCTTTGTTAGAAAAGACTATTCTCTGTAAGTGCCCAATCAAGAACCACTTAAGCCAACAATAAATTGGAGATTCCAATCCACATCTGAGCTTTCCCAGGAATGTGGCTTGGCTGGTAAAGAACTCAGTCATGCATGGACATGTGACTTGCCCATGTGACTCCAAACTCCATTTTGTAGCTGGGATTCTATGCAGGGACAGGGAGGGGTGTCCACCACAAAGGATACCTTAAAGAAACTGGAATAAAGGACAGTAACCACAGGGGGTGTGAGTGATTGCTGGACTCAGACTAGAAGGAGACTATTCTGTAAAGGAAGCTTACTGGGTCACCTCTGAGGGTGAGGTTTTATCTATATTCAGTTTTCTTACTGTATGAGGCATAGACTTGCGTGTTCTATTTTATTTTGCTTGATAATTCACTTTGTTCTGTCTGTTACTACTTGGAACCACTTAAATCCTACTTTCTGTATTTAATAAAAATAACTTTTTACTTATTATTTAACCCAGAGTATGTATTAATACCTGGAGGGGCGGGGGGCGAACAGCTGTGTAAATCTATCTATAAGTGTTATAGAGGGCGACAAATTCAAGAGTTTACCCTGTATAAGCTTTATACAGAGTAAAACGGATTTATTTGGGGTTTGGATCCCATTGGGAGTTGGGCATCTGAGTGTTAGAGACAAGAACACTTTTTAAGCTGCTTTCAGTTAAGCCTGCAGTTTGTGGGACATGGTTCAGACCTGGGGGTTTCTGTGATCCATCTAGTCACATTCTTCCTGGGTTGGCACAGGAACACAGGAAGGCTTGCAGGTAAACAGAGCCATTCACAGTTCAGTGATTCTGATGCACCCTTAATGGCCTTCACTTGATATGTCTACATCAGTGATACACGTTTATATCTTATTCTCCTAACTCCAGACATAGAAATAATCCATGTAAACAAATGGGATGAACACACTTGGTAGATTATGATCTTTATAATAATATGTTACATGGGGCACTTAGCATAAAGCATATTCCAGTTATGTCATATTCAGAAGCATATTTTCATAAAGCATATGGAGTGCAGTGTCACACGTGGCTTTGCCCAGGACGGGAGAGAAGGTGGAATTGAACCGGGAGCTCCCACCTCACAGGTGAACACCCCAACTATTGGGCTAAAAATTACAAAGGGAAGGACCGGCACCTGAATCCTCCCCCATCCTTCACGCATTGTTTTGGAACAAAGCTATTAGGAGTATTTGTAACACATTTATGAATAGTTTCGGGTCAATCCAAACGGTATTGTTTTTGACAATAAATTAATAGTCTAGAAGAAATTCACCAATTTCTAGACACCTTTTTGTCCCAACTCTGGGAAATTACTTAACGAGACATTTGGAGAGGTGACCATCAAATAAAGTGGAACACATTCACCTCAGTTTTGTATCATATTAAAATTACCTCACGTGAGAGACAGCTATCCAGGCCAGCTGATTCTCTGTCTCTCTGTGTTCCATTTCCACAAGGAGAGACACAGCTACAACATTAATTGCATGTGCTGTGCTCACCCATTGTCCTGGGAGCAAAGATCCTCTGCAGAGTAAATCTCAAACTCATCAAAGCTAAATGTAACCTCTGCCACCCAAGGAAGCAGCTCCAGAGGTATTAAGGGTAACGTTGGTGTGGTTAGCAAACAGGGAAAGATTCGACTCTAAGTCTGATTTTAGGGTTCTGAGCAGGTACTGCTTCCATCCTTCTCAACTCACTGTAAGTGAAGGGAGGAAAAACAAAGAGGTACCACTAAGTCATGGGCAAACAAGTCAGTTTCAGAGCACTTCAGCCTTTAATTGAGATGACAATGAGCTGTTCATGGGAGGGGAAGGAAGGAATTATCCTGAGAGGAGAAATTTCAAATTTTCTGGACCTATTTACCTTTCAAAAGAAGGAAAGAGCTTTACCAAGGGAGGGAGAAGAGTGACTGGAAAAGGAGAGAAAAATAGCTTTAATAGGAAGGGAGAAAACTCTCCCATTGATTCAGGGAATGTCTAAGCTGAAGCCATTACATTGACTCAGCTATGGCATGCAGCAGTGCCATAGTGTAGATGCTTTTCACATTGCCGGAACGGGTTTTTCCATTGAGGTAATTAATCCACATCTTCGAGAGGCAGTAGCTAGGTCAATGGAAGAATTACACTGAGGATCAGTACAAGCTAACTGCGTCTAACATGGTATGAAAAGTTTCTCAGTCCTGTGCCACAGAGCTCGGTTGATCTAATTTTTAAGCATAAAGCAGACGTAAGAGAAGCTACCAATAGAACAGCCCAGTTGGGAAATCTAGTCCTATCTGCATGCCAAGGCAGCAGAATCCCCTTCGGTTCTTTTTGTTCAGGCTAGTTGGAAATATTCCAGCTGTCCCAGCTTCCCAGGAGAGATGATTCTGCATTCTGACCAAGCTCAGTGTCCAGCTGTGTGTGTGTAGTGGGGACTCTGTGTGTGTGTGTGTTTGGTGTGCAGTGGGCACTGTGTGTGAGTGTAGTGGGCACTGTGTATTTAGTGCATGTGTGTGTGTTTGGTGTGCAGTGGGCACTGTGTATTGTGTGTGTGTGTAGTGGGCACTGTGTATTGTGTGTGTGTGTGTGTGTGTGTGTGTTTGGTGTGCCGTGGGCACTATGTGTGTGATGGGGGATACAGTGGAGCTGAATGTCAAGTATAGGGAGGTGTGTGTCCCTTGCTCTGCCCAGTCCTCAGGCTGGTGTTCCCCCAGTGAAAGGCTATTTGTGAGATCATAGGATTAGGAGGGACCTCGAGAGGTCGTCTATTCCAGTCCCCTGCACTCATGGCAGGACCAAATATTATCTAGACCATCCCCGACAGGTGTTTGTCTAGTCTGCTCTTTAAAATCTCCAGTGGTGGAGATTCCACAACCTTCCTGGGCAAGTTATTCCAGTGCTTAGCCACTCTCACTGTTGGGATGTTTTTTCCTAATGTCCAGCCTAAACTGCCCTTGCTGAAATTGAAGTCCATCGGTTCTTGTCTTAACCTTCCCCCTCTCACCCATTGCTTTGCAATTTTATTCCTAAACTCTGTTTCACGGACTATAAATTACGGGAAATAAATAAAATTACCAAAAGAATCAGGAGGAAGCTGGCATGCTTGGAGATATTTTGTAACAGCATCTGCAGAGATCTTCAGTTTTAACCACCAGTTTGGGGAATATCTTCCTTTTTGCAGCCTGCCCTTGTTACACCCCAAGGCCCCCTTTCTTAGGGAGTCCATTGGGAAGGCAGATTAGCATTGTGTATTGCTAATGCTGTTGCTAGCATTGCAAACCTGTTTGGGGAGTATTAAAGGTGTGTGAGTGGGGAGTGAAAGTGTTTTTGCAGGTACAAAAGGCCAAGTGGGGCGGGGTGGGGGGAGCAAAGAACAGGTTAATTTAACACTGCAGCTAGGAAGCTTAGTTTATAAATAAAAAGCTATCTTTAGCCCGAGACCAGCTGCTAACTGCCAAGACAGAAGGGGGGAAGTTTAATCCCCACCCCAACCAGCGGTAAAAAAAATTGTTAAACAAAATGCAGGGGCCGGGGGGAAAAAATGGCAAAGGTCAGCCAGGAACAAGGAAAGAACTGTTTTACAGCCCTGAAACTGGTTGTTTGGGGAAAGCTTAAAATAAACCATGGAAGACCAGTATAATCTGACAGAAAGGGCACCAGGAGCAGAAGTTCCCGAACAGAGCACCCCACCCCACCCTGAGGAGCCAGAACTTAAAACCCTTCTGAAAGCTGAAGCAATTTGGAGAGCCCAGTGGATTTTTGGATGGCCTGGGCCCAGGACAGCACCACGGTTCACCTTTCCCCCCACCCTTCTCACTTTACACCCAGACTTGGCCAGTCTGGGTTCTGCATGTATAAGTATGAAAGTGGGTTAGGGCTTGGGGCATTGACGTTTTCTTTCTTCCCCTGAGTAACGTGAAAGCGTTCCCAGCACTCTCTGCTGTTGTTTTATTATTTTATCAATAAAGATTTAAAATTTAGACACTTGGTGTGCCTCGTCATCTCCTCCCCCCAAAAAATCCTGTGGCCCAGCCTGATCAACTGTGGCCTCAGGCAGATTGGTAACAAAAATCTGTCACATCCTGACTTTGGCATTTTCATTGAGGACTGCCCCAGGCACCTCCAGGTCACAGGAGGCAGAGAAGCCAGGAGGAGGAGTTATATGCATGACTCCTAGAAGAAGTAGGGGCATAGTGTTTCCTGGGCAATGACCTGGAGTGACAGACTTGGGAGTTTCTGAATACAGAGATTTCTGGCTGTTGGCTGTTTCTACTGGTGTTCAAGGAACGAAGACTTTGCGTACATTCTTTGTAACCCCTCCCTCAAGGATTATACCAATGGGGGATGTGGTCCAGCCTGGGAGCCTGGCCCACAGAAGAGATTGGTGCTATGTGGTATCTGATGCACCACTCTGGTATTTCCGAGCAAAAAGATTTGTCTCCACAAACAACACCCCTTTGTAGATGAGCTCTACACAGTACACGGCTTGCACTGAAAACAGGAAGATGAAATATATCCCTAACCTCATACTCTGTAACTCTGGTAGAAATTGCATCATTTAATAACACAGTAGGAAAGAGTGGGCCAAATTAATCCCCAGTGCATGAATTAAACCGAAGGTGTCTTTGGTTCACTGAATGCATTAATTAGGTGTTATGGCTCTCTGAGCTCAGGTATTCCCTGTTGCTCCAGGAATCATGTCCCACAGATCACACATCTCAGTATAAAACCTCCAGAATGCTCCAAATTGGCAGTTTCTGTCACTGGGGAAACGCAAACACATCTCTCTCTTCTCAGCAGGTACGTGCTATTATCCCGAATTACAGTCACACACACACATGCATACATCATGGTGATCAGCAGGTATTAAATTCAAGACGTCCAGCACTAACCCCTTCAGCTAAAGGAACGACCTCCTTGCTGGGAAAAAATAGGCAATTACATAGTCACTGAAGCCAGTGCTTTCCATTGTGTCTCTGGGTTTTCATACAGGCTAAAGTAAAGGCCAAAAAGCTTAATTAGCAGAGTAAGCATCTTTACCCAAAAGCAACATGCCAAACCACAGAGCTCACCTTGCCCAAAGAGGGTAGAAAGATTGACACTCCTTTACTCTCACCCCTTCTTTAGCAAAGGAATAATCTATTCAGATTCATTCTCTCACAGCAGAGTCACAAGTCACTGTTTTCTGTTCAGATTAGTGAACACGACTGTTTGTGTGTGGGGCATGATTAACCTCCGTGTCATTGTATTTGCACAGTGTGTGCATCTTATCAAACACCTGGAATGACCAGTTGTGAACATCTGGCTCTGTGGATTAAGCCCTTCCCTGAGTGAGTACTGATGTCCATTAAGAAACTGACCTGTATTATCTTCACTTACTTCGTTACAGAGAAGGGACAGGTTTCCCGCACCATCCACCTGCCCACATCTCTGTAGCTGCCTGATCTCTGTTCAGAGGAGATGGAAAAGGGAAATCACTCGGAGGCAACCGAGTTCATTCTCTCAGGACTGACAGATCGTCCAGAGCTGCAGGTTCCCCTCTTTTGGGTGTTCCTACTGATTTATGGTATCACCCTGATGGGCAATGGGGTGATGATCTTGTTAATCACGATTGACCCTCGACTCCACACCCCCATGTACTTTTTCCTCAGTAATTTGTTTTTCTGTGACCTCTGCTATTCCTCAACAATTTCCCCTAAGATGCTGCTGAATTTCTTAGCCGAGAGGAAAAGCATTTCTTACACTGCCTGTGCTGTGCAACTGTATCTCTCTGTTGTTTTTGCAGATGTTGAGTGCTTCTTGCTGGCTGTGATGGCATATGACCGTTATGTGGCCATCTGTTACCCACTGCTCTACACGGTCACCATGTCCAGGCAGCTTTGTAAGCAGCTGGTGGCTGGGGTGTACGCTGTGGGGTTGGTGGATTCAATGATACAAACATGTTTTTCATTTCGGCTGTCATTCTGCAGCTCCAACATCATCAATCATTTCTTCTGTGACATCCCCCCACTGCTGGCGCTCTCCTGTTCTGACACTCGCATCAATGAGATTCTGATGTTTGCTATCATGTGCTGCACTGGAGTGAGCAGCCTTGTAACTGTCCTTCTCTCCTATGTCTATATCGCCTCCACCATCCTGCAGATCCGCTCCGCCGAGGGGAGGCGCAAAGCCTTCTCCACCTGCACTTTCCACTTGACCGCTGTGGTCCTGTTTTTTTGCACTCTCCTCTTCATGTATTTACGTCCCACCTTAAGCTATTCCATGGACACGGACAAAGTGGCCTCAGTGTTTTACACGCTGGTGATCCCCATGTTGAACCCATTTATCTACAGCCTGAGGAACACGGAGGTGAAGGATGCCCTGAGGAGAGCAATGAATAAATTCCTAGCCAATTCCTGAATCTGTTTAACTCTGTACTGGTTTAGTGATGGGAAGTGGAAACAGGTGAATTCAATTCCCAGCCCATTGCAAGGTAATATCGCAAAGCCCGTGATAGTATTGTTCATTATTGTATTGTTCTTATTATTAACTTCTTTGTATTCCAACAAAGCCTGCAAGCCCCAACTAAGATCGGGGCTTTATTAGGGTATTACCCCAGCAAAATTCCAGGAGGTGCCTGTTTCACATGTGTGAATATCTGTGATGTGCTTTGAAAGCATAGAGCTATTTGTATTGGGAAACAAAAGGGGGGCATCACATCTATCTCCCTCTGCTTTGTAGTGAGTTTGGTTTTGTTATGCAGTTGCAAGTATGAAGTTTATTATTTCAATGGCTGAACCAAAGGGGGTTTTGCACACCCTCCTGATACTCCACAGCCCTTCATGTCCTCTGTGGAGTTGCTGTTGAGATTGTCACCTACTTTGTATCCGTGCATGTGGTGGAGAAAAGTGATTTCCATCACAATGGCCTTTATTTTAAGTTAAGCGACCAACAAAACAAATAAGAACAACGGTAACATTTCCAAAAGAGAGCATGGTGTGTGTGCATCCTCTGTGAGAATCTGCACTGAACTGAATACAAAACAATATGGAAAGGGTGAGTTTTCTCTACCATATAAATTAAAGAGTAAGAAAAAGTCATATCAGATACTGGATGTATGTACCACATCAGCAGGTTAGCTGTGAGTTCTTACTCTTAGTTCAGTTGCAAAGTATTATGGACTCTGAAGAATAGGGATTCTGGGAATTGTACAGCTCTGGTTACTGTGCATGAGAAATGGATAGAGCTGGGCCAATAGCTGATTTTTTAGTTCATGGGTGGTTACAAAAAATTGAAAAATTCAATTCAACCTGAAACAAATCTGAGAATTCCCTAAATGTTTGGCAAATATAAAACATTGACAAAAATATCCTTTGGGATCAAAGGAAATATTCAGCATGACCAGAAATGGAACATTTCCTTTCCTTTCTGGATACTTTTCAATGTAAAAACAAAGATAATGTAGGGCCAGACTGACAAAATGGATGGAAGAGGCGGTAATGGCTCTGCATCCCTTGTAGACTTTATCCCAGTGATTAGACCATGGGATGTGGGAGATTCCCCCCTCTGTCTGATGGGGAGAAGCCATTTGAAAGTGAGTCTCCCACATTGCCGGTCAGTGCCCTGGCGACTCGGTTCTATGCTGTCCTGCATCATTCTCAGGACTGGTCTACTCTACTGCTGTAAATTGCCTCAGTTACGCTACTTCAAGTTGACTAAGTTAGTCTGACTTACAGCGGTGTCCACACCGTGCTATGTCACCAGGAGAGTTACGTAACTGAAGTTGTGTAACATACATCAGCCGACAGCGTTAGTGTAGCTCAGCCCTGAGAAAGGTCCATGATGGAACACAGTGTCTGAAGGAGCTGGAGTACAGACTTCAACAGGTGAGAACTCTCCCATTGATTTATCATGTCTTCCCCAGACCTACTCGATCAACACCATTTCTTCTATCGTTGTAGTCCCGATTTAGCCAGTAGTGTAGATATGGCCTCATTCTCTCCCATTGAAGCTGTTGCATCGTGGATAAAACACAGGAAGAATCACAGGGCCAGAAAGAGAGAATGAGTCTATAGACTGTTAGTTTGGGGCACTAAGATGCTCAATTTCATGTCTCTGTTCCAATGGTTATTTAATTTATTATCCAACGTAGAAAAACTTTGAAAGGAGAGATCAAGAGCAACCCAGATTGGAATAGCACATCACTCAGTGGCTGGGATGCTTTCTGTAAATACAGGAAACCCAAGTGCACATCTTTGCCCAGCACTGGACAGAAGGGGAAATTGAACCAGGATCTCCCAACTCATAGGTGAACACCCTAACCATTGAGCAAAAAATTACAAAGAGAGGAGCATTACCACCTCCTACCAGTGGCTACCTTGCGACCCGCACCTACATCCTCTTCCCCCACACACATTGTTTTGGGAAAAGGCTATTAGAAGACTTTGTAACACATTGTGAAGAGTTTCAGGTCAACCCCAACTGCATTGTTTTTCACAATAAATTATTCGTCCTGAAGAAATTCACCCATTTCTAGACACTTTCATGTCCCAATGCTGGGAAATTAAACAGACTTTTGGAGAGGTGACCAACACATGAAATGGAATAGATTCACCTCAGTTTTGTATCATATTCAAAAGACCTCAAGGGCGAGACAGCGATCCAGACCAGTTGGTGCTCTGGCCCTCTGTGTTCCATTTCCACAAGGAAAGACATGGTCACAACATTAATTGCATGTGCTGTGCACACCTGTTGTCCTGGGAGAAAAGATGCTCCAGGGAACAAATCTCAAAGTCATTCCAGGAAGCAGCTCCAGAGGTATTAAGGGTAATTTGGTTGTGGTTAGCAAACAGGGCAAGATTCAACTCTTAGTCTGATTTTAGGGTTCTGAGCAGGTACTGCTTCCATCCGCAACTCATTGTAAGTGAAGGGAGGAAAAACAAAGAGGTACCACCAAGTCGTGTCCGTGCCTGTGGTGGGGGGTACAATAGAGCTGGATGTCAAGTGTAGGCAGGTGCGTGTCCCTTCCCCTTCCCACTGCTCAGGCTGGCATCCCCCCTCCTCTCAGTGCACGACTCCTTCTGAGACCATAGAATCATAGGACTGGAGGGGACCTTGAGAGGTCGTCTAGTCCAGTCCCCTGCACTCATGGCAGGACTAAGTATTACCTAGACGATCCCTGACAGGTGTTTGTCTAACCTGCTGTTAAAAATCTCCAACAGTGGAGATTCCACAACCTTCCTGGGCAAGTTATTCCAGTGCTTAACCACCCTGACTCTTGGGATGTGTTTCCTATTGTCCAAGCTAACCCCCCCTTGCTGCAATTGAAGTCCATCGGTTCTTGTCCTATCCTTCCCCCATCCCCCAATTTTTTACAATTTTACTTTGTAGTGGGGTGGTCCCCTGCTCCTGCCCTTCAGGGCTTAAAATAGCCTAGGAGAGGGCTATGGATGGGGCAAGAAGCCTGGGCTGACTGAGTGAAAGCAGGCCCAGCTGTGGCCAGGTCCCAATCAGGCCCAGCAGGCCCCTATAAGAGGCAGTGAGCCAGGAGCCCAAACGGTCTCTCTCTGGCTGTAGAGGGAGAAAGGCCTGGCTACAGGGAGCTAGAAAAGGTACCTGAGTGGAGCAGGGCTGCGGAAAGGCTGAGGAGCTCCTGCCTGGTAAGCCCCAGCCTGCGGCCTAGCATTAGGCCAAGAGGTACTCGGGGTTGCAGAGGGCAGCCCAGGGGTAGGCAAAGACAGCAGGTCCAAACTCTTTTGCCTGTGATGAGTGGCTGATACTACAGTCTGCCCCAGTGAACGGGGGCTAGATGGAGACTGGGCAGTAGCTAATACTGAGGCAAAGTGGAGATAGTTGGGTGGGGTTTCCCTGGGAGGGGGAGACGACCCAGTTAACAGAGGCACCGGGTCCAGGGAGGGACTCGGGGCCAGAAGACAGGTGGATCACTGGCCTGCAGAGGGTGCTCCGGGCTGGAAATTGAGCTAATTCCTGAAGACGACCAGCAGGAGGCGCCGCAGGGGTGAGTCGGCCCGTCTACGTACTCCTAAACTTGGTTTCAAGGACTATAAGTTATGGGAAATAAATAAAATTAACAAAAGAATCGGGAGGGAGCTGTAACATACCAGGGTCCAACCCAGACTAAGCAACAGCTTTGTCACCTGCAACCTTGCAATGCCTTACTGAAGTGGCTTCCAACTGGGCCACTCACAAACAAATCACATCCTGAGCATGTGTGTGTAACTGCAGCCTGGCCAGGAATAGTTGGGTTACACTCAGGCTCTCACCACCCTTGGTTATACTGCAGGGTGACCCTAACACACTCCACAGTCTTCGATTTCCCTCCCGAATTTCACATCCTGTGCTGCCCAGTCCTCTCCTGGACAATACAAGTTACATTGTCCATTATTTCATTAATAGCACTAATATGTATGCAACTTAGTTTCTCAGACACTTTTATTGAAACACACTGGATTAGATACAACAATAAAACAAAGTTTATTGACTACAAAGATAATTTTAAGTGAGTACAAATAAGGAGGCATAGAAGTCAGACATAGTTACAAGAAAAATAAAGCTAGAATTCAACTTGTGCCTAAGTTAGCAAATGATGTGAATTTCAAAGCAAAAGTTTCCTCACCATGTGCTTTCAACAGTCTTATTGACCAAATTTCATAAGTAAGGACCCCTCCACGAGTCCAATGGCTGCTTCCTTTATCTCTTCAGATGCAGTGAATCAAGGGGGGGAAGAGAGAGATAGAGAAAGAGAATGAGAGTGGTGCCTTGGGATGTCTATACCCTCTTTTTAGAGTCCTATCCCCCCTTTGAGAAACATTTCCATCTGGTTACTGGAAGACAAAAACTCTATGTAGAAGGATGTTCCCTGCTGCTTTTCCTCACCTTTTTAGGGTACGTTTGTTTCCCTTTCTGCTTAATGACTATGGTTACTGTTTAGATACAAAATTAAGCAGAGCACACATTTCTTTGTTTAAAACAGACCAGTTTGCCAGCCTCGGTTTGGAACATGCATTAATAACACCATACAGTGTCATCTTATAACTTCACATACATTATAAAAAATGTATTAATATTTGCAGTGAGAGTATCAGTATTTCTAGTTGACTCATAGATTTACTGACCATCTTAAAGGTGAGCTCCATGTGCGGATAATATGCCTGCAAGAGGGATAGTTTGTTAACGGCAGAAGTCCGTAACATACTGTGCTCTCCTCCTGAGATCCTCTGGTCACCATGTGGTCTTCATCAGGCAAAAATAAGTGAATCTATCTTTCCGATTTTGGGGAGTAATCTAGCAAGGGAAGGACATAGGATACCATGGTGATTGGCATGCTATAAATAGCTAGATTATCTGGAGTACTCTTACATATCTTACAGGTTTTACTCCATCTACTGGGGCCGGGACAATGAGGTGATTCTGAAACCAGGAATGACTGAGAAGACATCAGTTACAGCTGCAAACAATTAGTACGTTTCTCCAATATCTAGCTTTCTGTTTCTTTGATTCCAAATTTATTGCTAAGGCTGGTTCAAAATTTTTCTTGAGAAGATTTTTGGTGTGAAATTGGATTTTCCATTCCACTATTTTTTTTCCATGAAATTCTCTTTTTCCTGGAAATTATAAGATTTCCAATAAAAAATACCAAACTCTCTTCCTCCCTAAATCATGGCTGTGGGATTCTGGAGAAGTTCCAGGGCAGTTCAGCAAGAGGAGAGACCAACATGCATCATGGGGGATGTAATCCAGCTGGGGAGCCTGGCTCATGGAACAGATTGGTGATGTGTGGTATCTGAGGCACCCCCATGGTATTTCCGAGTCGAAATATTATGTTTTTAGCAAAAAGGTTTCAGTCTCCTCACACACACACAAAACCCCTCTGTGGATCAGCTGTACACAGTACCCAACTTGCACTAAAAACAACACGATGAAATATACCCCTAACCTCATACTCTGTAAATCTGGTAGAAATTGCATCATTTCATAACACAGTAAAAAAGAGTAGGTCAAATTAATCCCCAGGGCACCAATTACACCAAGCTGGCCTTGGTTCACTGAACACATTAATAAGGTGTGGTGTCTCACTGAGCTCAGGTATTCCCGGTTGCATCAGGAATCATGTCTCACAGATCACACATCTCAGTATAAAACATCCCGAATGCTCCAAACTGGCAGTTTATATCGATGGGGAAACGCCAATACATCTCTCTCTCTCTTCTCAGCAGGTACGTGCGATTGTCCTGAATTACAGTCACACACACACATGGACACCATGGGGATCAGCAGGTATTGACTTCAAAACCTCCAGCACTGAAAGCCTCAGTCCCAGCTCCTACCCCTTCAGCTAAAGGAGCGACCTCCTTGGTTGGAAAAAATAGGCAATTACATAGCCACTGAAGCCAGTGCTTTCCAGTGTATCTCTGGGTTTTCATACGGGCTAAAGTAAATGCCAAAAAACTTAATTAGCACATTAAGCAACTGAAATAATCTTCACCCTGATTCTCTTACAGCAGAGTCACAAGTCACTGTTTTCTGCTTGGATTAGTGAACAGGAGTGTTCATGTGTGGGGCATGATTAACCTGTGTGTCACTGTATTTATGCAGTGTGTATTTTATCAAACAACAGGAATGACAAGCTGTGAACATCTGTCTCTGTGGACTAAGCCCTTCCCTGAGCGGGTACTGATGTCCATTTAGAAACTGAACTCCATTTATCTTCATTTACTTCATTACAGGGAAGGGACAGGTTTTCCGAACCATCCACCTGTCCAGATCTCTGTAGCTGCCTCATCTCTGTTCAGAGGAGATGGAAAAGGGAAATCACTCGGAGGTGACTGAGTTCATTCTCTCAGGACTGACAGATCGTCCAGAGTTGCAGGTTCCCCTGTTTGTGTTGTTCCTACTGATTTACGGTATCACCCTGTTGGGCAATGGGGGGATGATCTTGTTAATCACGATTGATCCCCGGCTCCAGACCCCCATGTACTTTTTCCTCAGTAATTTGTCTTTCTGTGACCTCTGCTTTTCCTCAATACTTTCCCCTAAGATGCTGCTGAATTTCTTAGCCGAGAGGAAAAGCATTTCTTTCTCTGCCTGCGCTGTGCAAATGAATCTCTGTATCATTTTTGCAGATGTTGAGTGTCTCTTGCTGGCTGTGATGGCATATGACCGTTACGTGGCCATCTGTAACCCGCTGCTCTATACGGTTACTATGTCCAGGCAGCTTTGTAAAGAGTTGGTGGTTGGGGCATACGCTGTCGGGTTGGTGGATTCAGTGATAGAAACGTGTTTTACATTTCGGCTGTCATACTGCAGCTCCAACATCATCAATCATTTCTTCTGTGACATCCCCCCACTGCTGGCGCTCTCCTGCTCTGACACCCGCATCAATGAGATTATGATGTATGTTTTTATGAGTTGCATTATAGTGAGCAGCCTTGTAACTGTCCTCCTCTCCTATGTGTATATCATCTCCACCATCCTGCAGATCAGCTCTGCCGAGGGCCGGCGCAAAACCATCTCCACCTGCTCTTTCCACTTGACTGCTGTGGTCCTGCTTTTTGGCACCCTCCTCTTCATATTTTTACGTCCCCCCTCCAGCTATTCCATGGACACAGACAAAATGGCCTCGCTGTTTTACACGCTGGTGATCCCCGTGTTGAACCCCCTCATCTACAGCCTGAGGAACACGGAGGTGAAGGACGCCGTGAGGAGAGCAATGAATAAACTCCTAACCAATTCCTGAATCTGTTTAACTCTGTACTGGTTTAGTGATGGGGAGGAACAGGTGAATTCAATTCCCAGCCCATTACAATGTAATTTCGCAGAGTCCGTAGGAGTGTTGTTCATTATTCTTTTTATTATTATTTATTTGTTTGTATTCCAACAAAGTCTGCAGGCCCCAACTCAGATCAGTGGTCAAAACAGAGGAAGAATCACATGGGCAGAAAAGGAGAATTATTCTATAGGCTGGGTGATAGGGGCTTCCACTTAGAGGGTGAGATACTCAACTTCATGTCTCTGTTCCAATGATTATGTATGTATCTATCTAAGTTTGAAAGGAGAGACTGAGAGCAACTCAGACTGGAATAGCACATCCCTCAGGGGCTGGGATGCTTTCTGGAAATGCAGGAAACCCAAGTGCATAGTGTAACGGGTTCGGTCTCAGAGACCCCCACTGGCACTGTCACCTGATGTTCTTAAATTTCCTCTGCTCCTATTTTCCCTGCCAGCTTAATCCTCTGAATCCTGTCTTGTTGAGTCAGACACGCTAGCCTGCTGCAACACAGACCCAGGGTCTGGGCCGCATCCCCAAAACTGGAGATCTAGACTGAGACCAGCTCAGGAGGATACACATCTCCATCACGCAGACACCCAACTCCCAATGGGATCTAAACCCCAAATAAATCCATTTTACTCTCTATAAAGCTTATACAGGGTGAACTGATAAATGTTCACCCTCTATAGCACTGCAAGAGAGAGAGATGCACAGCTGTTTGCCCTCCAGTAACAATTACTTACACTGTTTATAAATAAACAAAAATGATTTTATTAAGTATAAGAAGTAGGATTTGACTGTTTTTAAATAGTAACAGACAGAACAAAGTAAGTCACAAAGCAAAATAAAGCAAAACACGCAAGGCTAAGCTTTATACACTTAGAAATCAGTTACAAATGTTAACTTCTCACTCCAGTTGTTATTTCAGGTAAAATCCTTCTCAGGGCAGATGCCTTTTCTGACCTAGGTCCAGCCTGTTTTCCCCGACCCCTGGGGCTACAGTCCCTTTGTTTCCAGGTGCTTGCAGGTATCTATCTGGGGTGGGGCGGTCGTCTCTTAAACCAGCTGAAGACACTCATAATTTGCCTTCCCCACTTCATATAGAACATCCCTTTGTTTGGAATTCCAACCCCCTCTAGAAAAGTACCCGTTTCAAGATGGATTTCAGTATCAGGTGACATGGTCACATGTCACTGTAAGACCCGAGTGTGACATTGCACCCCATAATTCTTTATGGAAATATACTTATGAATGTAGATATGACATGACTGGAATATGTTTTATGCTACATATGGCATGTAACATATCGCTGCAAAGGTTATGATCTGCTAAATACATTCCTCCTATTTGTATGCATGTATAATTTTTGTATTCAGAGTTATGAATATTGGCAACGTACTTGCTTAATTTTAAATACCCTCAGTGAAGCAGTTGGTCAGCTTCCTGGGAAAAGACTATTCTCACTAGGTGCCCAGTCAAGAACCACTTAAGCCAACAATAAACTTGGAGACGTCAATCCATATCTCAGCTTTCCCAGGAATGTGGCTTGGCTGGTGAGGAACTCAGTCATGTATGGACATGTGCCTTGCCCATGTGACTCCAGAACTCCATCTTGGAGCTGGGATTCTATGCAGGGGGAGGGAGGGGTGTCCAGCTACAAGAGAAAGTCGATTTAAACCCCTGGGAGAGCCCTCCATTTTGTCTTCAGCTGGCTCCACCCCTAAGGATACCTTAAAGAAACTGGAACAAATGACAGTAACCACAGGAGGTGTGAGTGACTGCTGGACCCAGATTAGAAGGAGACTAATCTGTAAAAGGAAGCTTATTGGAACTCCTCTGAGGAGGAGGTTTTATCTGTATTCAGTTTTCTTTCTCTATTAGGCATAGATTTCCGTGTCCTATTTTATTTTGCTTGGTAATTCACTTTGTTCTCTCTGTTACTCCTTGGAACCACTTAAATCCTACTTTCTGTATTTAATAAAATCACTTTTTACTTATTATTTAACCCAGAGTATGTATTAATACCTGGAGGGGTGGGGGGCGAACAGCTGTGTAAATCTGTCTATAAGTGTTATAGAAGGCGACCAATTCAATAGTTTACCCTGAATAAGCTTTATACAGGGTAAAATGGATTTATTTGCTGATTGGATCCCATTAGGAGTTGGGCATCTGAGTGTTAGAGACAGGAAAACTTCTTCAGCTGCTTTCAGTTAAGCCTGCAGTTTGTGGGACGTGGCTCAGACCTGGGTCTGTGTTTGTAGCGGGCAAGTGTGTCTGGCACAACCAGGCAGGGTTTTGGAGTCCCAAATTGGCAGGTAAAGCAGGGGCAGAAGCAGTCTTGGCACATCAGTTGGCAGCCCCAAGGGGGTTCTGTGATCCATCTAGTCACATTCTTCCTGGGTTGACTCACAGGAACACAGGAAGGCTTGCAGGTAAACAGAGCCATTCACAGTTCATTGATTCTGAAGCACCCTTAATGGCCTTCACTTAATATGTCTACATCAGTGATACACGTTTATATCTTATTCTCCTAACTGCAGACATGGAAATAATCCATGTAAACAAATAGGAAGAACTCACTTAGTAGATTACAACCTTTCTAATGATATGTTACATGGGGCACTTAGCATAAAGCATATTCCAGTTATGTCGTAGTCAGAAGCATATTTTCATTAAGCATATGGAGTGCAGTGTCACACGTGGCTTTGCCCAGCACTGCAGAGACGGGGGAACTGAACCCGGATCTCCCACCTCACAGGTGAACACCCCAACTATTGGGCTAAAAATTACAAGGGGAAGGACCACGACCGACTCCTACAGTGGCCGTATTGTGACCAGAACCTAAATCCTCCCCCCGCACACTCACATTGCTTTGAGACAAACCTATTAGGAGTATTTATAACGCATTTGTGAATAGTTTCCGGTCAATCCAAACGCTATTGGTTTTGACAATAAATTATTTGTCCAGAAGAAATTCACCGATTTCTAGACACCTTTGTGTCCCAACACTGGGAAATTACTTAAAGAGACATTTGGAGAGGTGACCAACAAATAAAGTGGAATAGATTCACCTCAGTTTTGTATCATATTAAAAGGACCTCACGGGAGAGCCAGCAATCCAGACTAGATGATTCTCTGTCCCTCTGTGTTCCATTTCCACAAGGAAAGACAGGGCAACAACATTAATTGCATGTGCTGTGCACACCTGTTGTCCTGGGAGCAAAGATGCTCCAGAGAGCAAATCTCAAAGTCATCAAAGCCAAATTTAACCTCTGCGACTCAAGCAAGCAGCTCCAGAGATATTAAGGGTAACGTTGGTGTGGTTAGCAAACATGGCAAGATTCGACTCTAAGTCAGATTTTTGGGTTCTGAGCAGGTACTGCTTCCCTCCTTCTCAGTGCATTGTAAGTGAAGGGTGGAAAAACAAAGAGGTACCACCAAGTCATGGGCAAACAAGTCAGTTTCAGAGCATTTTGGCCTTTAATTGAAATGACAGTGAGCCTTTCATGGGAGGGGAAAGAAGAAATTATCCCGAGAGGGGAAATTTCAACTTTCCTGAACATATTTACCTATCAAAAGAAGCTATGGTGTGCAGCAGCCCCATAGTGGAGATGCTTTCCACATTGATGGAAGGGTTTTTCCTTTGATGTAGTTAATTCATGTCTCTGACAGGCAGTAGCTAGGTCAATGGAAGAATTACACTGAGGGTCAGTACAAGCTAACTGCCTTGTACAGAGTGTGAAAAATTTCCCCACCGGGTGTGCCTTAGTTTTCCCTTCCACACAGCAGCCTCTCTGGGCTCCTCTGAGTCAGACACTCCTGCGTCCCCAAAGGGAAGGTGACCTTGCTCCAGTTGTGGGTTCACAGTTACCAGCTATGACAGACCCTTCACAGGCAAGCAAAATCCCCCTCTTTCCCTCAGGTTGGGCTTGCTTCCAGCTACAGAGTCCCTGGCATCTGTTCCCACCACAGCGGTACCAGAACCCCAACTTCCACCTTTGGGGTACATGTTTCTGTGCACCCCAGGGCAGGCCCTGTCCCCTGATGACCTGAATCTTCCTGGAAGTCAACCCTGGGACAGATTCTGCCACATCAAAGAAATCATTCCCCAGTAGAAACGGTGCAAAATTGTGTGCCACTGTTGGAAAAGTCTGCTCCGCTTGCAAATCACCACTTTCCATGTGTACCTTAGCTAAAGGTGCAAGGACTTTGTAACCTCCCACCAGTTCTAATTCTGCCATTTTCCCTGGCAACAAATCCTGCTCATGGGTCAGGTCCCTCCTGACCACAGAAATCTCTGCACCCGTGTCCCTCGTTCTTAGGAGTACTTTCCCATTCACTTTAACAGCACGCATATGCTCACTGCTTGGTTGTGTAGAAGCAACCTTTACAAATCCTTCATGAGTTACCCACTGCCTGTTCCCACTCAGCAAGGGACATTTATTCTTCTGCGCCCAGTGGACTTACAATGATAGGACCTCTGGGACTCCTCTGCTTGTACAGGAGATTTGGGTTGAGTAGCAGGGGAATGGGGAGGTGAACTCCCAGTCTCCTTTTTCCCAGGGGTAAAACGGTGATTCTGCTTTCCCCCAGCCCTGTACCCCTCTGCCAGCAGTTTATGTTTAACTGCAGCAGCTTGTGATGGCTCAAAGGAGTTTTCAAACTCAGCCAATCCACCCACTGCATCCACCTTTTTGTCCCACAAATACTGTTTTACATCATCATGGCACATATTCAGGAATCGTTTCTGAGTCACCAAATCACACATTTCTTCCAACCTTGTAATGCCTTTTCCCCTCACCCACTTATCTAACACATCTCTCATTTCATTTATATAAGCAACATTACTCAATCCAGATCCCCTCTTAAGACTCCTGAATTGAACCCCGTAGGTTTCTGGTGTAATCTGAAACTGTTTCAAAACCAGTTCTTTAAATTTACCATAGTTTCAAGCATCATTAATAGGTATCTTATTTACTATGTCCAGAGCTCTTCCAGACAATTTTGCTACCAATGTGGTCATTCTTGGATTGTCAGGAATTGCATGGAAGGTGCACAGTTTCTCAAAGGTGATGAAATATTGGGCAATGTCACTCATCATACTGCAGACCTAGTCATTCCAATTTGTGTATTTTTGGGGAGTGGGGCCAGCTGCTGGAGAGTTTTGTCTCTTCCACTCCATAACAACCAGTTCATGCTTCAGGACCTCAATCTGGGCCTGTATTTCTCTGTCTCTTAACTCCAGGGCCAATTTATCCATGGCTGCCTCTGCTTTCATAGCCCTTTTGTGAAAATCTTCCTCCCTGGCGGCCTCTGCTTCCATAGCCCTTCTGTCCGCAGTTGCCTTGCTTCTTTGAGCTTCAGTTGAAACTCCCGATCCTTTGCTTTCTCTTCTGCTTCCAGTCTGGCCAGCTCTAGTTTAGCAGCTGCCTCACAGGTAGTCATTTTCCTGCTTCCTTGTGCTGGGCCACACCCCTCTGCAGTCCACTCTAACTGAAATGCACTCAGCTCAGGGGCTTCTTAGCTAACAGAGACTTTCCCAGCGTCCAGTGTTCAGCCTTTCTGGGCAGTCTGCAACTTGTGCAGTTCCAGCTTCCTCTGAACTTCATTCTTGCTTATTTTTCTGTCCCTTTTTCCCTTCTCTGAAGTAAGCAATCAGAAAATAACAAACCAGTAAGCACTTTGTCTGTTCTCCACCCACCACACCCAAACCTCACTTAAAATCACTACTAGTGTCTCAGAGCAATCGGCTGTGCACAGATCCTGCTCGACTTCACCACTGTGATGGGTTGGGTCACAGAAACCTCCTTGGGGCTGCCACCCGATGCCCTGAGACTAACTCTGAGCCTGTTTTCCCTGCCAGCTTGGGACTTCAGTACTTTGCCTTGTTTGAGCCAGACACGCTTGCCTGCTGCAAACACAGATCCAAGTCTGAACCACGTCCCGCACAAGCTGCAGGCTTAACTGAAAACAGCTTAAGAAGGGCTCCTGTCTCCAGCACTCAGACACCCAGTTCCCAATGGGGTCCAAACCCCAGTTAAATCTGTTTTGCCCTGTATAAAGCTTATACAGGGTAAACTCATAAATTGTTCGCCCTCTGTAACACTGATAGAGAGAGATGCACAGCTGTTTGCTCTCCTCCCAGGTATTAAAACATACTCTGGGTTAATTAATAAGTAAAAAGTGATTTTATTAAATACAGAAAGTAGGATTTAAGCAGTTCCAAGTAATAACAGACAGAACAAAGTAAATTACCAAACAAAATAAAATAGAACACGCAAGTCTAAGCCTAATACAGTAAAAACTAAATGCAGGTAAATCTCACCCTCAGAGATGTTCCAGTAAGACTATTTCCCAGACTAGACTTAATCCTAATCTGGATCCATCAATCACTCACACACCTGTAATTACTTTCCTTTGTTCCAGTTTCTTTCAGGCATCTCCTTGGGGTGGAGGGGCTATCTTTTGTGACAGCTGAAGACAAAATGGAGGGGTTTCCCCAGGGCCTTATATAGTCTCTCTCTTGTGGGTGGAAACCCCTTCCCATCTCCTCTGCAGAATCCAGCTCCAAGATGGAGGTTTGGAGTCACATGGGCATGCCACATGTCCATGCATGAATCAGTTCCTTACAGGCCAACGCCACATTCCCAGGAAAGCTCAGATGTGGTTTGGCGTCTCTCTAAGTTCATTGTTAGCTTAAGTGTTTCTTGACTGGGCGGTTACTGAGAAAAGTTTTTTCTCAAGAAGCTGACCATCTGCTTCACTTAGGCTACTTAAATTCAAACAAGTAGACAGCCAATATTCATAACTTGGAGTAAAAAAATTATACATGCATACAAATAGGATGAACGTATCTAGTAGATCAGGGGTTGGCAACCTATGGCACGTGTGCCAAAGACGGCACACGAGCTGATTTTCAGTGGCACTCATACTGCCCGGTTCCTGGCCACCAGTCAAGGGGCTCTTATGCATTTTAATTTAATTTTAAATGAAGCTTCTTAAACTTTTTAAAAACCTTATATACTGTACATATATATTACAGACTTATAGAAAAAGAACTTCTAAAAATGTTAAAATGTATTACTGGCAGGCGGAAACTTAAATCAGAGTGAATAAATGACGACTCGGCACAGCACTTCTGAAAGGTTGCCGACCCCTGCAGTAGATAATAACCTTTGCAAAGATACGTTACATGGCCTATCTAACATAAATCATATTCCAGTTATGTCATATTTAAAGCCATGAGCATATTTCTATAAAGCATTATGGGGTGCAATGTCACACTCTGTTTCATGGACTATAAATTATAGGAAATAAATAAAATTAAGAGAAGAATCAAGATGTAGCTAGCATGCTCGGCGATACTTTGTAGCAGCATCTCCAGAGATCTTCAGTGTTAACCACCAGTTTGGGGAATATCCTCCTTTTTTCAGCCTGCCACGACATTGGCATTTTCAGTGAGGACTGCCCGAGGCACCTCCGGGTCACAGGAGGCAGAGAAGCCGGAAGGAGGATTTGTGAGCATGACTCCTAGAGGAAGTAGGGGCATAGTGTTTCCTGGGCACAGACCTGGAGTGTCAGACTTGGGAGTTTCTGAATACAGAGATTGCTGGCTGCTGGTTGTTTCTACTGATGTTCAGGGAATCGGGACTTTGTGTACATTCTTTAACACCCATCCACCAAGGATTATACCAAAGAATAGAGCTGACTTGGATCTTCAATTTTTCCTCCTAATACAATCAACCCTGCAATGCCTCACAGGTTGGCACCACTTAGGAGAAGGGGGCACCGACATGCCCCGGAGCACTGATAATACCAGCCAAGCCTGCACACCCCTGGGGGATAATTTCTGCTAACATAGTGAGAAAGAGAAGTGTCATCACTGGGCCTCCCATGGAGATGGGGAGGTGATGACATCCATGTCCTTGTTCATCTGCAGCCATGGATCAGTGCATGGGCCCATCCGTGTGGTGACCTCCCCCTTTCATGTCAATCAAACACTACTGTCACTCAGCACCACACCTTTGGTGTTACTGGGATAGTTTCTAGGTCGGTGGCTGTGACATACCAGGGTCCAATCCAGACTAATCAGCACCTGTGTCACACCTGCCTGCAACCTTGCAAAGCCTTCCTGAAGTTGCTTCCACCTGGGCCACTCACAAACAACTGTCTAGTAGGCAAATCACACCCTGAGCATGTGTGTGTAACTGCAGCCTGGCCAGGAATAGTTGGGTTACACTCAGGCTCTCACCACCCTTGGTTATTCTGCAGGGGGACCCTAACACACACCCCAGTCTTGGATTTCCCTCCCAAAATGTACGTTCTGTGCTTGCCAGTCCTCTCCTGGATAATACAAGTTACATTGTCCATTATTTCTTTAGAAGCATTAATATGCATGCAACTTAGTTTCTCAGACACTTCTATTTAAACACACTGGATTAGATAAAACAGTAAAACAAAGTTTATTAATAATATGCATGCAAGAGGGATAGTTATGTGAACGGTAGAAGTCCGTAGCATGCTGTGGTCTGCTCCTGAGCTCCTCTTGGTGGTGTGTCGTATCTGAGGCACCCCCGTGGTATTTCCAGTTGAAATATTAAGTTTTTAGCAAAAAGATTTTGGTCTCCACAAAAAACAAACAAACAAAAAAAACCCTTTGTGGATCAGCTCTATGCAGTACCTGGCTTGCACTGACAACAGCGGGATGAAATGTACCCCAACCTCATACTCTGTAACTCTGGTAGAAATTGCATCATTTAATAACACAGTAAGAAAGCGTTGGTCAAATTAATCCCCAAGGCACCAATTACACCAAGGTGACTTTAGTTCACTGAACCTATTAATTAGGTGCTGTGTCTCTCTGAGCTCAGGTATTCCCGGTTGATTCTGGAATCATGTCCCATAGATCACATCTCAGTATAAAATTTCCTGCATGCTCCAAATTGGCAGTTTCTATTGATGGGGAAATGCCACCATCTCTCTCTCTCTTTCTCAGCAGGTACGTGCTATTGTCCTGAATTACAGTCACACACACATGGACACCATGGGGATCAGCAGGTATTGAATTCAAGACCTCAAGCACTAAAAGCCTCAGTCCCAACTCCTACCCCTTCACCTAAAGGAGCAACCTCCTTGGCTGGAAAAAATAAGCAATTACATAGTCACTGAAGCCAGTGCTTTCCATTGTATCTCTGGGTTTTCATACAGGCTAAAGTAAATGCCAAAAAGCTTCATTAGCACAGTAAGCAACTTTACCCCAACACAACATGCCAAGCCACAGAGCTCACCTTGCCCAAAGAGGGTGGAAAGATTGACACTCCTCTACTCTCACCTTTTCTTTAGCTCAGAAATAATCTCTTCAAACTGATTGTCTCATAGCAGAGTCACAAGTCACTGTTTACTGTTCGGATTAGTGAACAGGAGTCTTTGTGTGTGGGGCATGATTAACCTGTGTGTCATTGTATTTGCACAGTGTGTTCATCTTATCAAACACCTGGAATGACCAGCTGTGAACATCTGTCTCTGTGGACTAAGCCCTTCCCTGAGCGGGTACTGATGTCCATTAAAAAACTGATCTCCATTTATCTTCACGTACTTCTTTACAGAGAAGGGACAGGTTTTCTGCACCATCCACCTGCCCACAGCTCTGTAGCTGCCTGATCTCTGTTCAGAGGAGATGGAAAAGGGAAATCACTCGGAGGTGACTGAGTTCATTCTCTCAGGATTGACAGATCGTCCAGAGCTGCAGGTTCCCCTGTTTGGGGTGTTCCTAGTGATTTATTATATCACCCTGGTGGGGAATGGGGGGATGATCTTGTTAATCATGATTGACCCCCGACTCCACACCCCATGTACTTTTCCTCAGTAATTTGTCTTTCTGTGACCTCTGCTTTCCTCAATAATTTCCCCTAAGATGCTGCTGAATTTCTTAGCCGAAAGGAAAAGCATTTCTTACACTGCCTGCGCTGTGCAAATGGTTCTCTGTTTTTACAGATGTTGAGTGCCTCTTGCTGGCTGTGATGGCCTATGACCGTTATGTGGCCATCTGTAACCCGCTGCTCTATACGGTCACCATGTCCAGGCAGCGTTGTAAACGGATTGTGGCTGGGGTGTACGCTGTGGGGTTTGTGGATTCAATGATATGCATGTGTTTTATATTTCAGCTGTCATTCTGCAGCTCCAACATCATCAATCATTTCTTCTGTGACATTTCCCCACTGTTGGCGCTCTCCTGTTCTGACACCCGCATCAATGAGATTGTGTTGTTTGCTTTCACTTGCTGCATTACAGTGAGCATCTTTGTGACTGTCCTCCTCTCCTATGTCTATATCATCTCCACCATCCTGAAGATCCGCTCTGCCGAGGGCCGGCGCAAAACCTTCTTCACCTGCTCTTTCCACTTGACTGTGGTGGTCCTGTTTTATGGCACCCTCCTCTTCATGTATTTACGTCCTACCTCCAGCTATTCCGCGGACACAGGTAAAGTGGCCTCAGTGTTTTACACGCTGGTGATCCCCATGTTGAACCCTCTCATCTACAGCCTGAGGAACACAGAGGTGAAGGACTCCCTGAGGAGAGCAATGAATAAACTCCTAACCAATTCCTGAATCTGTTTAACTCTGTACTGGTTTAGTGATGTGGAATGGAAACAGGTGAATTCAATTCCCATCCAATTGCAATGTAATTTCACAGAGCCCATGGTAGTATTGTTCATTATTCTATTGTTATTATTATTAAATTGCTTGTATTCCAACAAGGTCTGCAGGGCCCAACTGAGATAAGTGAACAAAAACAGGAAGCATCACAGGAAATGCAGGAAACCCAACTGCATAGTGTGCCGGATTTGGTCACAGAGAGCCTCATTGGGACTGTCACCTTTTCTGCTGAAATTACGTCTGAGCCCATTTTCCCTGCCGGCCTGGGCCTTCAGAACCCTGCCTTGTTGATCCAGACACGCTAGCCTGCTGCAACACAGACCCAGGGCCTGGGCCATGGCCTGAAAGCTGCAGATCTAGACTGAAATGAGCTCAGCAGGTTACCTGTCTCCAGCACACAGACAGCCAGCTCCCAATGGGATCCAAACGCCAAATAAATAAATCTGTTTTACTCTGTATAAAACTTATACAGTGTAACATGATAAATGCTTGCCTCTATATCCCTGCAAGAGAGCTATGCACAGCTGTTTGCCCCCCAGGTAACAATTACTTACACTGAGTTTATAAATAAACAAAAGTGATTTTATTAAGTAGGAAAAGTAGGATTTAAATGGTTTTTAGTAATAACAGACAGAACAGAGTAAGTTACAAAGTAAAAGAAAACATAATACAGAAGACTAAGCTTAATACATCAGAAATCAGTTACAGATGTTAACTTCTCACCCAAGTTGTTACTTTAGGTAAAATCTTTCTCAGGTCAGAGGCCTTTTCTGACCTGGGTCCAGCCTGTGCTCACCCATCCTTTGTGGGGAGGGCAGGCTGTCTCTTAAGCCAGCGGAAAAAACTCATTGTTTGCCTTCCCCCACTTGATATAGAACTTCCCCAGGGTGGGAAACCTTTGTTTGGAATTGCACCCCCCTCTGGAAAAGTACCAGCTTCAAGATGGATTTCAGTATCTGGTGACATGGTCACATGCCACTGTAAGACCCCAGTCTCCATTCTTCCAGGGTTGCCCCGCATGTACACTGGAAGGCTTGCAGGTAAACAGAGCCATTCACAGATCAGTGATTCTGAAGCACCCTTAATGGGCTTCACGTAATATGTCTACAAGTTTATATCTTATTCTCCTAAATCCAGATATAGAAATAATCCATGTAAACAAATAGGATGAACACACTTAGTAGTTACAACCTTTCTAATGATATGTTACATGGGGCCGTTAGCACAAAGCATATTGCAGTTATGTCATATTCAGAAGCATATTTTCATAAAGCATATGGAGTGCAATGTACACGTAGCTTTGCACAGCACTGGACAGAAGGGGGAATTGAACCTGGATCTCCCACCTCACAGGTGAGCACCCCAACTATTGGGTTAAAAATTACAACGGGAAGGACCACGACCACCTCCTACAGTGGCTGCGTTGCGACCGGAACCTAAATCCTCCCCCTGAACACACACGTTGTTTTGAGACAAACCTATTAGGAGTATTTGTAACACATTTGTGCATTGACTCAGCTATCGCATGCAGCAGCCCCATAATGTAGATGCTTTTTACATTGATGGAAGGGTTTTTCCATTGATGTAGTTAATCCATGTCTCCGAGAGGCAGTAGCTATGTCAATGGAAGAATTTCACTGAACATCAGTACAAGCTAACTGCCTCAAACATAGTATGAAAAGTTTCCCTGCTCTCTGTGATGGAGCTCGATTGATATAATTTTTAAGCATAAACCAGGCCTCAGAGAAGCTGACGATCTAAAATACCAGTTGGGAAATCTAGTCCTATCTCCCTGCCAGGGCAGCAGAATCCCCTTCGGTTCACTTTGTTCAGGCTGATTGGAAATATTCCAGCTGTCCCAGCTTCCCAGCAGAGATTATTCTGTGCTCTGATTGAGCTCAGTGTCACTCTCTGTGTGTGTGTGTGTTTTTGGTGTGTAGTGGGCACTGTGTGTGTTATGTGTGTGATGGGGTATACAGTGGAGCTGAATGTCAAGCATAAGCTGGCATTCCCCAAGCCCAGCCCACCCCCCAGTGCAGGGCCCTTTGTGAGATCATGGAATCATAGGACTGGAGGGGACCTTGAAAGGTCATCTATTCCACTCCCCTGCACTCATTGCAGGACTGAATATTATCTAGAGAAATCCTGACAGGTGTTTGTCTAACTCATTTTTAAAAATCTTCAATGATGGACATTCCACAACCTCCCTGGGTCAGTTATTCCAGTTCTGACCCACCTTGATAGTTAGGAAGTTTTTCCTAATGTCCAACCTAAACCTCCCTTGCTGCAATTGAAGCCCATTGTTTCTTCTTCTATTCCTGAACTCTGTTTCATGGACTATAAGATATAGGAAATAAATAAAATTAGCAAAAGAATCAGGAGGGCGCTGGCATGCTTGGAGATATTTTGTAGCAACATCTGCAGAGAACAATTACATTTTTCGCTTCAGCATCACATTGAATGGGCCCTCAATTATTGTTTGTCTGGTCTTATTTAACACTTTATATTTTGATCTTCCACAAGCTGTAAGTCTAGCTACTTGGCAACATTAAATAATACAAGCCAGTAAACGAGAGACATGAGAAATGACTGAAGGCAACGGTGTCCCAGTGCAGAGGGACGGAGGGAAAGTTAAAAGGTATAACTACAGTGGGAAAGGGTCTGATTTAAGAGGAGACTTGATGAAAAGGGGAGAACTGAGTGGTTCAGGGATACTTTGTGTTGGGCCAGATTTCTCACTGCCCATACAACTACCCTACTCCAACACACGTACACGGGCCTATTGTCAGAAGAACATATGTCCCTTTTTTTTATACTTACCCTATCAACAAGTATAAAACCTGAAATACACAACTAAGGGGGCAGAGGTTTTCATCCTATCTCCTTTCCTTTTCACAACCCTCCCACCCCGCCCCACCCCGTCCCGTCCCGCTACGACCCAAACAAAAGTTCCCCCTTAGCTCAGGAGACAGCCAAGTGGACTGCAGAAGTGTTCATTTCTCCCTAAACTGTTGACTAAGACAGTGGTTGCCCAATTTTTGTATCAAAGAGGATGGGCAGCTCAAAAAGGCCTGTTGATGAAAGAAGGAAACCCCTAAAAGTCCCTTGAATCAGGCCTTGCCAACACCCAAAATCAAGCAGCTAATCAAGGGATGTTATATGGGCCAAGTTGTGGGGACTGAAGAAACAAATGTACCATTGACACAACTGGTGTTTGAGAGAGAGGAACCAGGCCCCTTAAACATAAGGCTTTTTGGACATGAGAAGACAATCTGGTGCCCAGTGCTTCTTTAAAGGGTGTGTGGCTATGGGCAATCTGGTGCTATAGATGGTGTAGGTCAGGGGTTCTCAACCTTTTTCTTTCTGAGTCCCCCCCAACATGATTCCCTGGCCCCCCCTGTGCCACAGCAACATTTTTTCTGCATCTAAAAGCCATTGCTGGTGTAGGAGGTAGCAAGCAGGGTAATTGCCCAAGGCCCCAATTTCTCACTGCCCAAACAGGGGGCCCTGTGAACTGACATTGCTCAGGCTTCAGCTTCAGCCATGAGTGGGGGGCTTTGGGGTTCTGGTCTTCAGCTCTCTGCCCTGTGCCCCAGCAAGTCTTACGCCCACCCAGCTTGGCTGACCCCCAGGGAGCCCTGGACCCCTGATTGAGAACCATGGCACTATCGGTGTGATGGCTGTGCTCTGACAGGCTTTGCACTACGGGCAGAATAACTGTGGGTTGATCTGATCATGTGACACGGGCCCCCTGACAGAATGGACCACATAAAACACATTCTTCACACCGCCATCTTCAACTGACATGTTATTTACAACACACGCACCCTTTTATTTTATTCTGACCCTCACGGTTTTGTTCCCTTACACACTCTAGCTTTCAGGGTCTTTTTTTAGAAATGCTTCTTCTTTCTAAACAGGGTTTTGAAATTTGCTGAAGGAAGAAGATGTTAAATATTTCCCCATCAGTCTGATTGTTTCATCTCACCCTCTGTCTTTTGGCTCCTCTGCCTCTGTCACTTTGTCCACCTACTCTGCCACTTGAGCTATTCTGTGTCCCCCTCCTTTGCTGCCTACTGCCCGTGTCCACCAAAGAGTCTAGGGGTGGGAGACTGAGGAGAATACTTGGTCTCCATGGGGAAAAATAACACCAGGAGAGATGCCAGTCTGTAGCTCGTGGAAGGTCTGAGGTTTTGATGTGTCGATCCTGTTATTTCAGCCCCTCCATCTCCCACCCTGTCTTCCAACTGTGGTCAATGCCAGGTGATGCTTCAGAGGGAATGAACAGAACAGGGCAATTATTGAGTGATTAGTTCTCTGTCATCCAAGCCCAGTTTCTGGCAGTTAGAAGCTTAGGATAACCAGAGCAGGGGGTAAAAGCCATTGAAGGACTTTTCCTCTATCAACTTAGCTCATTCTTTTTTCTTTTTTTTTTTTCAACCTGGTTATAGTTTTGCTCTTCCAACATCCCCTGGCAACAAGTTCCACAGGCTGATTCTGCATTGTGTGAAGAAGAGTTCCCTTTTGTTTGTTTTAAACCTACTGCCTATTCATTTCAGGGAGGGAGGGGAGAGGAGCTGAGGTGATGTACCTTCCCCATTGCTGCCAGGAGAGGAGGAGGAAGGTGCAGAGGAGCCATCTTGTTCCCACTCCTCAAAGGAGGAGAGGGATAGGAGCAGAGCAATGGTCCTGACCCTACTGCTTACAGGAGGGGCGGGGGCTGGAGCAGAGGGTGGCCTTTGAGTGGGGTAATGAATCTGACCGAAGTCCGCATGCAGATAACGTTAGAACGATGGAAGACTTCTTCCATCGACCTAGCTACCATCTCTCCAGGAGGTGGATTAACTATGCTGATGGGAGAGTCTCTCCCATTAGGGTAGGTAGCCTCTACACTGAAGTGCAGCAGCAGTGTTGCTGTAGTGTTTCAAGTGTAGACAAGTCCTAAGTTTCTGCTACCAAAATCAGCTAGGCGCCTAAAATTCAGCCACTAGGCATGTGCACAGCTTCCTCAGCCCCCAGATGGATAAGCAACTCAGCACAAACCACCCTGCCTGTAAGGCTGGCAGTAGTCCTACCGCTCTTTTAAGGATGAGTAAATTCAAAAATACTGTTACCCAGGGTTTTCAGATCCCACAGCATCAGTAATTTAACTGTTTCACTCCAGATGGTGTCAGGAATAAATCAATGGGAACACAGTGCTCTGGCTGAGGAAAAATTAACACAAGCAAGTGCAGTCTTATCTAAAACTACAATTTATTAGCTATTAAGCACTCACAGGCAGAAGCAATCGGTTTAGAACATCCCAGATATAGTTACCATCAGTCTAAGATGGTTTTAAATCATCACCAGCTGGATTTCCAGGGACGCTCTTTTCCTTCCAAAAGAAAAAGCTCCCTCAGACTGCTCCGAGATATTTACTTTTACCTAATCTTTTATAGCTAACTCTATCAAAGTGCATAACCTATCGTGACTCCTAGTGGCACAGCATATTAACCTCTACTGGGTCACCAATTCTCCTAATTTCAACAAACTACTCATTATCTCAAAACATTTCTAGTGTTTCTAGCCATAACAACAACATGTCTAGGCACCAGCGTCCCAAGCATGTGCTTGCGGAGGCACTTTTCAAGGGGCAGCACTCTGGCACTTTTTCTTTTTTTCTTTTTTCTTTTGCTTCGGTGGCAGCACTCTGGCTTTTTTTTTTCTTCGATGGCGGCAAAAAACCCGGAGCCAGCCCTGCCTAAAACATCGCTATCCACTCACTTTTCTCCAAAACTTTCTGTCACATCCTCCTATTCTAAATAACAAACAGCAAATATGCAGCTGTCCGACCCTGTCTCACAAAGGCTATTATTCCTAGCGATATGATGTTTGGTTTTCAGTTGGCAGCGGCTGCACATACAAAATGTCTGACAGCAGTACTGTCAGGTTCTGGGGTACACACAGGAATGTCAAAATCCAGGGCAACAATACTAGTCAACATTTTTGAATCATAGAATATCAGGGTTGGAAGAGATCTCAGGAGGTCATCTAATCCAACCCATTGTTCAAAGCAGGACCAATTCCCAACTAAATCATCCCAGCCAGGGCTTTGTCAAGCCGGGCCTTAAAAACATCTAAGGATGGAGATTCCACCATTTCCCTAGGTAACCCATTCCAGTGCTTCACCACCCTCCTAGTGAAATAGTGTTTCCTAATATCCAACCTTTTATCCCACATGCGAGCTTTTATAATTTCTAGTGACCACAGTTGCATCCAGATTTTCAGCCAACTTCTTCATTAGGGCACAGAAACACGCACTTCAGCAAACCTTCCCTTCATAGGATCAATTCTCAGAAAGAATTTCTCTCTGTAATTTCTATGATCTTCAAGTTTTTCTGAGGATAGAGGACTGTTGCCTACATGCAGTGAAAGGTTTGCATAAGCCAGATGAACACCATTCCCTCCCCATCATCCTTCTTTATTCATTTATTCAAATCCACCACAAATAGTATATGCCTCCACACATTTATTTATTGCCATAATTCATTTCCTTCTTTCAGTCCTTTTGGGAGCAACCGTAATATTTTGTAATAGAACTACTGGCAAATAAACACTTGCCTTTCTCATGTTCTGTCCCACTTTCTAGAAGAATAAAAAAGCTGTGGAAAGAGGTGCATGCAGTTAAAATGGTCCTCAGCATCTGCTCTGCTGCTGAGATAATGTCATTGGGTTTCCCTGTGGTGCTGTTTGCATACATGGAATGTTGGTTCCACCCACTGAAATGGTTGTTAAAAAAAACAGAACATAAGGGGTTTTGGGTACTGGGTCAGACCAATTGTCCATCTAGCCCAGTATCCCGTCTACCGACAGTGGCCAATGCCAGATGCCCCAGAGGGAGTGAACCTAACAGGTAATAATCAAGTGATCTCTCTCCTGCCATCCATCTCCACCCTCTGATAAACAGAGGCTAGGGACACCATTCCTTACCCATCCTGTCTAATAGCCATTAATGGGCTTACCCTCCATGAATTTATCCAGTTCTCTTTTAAATGCTGTTATAGTCCTAGCCTTCACAACCTCCTCAGGCAAGGAGTTCCACAAGTTGACTGTGCGCTGCGTGAAGAAGAACTTCCTTTTATTTGTTTTAAACCTGCTGCCCATTAATTTCATTTGGTGGCCCCTAGTTCTTATATTATGGGAATAAGTAAACAACTTTTCCGTATCTACTTTCTCCACATCACTCATGATTTTATACATCTCTATCATATCCCCCCTTAGTTGCCTCTTTTTCAAGCTGAAAAGTCCTAGGCTCTTTAATCTCTCCTCATATGGGACCCATTCCAACCCCCTAATCATTTTAGTTGCCCTTTTCTGAACCTTTTCTAATGCCAATATATCCTTTTTGAGATGAGGAGACCACATCTGTACGCAGTATTCAAGATGTGGGTGTACCATCAAGTTATATAAGAGCAATAATATATTCTCTGTCTTATTCTCTATCTCCTTTTAAATGATTCCTAACATCCTTTTTGCTTTTTTGACCGCCTCTGCACACTGCGTGGACATCTTCAGAGAACTGTCCACAATGACTCCAAGATCTTTTTCCTGATTTGTTGTAGCTAAATTAGCCCCCATCATATTGTATGTATAGTTGGGGTTATTTTTTCCAATGTGCATTACTTTACATTTATCCACATTAAATTTCATTTACCATTTTGTTGCCCAATCACTTAGTTTTGTGAGATCTTTTTGAAGTTCTTCACAGTCTGCTTTGGTCCTAACTATCTTGAGCAGTTTAGTATCATCTGCAAACTTTGCCACCTCACTGTTTACCCCTTTCTCCAGATCATTTATGAATAAATTGAATAGGATTGGTCCTAGGACTGACCCTTGGGGAACACTGCTAGTTACCCCTCTCCATTCTGAGAATTTACCAAGAAGATCTGTGACCTAGCGCTGAAAACAATCATCTCCCATTGCAAGACCCATCATCTGTCTGGGCTCACAGACCTTGAGCGGGATTAGAAAATCCTGCTTTCCAAGGTATGTCCTGCTTTGAAATCACCTCCTCCCTGGATTGGAACTCGTGATACAAAGGGGAAAGACACCACGTCTCAGCCTCAAAATCTTGAGCCGTTCCCTTTCTCCAAAACTATCTTCCTTAAAATCCTTACTATTTATTCCCCCATCCCCATTGCTCAGCAATTAACTCACTGCTTTAGTTCTGCGGAGCAGACCACAACACATCAGAGGGAGGAGAGAGACTTTTTTTAACTTAATATCAGTGTAAAGGCGGTACTGTCCTCCGGGGCAATTTAAGTGATTTGTCCAGTTTGTGGCAGAGCAGAAGCATGAACCCAGCTCAGCTGAGTCCGAGTCCAGAAAACCATCTGCCCCCCATGGATCAGGGAGAGATGGATTAAATGATTCCTTTCCAACCCAAAAGAATCTGCGATCCTGTGACCCTAAAACTTTAAATAAATACACATCGGGTCAAATTTAATACCCAAACCCAAAACACATGCATGTCCCATTACCCCTTACATCTGTTATGTACCCATGTCTGTTGCTATAGGACATTATATCTCATTCGCTCAGCCAGTCCCCTTCTTGTTCTGCACTTCCGCACTGGTGACGTTTTACCAGGTTAATCAAGAGATTCACTGAGCAAGGACCTCAGGACAGAGATGACAATGAAAATGTAGGAGATGAGGATAATGAGGACAGAGATGATTTCCACGGAGCTGCCATATAGAGCAGGAGTTCATTGAGGGAGGTATCGGAGCACAAGAACTTGAGGAGCTGAGGTGGGTCTTCCCACCCCCTTTCCTCCCTATGACTGGAAGGGTGTTAACAGGCCACTTGCACCTTGAATGGTCCCTTGAAACATATGTTAACTACTTATACTAAACAATTGATTCCACCATGTATTGACCTGTGCTATTCTAAGTTAGTTTCCCAGACCTGAAGAAGAGCTCTATGTCGGCTCAAAAACTTGTCTCTGTCACCAACAGAAGTTGGTCCAAGAAAATACATTGCCTCCTCCATCTTGTCTCTGTACAGTTCTGGTCAGTTATTGTACCAGCATCCCTTTGCTCTCAATGGCTAAGATCATGTCTACACTAGAGCGTTTACAGCAGCACAGAGGTACTAATGCAGCTGCGCCGCTGTATGATCACTCATGTAGCCGCTCTGTGCTGATGCGAGAGAGCTCTCCTGTTGGCCTAATAAAAGCACCTCCATGAGTGGTGGTTGCTATATTGGCGTGAGAACTTCTGCCACCAACAGAGAATCATTGAATATCAGGGCTGGAAGACACCTCAGGAGGTATCTAGTCCAACCCCCAGCTCAAAGCAGGACCAACCCAACTAAATCATCCCAGCCAGGACTTTGTCAAGCCGGGCCTTAAAAACCTCTAAGGAAGGAGATTCCACCCTCTCCCTAGGGGAACCCATTCCAGTGCTTCACCACCCTCCTAGTGAAATAGCATTTCCTAATATCCTAGCTAGACCTCCCCCACTGCAACTTGAGACCATGGCTCCTTGTTCTGTCATCTGCCACCATTTTGAACAGCCGAGCTCCATCCTTTTTGGAGCCTCCCTTCAGGTAGTTGAAGGCTGCTATCAAATCCCCCCTCACTCTTCTCTTCTGCATGCTAAAAAACCACAGTTCCCTCAGCCTCTCCTCGTAAGTCATGTGCCCCAGTTCCCTAATCATTTCCATTGCCCTCCGCTGGACTCTCTCCAGTTTGTCCACATCCTTTCTGAAGTGGAGGGGACCAAAACTGGATGCACTACTCCAGGTGTGGCCTCACCAATGCTGAATAGAGGGGAATAATCACTTCCCTCAATCTGCTGGCAATGCTCCTACTAATGCTGTACACACTGGTGCTTCTGATGGTGTAATTTATGTCACTCAGGGAGGTGTTTTTCTCACACCTCTGAGCGACATAAGTTATACCGACAAAAGTGGTAGTGTAGACCTGGCCTGAGATGATTCCATTGTAGCACTGTCTAATCTAATACAGACACTTGTAATGGATGAGGGTGTAAGTGGCAGATATAATTAATTTTCATAGTCTCACTAGAACTAGCCTCTTTGTATTTGGGTCATGTATTCGTTATGGGCCTCTGAATAGAGGCAGAGTTCTCTGATTTGAACTTCCATCCATGACCTTTCCATCAACAAGTGGATCTCGCCTGAGGTTCAAAAGAAGCACTCATAGTAGTTACAGCCTGGGTTTAAGGTAGCAATAACGATGCAACACTATAATAGCAATACATGTTTGTCGAAAGAGAGATCAGGGATTGCTGATCTCAGTGCTTGTTGTGTGGTTATTACACTAATGGTATACGTAGCTGTACATTGTGTTCCCTTTTTAAAAAAGCACATTAAATTAATTTACTTAATTTACTCTATGCCATCCTGCCATATGGCTTGGCTGATACCAGAATGTAAAGTACAAATGTTTCTTCTCCCGTGCTTACAAAATGATCGTTCTGTGATATATACTTCTGAAACTATCTGTCTGCCTCTCTGTGTACCAATCTACATTCTCATACAGGGCACATCACTGTAGAATTGGAGAGCCTTACAGACTGTTCAAGTGAGCAGATATGGGTCTCTAAAACTATTTTAAGGTCAGTGATTTCATGGCCAGCTTTAAGTGAGCATTTCTATGAGATGTGGTTATTATTTACAACACCAATGGAAAAAGCACCTGACAGAGCAGCCACCTCAACCACATTCCCCGAAACAATAAAGAGAGGAGATGAAAAGGTTTGTTATTGGTTATTAGAATGACATGGAAACACATTCATCTTGAAACCACTTCCCCTCCCCAGAGATCTCCTCAGGGCGTCCTTCACCTCCTTGTTCCTCAGGCTGTAGATCAGGGGGTTCAGCATGGGGATCACCACCGTATAGAACACAGAGGCCACCTGGTCTTGGCCCAGTGAGTAGCTGGATTTGGGGCGTAAGTATGTAAAGATCAGAGTTCCATAAAACATGGTGACGGCCGTCAGGTGGGAGGCACAGGTGTTGAAGGCTTTGTGCCTGCCCTCGGCAGAGTGGATTTTCAGGATGGCAGCCAAGATGTACAGGTAAGAGAAGAGGATTACCAGGAGGGAGCTGATACAGGTGAAACCAGCTAAAAGAGAAATGGTATTTTCAGCGATGGAGCTATCAGAGGATGATAGGGCTAGCAGTGGAGGGGTGTCACAGAAAAAATGGCTGATGATATTGGAACCACAGTATGATAACCTGGTAATAACACACACAGTAATCATGGCATTTGTGAAGCCAGTGATATAGGAGCCAGCCACCAGTGGGACACAGATTTTATGGGACATAACTGATGAATAAAGCAAGGGTTTACAGATGGCCACGTAGCGGTCATATGCCATTGCACCCAGGAGGAAGCACTCTGTACATACCCAGGCAACAAAAAAATACAGTTGAGAAAAACACCCAGAGTAGGAAATGGCTTTGTTCTCTGCTAAGAAGTTTGCCAACATCTTTGGGGTGACAACAGATGAATAGCAGATATCAACAATAGACAAGCTGCACAGGAAGAAGTACATGGGGGTGTGTAGTCGGGAACTGATTCTGATCAAAATGATCATCCCGAAATTCCCCACCAGGGTGATAACATAGATCACCAGGAACAACACAAAGAAGTTGACCTGCAGCTTTGGATCATCTGTGAATCCCATGAGAATGAATTGGGTTGGTACGGTACAATTTTTCTCTTCCATGACTCCCACTTCTGATACCTGCCGAAAAGATGAATCAAGAGAAGATGAACTATTTCATGTCCAGTCGTCATTCTGTGTACAAAGCATGCAAATGCATACATATTTTTGCATGCCTTCTGCTTTGAGATTTGAGACCCAGGGATATATATTCACAAACATTCAACCCTCTAATGTATAAAGAAGGTACCAAACTCTTCTCTAGGGTTTGCTTAAAATGGTTTCTGTAGTGACAGGCAGAAAACAAAACAACTGGCTGCTTAATTCAGTCTTATGCATCCAATAATTTGAATGCTTTCCATAATGTATCCCCTTGTATTTGGTATACTGTGTAAATGGGTGACTGGGTGGATGTATTAGATGGTAGGTGAGTCAGTGTGTGGCTGCATGAATAAAGGAATGTAAGTGAATAGGTGGTTGGCAGGGTGAATTGGTTTGTAGCTGGATGGGAGTGTCCGTTGTGATGGACAATCAGATGTGTTAGCAAACTGGTGGACTGATAGATGGGTGAGCATATTGTTGGTGTAAGAAGGAGTGGGGAGTCGATGGTTGTGTAGGGAGTTGTGAAGGTAGATGGATGAGTCAATGGGCCGTCAAATGGAGTAAGTAGAATTATGTGATTCTGGGCTGGGAGAATGCACCAGAAGGCAGGCAGTGTGGTTATAGGCGTGTTGATCTCTGGATATTACAGACGCAAGGTGGGTGAGGTAGTATCTTTTATTGGACCAACTTCTGCTAGTGAAAGAGACAAGCCTTTGAGCGGCACAGGGCTACATAAAGACCTGACTGTTGGTCCAGTAAAAGATATTACCAGGTAATATCTCTGCTCTACAGCAGACAGACAGATGTGTGAAAGAGTTTGAGGATGGGCGGATTGAGTGAGTGGTACTGTAGGTGTTCAGTAAGTTGAAAAAGTTCTTGGGTCTATTTCAGAGTGGAAAATGTATGACAAAGATCACCCACCAGAACTGGAACGCATTGCAGAAGCGAAGGAGTGGAAGCTCAGAGATTGAGCTCTTGCCTTAGCACAGGGGTCGGCAACCTTTCAGAAGTGGTGTGCCAAGTTTTCATTTATTCACTCTAATTTAAGGCTTCGCGTGCCAGTCATACGTTTTAACATTTTTAGAAAGTCTCTTTCTATAAGTCTATAATATATAACTAAACTATTTTTGTATGTAAAATAAATAAGGTTTTTTAAATGTTTAAGAAGCTTCATTTAAAATTAAATTAAAATGCAGAGCCCCCCGGACTGGTGGCCAGGATCCAGGTAGTGTGAGTGCCACTGAAAATCAGCTTGTGTGCCGACTTTGGCACACGTGCCATAGGTTGCCTACCCCTGCCCTAGCAAGTCAGCCTTTTAGGAACAGTGTGGCAAGGAAACTTGCTCTGTTACTGGTGATGCTGTTCGGTGAATAAACATAGAACCTGAGGGACCCAGGACTGTCAACACAAGAGCAGTATAGGTACAGTGTTTAGTTACAGATGTATAAATTTAGCTCTTTCCCTTAGCGAAACACCCCAGACATATCATTATATTAAATGCCAATGCTGTACACTGTGTATTAGTTACGTTATTACTATACTGATACACAAAAATTGTCATCAGTCTAATGAAAGAGGAAGGATAAGTCTTGTACTAAAGGCACTGGAGTGGGTCTCCAAAGATATGGATTCAATTCCCCCTCTACCAGAGATACCTTCTCTTATCCTTCATGAACATGACACAGAGGAAAACATTCGAAAATGTTTATGTAATTTAGGACCCTAATTCCTATTTTCAAATGGGACTTTTGAAAATGGGACACAAGCTCCTAAGTGATTTAGGCCCTTTTGAAAAAGTCACCCTTTATCTCTCTGTGCCTTAGTTCCCCACCTGCAAAATTAGGATAATAATACTTCTTGTCTCTCATCCTGTGTCTGTCCTGTCCCTTTTGATCGCAGGCTTGTTGGGGCACGGATTGTCTCTTATGATGTGTTTGTACATTGCCTGGTTTTGTGGGGACCTGATCTCAGTTGAGGCATTACTGTAATGCAAATAATTATTTCAAATCATTTCTTATCAGAAGAGTCAAAATCCAAGCATATTGCTTATTTTATTTGACCCCGTCATTCCCAAACAAATAGAAACTGAATCCAAGTTAGGGGTGAACAGTTTTGGATTTTTTAAAATATTTTGTTCCTTTGAACATAAAAGTTCATATAATTTTCAACTAATTTCACTAATAGAGTCTCACTTACCAGGATCCAAACTGTGCTACGAACACTGCTCCCATGTAGTAAAGAACATCTGAATAGAACTTCAGTTCATGCTGGCGTCTGAAAGAAAAGCGCTTTCTCAGCTTTCAATCAAAGCAAAGGGGTTGCCAGTGACTGTTGTTGTTACAGCTGTGAAGTATATTCAGATCTATTCCAGAAGCTGGTAAAACCCACAGCTTTAAAGAGTAACTGGATCTTCTTAAGAGCAGGTTAGACAAACACGTGTCAGGGATGGTCTAGATGGTGCTCGGTCCTGCCATGATTGCAGGGGACTGGACTTGATGACCTCTTGAGGTCCCTTCTAGTCCTATGATTCTATGAGCTGCAGAACGATTCATATTCTGATCATGAATATGTAATATTCTGAACATGACGTAATATTTACATTGTACTGGGAACTCTGGAACCACAAAGGAGACTTCCTCAAACCCCAAACCTCCTAATCTCCATTATGGGATGCACTAAGCAATTAAACAGTGCAGACTAGGAACAGACTGACTTAAATACATATTCAAATTTCAAAAGGAAATGGAGATGCTCAGAGCTGCACATCCTGCAGGGCAGGACACTAAATGGAAAACACTAAAATCAAACCCAGCTCTAGTTTTTGAGTGACTATTCTAGGAAAATAAACCATCCAAGAGGTTGAAGAGGGGAGGACAGAGAAACTCTTGGGAATGAGTTGCATTCCTTTTCCACTCAAGTCATCAGGTTGAAAGCCCGGTTGATAGTGATCAGAAATTGTGATTTATCTTATGTCTGATTGATAGCCTTTGTGCAATGAGTTGGGTCTCTCACAGCATCTTCTAGTATGACAGATGGCCACATCTAGAGCTGGTTGGGAATTTGTTTTTCCACTGAAAATTTGAAATTTTCATTGAAAAATCACAATTTATCACATTTTGGCTGTACACTGACATATTTTGACTTGGAAATGATGTTGAGGTGCCTCATGGGAGTTGTAGTTCAAGAGCTGCTTGCTCCCCTATTTCTTTACAGGCTGCGCTCCCTGGTTGGCCTACATGTTCCATGATGCATTATGGTCTCCCTTCTTGGTGACGGGAGGAGGTGTATCATTACTGATACACGACCCCAGTGCATCATGAGAGATGAAGTCTTGCTGGGGAACGGGGCTCACCAAGGAGAACTGGAGCATGAGTTACTGGAGCTACAGCTCCATGAGGCACTTGGGCAGTATTTCAGAACTGAAGTATTTTAGTTTTCAAATTAAATCCAAAAATATTTGGGCTCTCAGGAATTCAAATTTTGGATGACAAAAAATATCTAAAGTCTTCAATTTCATGAAGAATAATTTTGATGGAAAATGTTTGACCAGCTCTGCCCACATCACAAATTCCACCATTGCACTAGTGCTTATTGGTATCTCATTGGCAACTTCAGCAGAGAAAGCAAAGAGTGACTAGGCCACAGAGACTGAAGACTATCAGCCCTTGGAGATGTTGCTTCTAGGTCAGCACTGAGGAACATTAGTTGGAACGGGCTTGTGTGTAAGTCTTTATTGCAGCTGCCCGCAGTGTGTCTGACGTGGATGACTGAGAATAGTCTTCAGTCTCCAGAGCTGTCAGTCAGACACCTATCACTCGCATCATGTTCACTTTAATAGGTAGTGAGCTCTTTGAAAAGTCACTTGGTAAAAAAGGCATCATGGCTCTCAGTGCTTATTGTCTGTCACTAATATCTGCACCAAGTATGCTCAGATCCTATCTCACTGCTAACCTGGGAGTTTTTTCTCTCTCTGCAAACTTCACCTGCTCTCTGAGACAAATGGGGCATTGTCCACCTCATGCATCATCATCATTAGCCAAACTGGGCCCTCAGGGAGACCCATCCAGTCACAGCACCTTCAGTAGGTTGGCCTAAACGTAATCAATTGGACCTGAAGAAACAATTTAACTGATGATGCATAAGATTGGGAAAGTGTCCAGCTCCTTCTCTCTCAACTATGTCACTTCTCCAGAGCTAACAGAAATAATCAGCAGTAAAAACTGATTTCTGTCACTGAAGATAGAAGACGTGGCTGTAATGCAGACAGGGAGCGGGTCTGTGGTGTAGGCAGGTGACATTTTTACACAGTAGGTTTTCAGAGATTGCCTATGCTTAGCATGAGTGGGGAAAGGATACACACCAAAGAGTTTTACAGCCATATTGTTCCTGGCCTTTATAGGGATAGACGGGGTAAGAACGGCACTGCTGAGGAGGTTTCATGGGAGGGGGCAGAGCTGACAAGGAGGAGGTGTGGCATTCTCTTGGCATACCTTTTTGCTACTTAGGCTTTAAAAATTAAAATATTCAAAATAAAAACCAAATCTGTTTTTCCAACATTTCTGGGTTCCAGTGGCTCAACAAAGACTAGACTGACACCTTCTAAACATGTAAATCTCTATTTTCATGGCCAGGACACATTTTTAAAAAGAACAAAGTGCAAATACAAGAAGTTACTAACATCTCTGTAAGCACGGATGTGCGACAACTCACAGTGTTGCCAACTGCCGTGATTTTATTGCCTGCCTCATGACATTTGGTGCTTTTCTTAAAGCTCCAGTGCCTGGAGTCAGGTGAATCTCAGCTTTCATTTAAAGACAATTAATTGTCGAGCGCTTGTGGATTACAAAGAAAAACTTGAAAACATGAACTACGTGCCCCCCTATGCCTCAAAAACCAGAAGGCCAACAAAAAGAACCCAACTATTTGTATTTTTTCCTTAATCTTATCAGTTTGGGGGATCTGTGTCATGATTTTTGAATGTTTGGGGTTGGCAATACTACAGTTGCCTGACATGGGACATACACACAGATTGACTCGGGATCTATTGCATTAGGGACCAGATCCAGCACCCATTGAAGTTAGTGGTAAAGCTCCCATTTCCTTTGGCTGTGTAGGAGTAGGTCCTAAAAGCAGGAGCATATACATTTGAGCTCAAATATTAAGCTCCTCTTTTTTGGCCTCCACCGTAGATTTGTTAATTTATTATGTGGACTAAGCACAAAGGGGGAAGGGGAGGCAAAGACCTGCTATGTGGCTTGACAAAGGTTGGCTCATCACTCTTCCTGCAAACACCAGAATATTTTGATGTGAGCAGAATTTGGTAGGAAATTTTTCTTTCGCTCTGACTCATTTTTGGTGGAGTAATGTTTGCCATTAGAGGCGGCAGACATTTTTAAAGATGAAAAGCTTTTTTTAGTCAAAAATAGCCATTTTCTATTCCTAAACTGATAATTTTCACAACAAATGTGTCCACTTCCAAAATGTCCCATGATATCGTTTTTCAGTATTGCCTGCCAATATTTTTGGTTTAAGTGTTTTCCTAGTTTCTTCTTTTTATCCCCTTCCCCCCACCCCCTTTGTCTTTCCTTTTTAATTTCAGAAGAGGGCTGAAGAAAAGAGGAAAGAAGGACAACTGAAAAAGCTAAAAGAAAAATACCTTGCCAAACATTCTAAACGAGTGTGTATTGAAACCTACAAACCAAAACTTTGAAATTTTGAATAAAATTGTTTTACATTTCTCTTTTTACCAGCTCTAGTTCCAACATGCCTGATTCTGGGCCACTGAGCTTGTGATGTCACTAACAACGGTGAACTATGAGCTGCTGATTCAAACTCCGCTGAATTAAATAGGAATCTTTCCACTGATTTCAGTGGGCTTTGGATCAGGGCCTTATGATTCAAAGGTGTACAAGACTACACAAGCTGCAAGGCAATAGAAAATCAGTCACGTTGAGAGCGGGATGGACGACAGGATGGATCACTTGATGATTACCCTGGAATGGATTACCTAGGGAGGTGGTGGAATCTCCTTCCTTTGAGGTTTTTATGGTCAGGCTTGACAAAGCCCTGGCTGGGATGATTTAGTCGGGGATTAGGTCCTGCTTTGAGCAGGAAGTTGGACTAGATACCCCCTGAGGTCCCTTCCAACCCTGATATTCTATGATTCCCTGTTCTGTTCATTCCCACCTGGCACTGGCCACTGTCAGAAGACAGGATACTGGGCTAAGTGGACCACTGGTCTTACCCAAGATGGTTGTTCTTATGTTTCTTCTGTTCTTATGAGATTTTGCATTAAAAAGCTTCAGAGGTGAGCCTTTTTTGCCTGGAAAACTTAAGAACATTTGCTCAAAGCATTCTGTACAGGTTTAAAACAAAACGTCATTCACTCATTTTGAAAAAGAGAAGATTTGAGGGAAAATATATTAGCATTCTTTAAACATTACTGTTTTTCCCCACTCAGCCGTGTGAAAGCTAAATCCCTAGTTAGTCTGCATCAGCATACAACACCTGGCCTTTCAACTGAATAAAAATAACAACAACAAAATTTAATTGTTTTACTCAAACAAGGAAAAATCAGTACAAAATTAGAAAGGAGTAGAAGACGTTAAAAAAAAAGATGATTGATAGATAGATAGAACTCCAGTGTTTCAGACCTACATCAAGCAGGAACACATTTGCATCCTGCCTCCAAGGCAGTTCCATCTTGTTATCAGCATCAGAGTTTATTCTACCTTTTTAATGAGCAATGGGAACCCTAATCCCTGAGGCAAAATTGTGATGGGTGTTACCGGGGTGCAACCTGGAACTGGGGCACCGCTGAGCTCTCTGTCCTACCAACCTGAGCTCCCTTTCATACTGTGACAATGCGAGAGGTCTTGCACTGACACAAACATTCACAAGCAGGGACACACCCAGCTGAGTTACATGAATGCTTTTGCCAGCTGCTATGAACCAGCAATAGGCTTCAGTCAGTTCCTGCCTGCTCCCCAGCCTAGGGCCCTAGACCTGTACTGTCCTGCCCTTGTCAGAAGCCTGACCAGTGTAAGTTATTACCCCATCCACCATCCCTCAATGCGGAGAGGACAATGCACACCCCACCCCATTCCTTAGCAGATTTCTCTTTACACTTCAGATAACACAGTGTTTTAGGTTAAAAAAATATAAAACAGGTTTATTAACTACAGAAAGACAGATTTTAATTGATTATAAGTATGAAGTGTACTGATCAAAGCAGATCACCTAAGAAATAAAGAAAAATCACAATCTAAGCTCTATAACCTAAACAGGATTTGAATCAAGCAGTGTCTCACCGTGATGATACAAACAGCTCACCAATCTTCCACACACAGGCTGGAATTCCTCCTTTCCTGCCTGGGGCCACTTCCCCAGTCAAAGTCTTGGTCCTCTAGCCATCTTTCCAGGTGTCCAATTGGGGGTGGGGGGAGTGAAGCCAAGTGATGATGTCACTTCCTCCTTTCATAGCTTCTGCCATGTGGAGGGAACTTCATTGGTCGAAACAAAGCCCCGAGCACAGTCAGTGGAAAAGTACAGGAACAAGATGGAGTCCAGTGTCACATGAGCTGGTCACATGCCCTTGCATGCTTCGATGACTCATAGCAGGGGCCATTGCCTATATTCTGGCTGGAACATCCACGAAAGTATTTCATTATATAAGAATCATACAAAAAACAGATAATAGGACATTACAAAAAGTTTAGCACCATCCAAGACAGGCACCCAATCCCCCACTATTTAAATTCTATGGGAGCTTTGCTACTGACTTAAATGGGATTAAGATCAGACCCTTTAACAGAAATATTTTGATGTACGATAATAGCCGGAACCTTTCCCGAGGAGAACCATCTAACATTACAGAACTATAAGATACTAATAACTACCAATATTAATACATTAATTTGTTGCCACAACAATTGTAAGAATTTATTTAAACATTTTGTTGGTGTCAGTTTTTTCATTCTCCACATGCATAACAATTGGATAGGACCTCTAATTTTGTATATTTATTTGAGAAATTAAACCAATATATTAAACATATAGTTATTTGTAGATTTACTTGCAACACAAAAGTATTATTAGGCACAATCAGAAAAGCTAACATAAGTGTTCATTCTATAACAAGATAAAAAGTACAGAAGAATCGAGTTCAAAGGGTGAATTAATTCATGAGTCACTTCTCTAGTAACTCTGAATAATTATGATGATATATTTAGTTTTCAATTGCCTATCAATATGAATTGTTTGATCCAGGCTTAGGGTTAGGATTAGGGTTAGGAAAGAATGGGCCACATTAATCCCCAGGGCATGAATTACACCGAGGGCAGCTTTGGTTCACTGAACGCATTAAATAGGTGTCATGGTGCTCTGGGCTCAGGTATTCCCAGTTGCTTCAGGAATCATGTCCCACAGATCACTCATCTCACTATAAAACTTCCCGAATGCTCCAAACTGGCAGTTTCTGTTGATGGGGAAACACCCAAGGAAGCAGCTCCAGAGGTATTAAGGGTAACGTTGGTGTACTTAGCAAAAAGGGAAGGATTCGACTCTAAGTCTGAGTTCCTTCTCAACTCATTGTAAGTGAAGGGAGGAAAAACCAAGAGGTACCACCGAGACATGGGCAAACAAGTCAGTTTCAGAGCACTTCAGCCTTTAATTGAAATGACATTCATGGGAAGGGAAGGAAGAAATTATGCTGAGAGTAAAAGTTTCTGAACATATTTATCTATCAAAAGAAGGAAAGAGCTTTACAAGGAGGGAGAAGATTGATGGAAAAGGAGAGAAAAAAATCTAGTCAGTCCTAGGACCAATCCTATTGCACTTACTCATAAATGATCTGGAGAAAGGGGTAAACAGTGAGATGGCAAAGTTTGCAGATGATACTAAACTCCTCAAGATAGTTAAGACCAAAGCAGACTGTGAAGAACTTCAAAAAGATTTCTCAGGACTAAGTGATTGGGCAATAAGATGGCAAATGAATATTAATATGGATAAATGTAAAGGAATTCACACTGGAAAAAATAACTCCAACTATACATACAATATGCACAATATGATGGGGGCTAATTTAGCTACAACTAATCAGGAGATAGATCTTGGAGTCATCATGGATAGTTCTCTGAACATGTGCACGCAGTGTGCAGCGGCGGTCAAAAAAGCAAACAGGATGTTAGGAATCATTAAAAAAGGGATAGAGAATTAGACAGAGAATATGTTCTTTCCCTTATATACATCCATGGTACGCCCACGTCTTGAATACTGTGTACAGATGTGGTCTCCTCATCTTGGGTGAATGCCATTTGGTCCCGGTGACTTGTTAAATTTATCAATTAGTTCAAAAACCTCCTCTAGTGACATTCAAAAAGGATATACTGGCATTAGAAAAGGTTCATATTAGGGGTTTGGTATGGGTCCCATATGAGAAGAGATTAAAGAGGCTAGGACTTTTCAGCTTGGAAAAGAGGAGATTAAGGAGGGATGTGATAGAGGTGTATAAAATTATGAGTGGTTTGGAGAAAGTGAATAAGGAAAAGTTATTTACTTGTTCCCATAATATAAAAACTAGGGGACCCCAAATGAAATTAATGGGCAGCACGTTTAAAACAAATAAAAAGAAGTTTTTCTTCATACAGCACACAGTCAACCTGTGGAACTCCTTGCCTGAAGAGGTTGTGAAGGCTAGGACTATAACATGGAGAACTGAATAAATTCATGGAGGTTAAGTCCATTAATGGCTATGAGCCAGGATGGGTAAGAATGGTGTCCCTAGCTGCTGTTTGTCAGAGGGTGGAGATGGATGGCAGGAGAGAGATCACCTGATCATTACTTGTTAGGTTCACTCACTCCAGGGCACCTGGCATTGGCCACTGTCAGTAGACAGGATACTGGGCTAGATGGACCTTTGGTCTGACCCGGTACGGCCGTTCTTATGTTCTCATGTTCTCATGAGTATTGTTCATTATTATATTGTTATTATTATTAATTTGTTTGTATTCCAACAAAGTCTGCAGGGCCCAACTGAGATCAGTGGACAAAACCTGAGGAAGTCTCACAGGTCCAGAAAGTGAGAATGATTTTATAAACTGGTGGCTAGGGACATTCACCTAGAGAGTGAGATGTTCAACTTCACGTCTCAGCAAATCAGGTGACAGTTCCAAAGGGGTTTTTGTGACCCAACCCATCACATAGAATTTAGGAATAAAATTAGGAATAAAATTGCTAAACAATGTGTGTGTGTGTGGGGGGGAGGATAGGACAAGAAATGATGGACTTCAATTGCAGCAAGGGGGGTTTAGGTTGGATATTAGGAAAAACATCTCAACCGTGAGGGTGGTGAAGCACTGGAATAACTTGCCTAGGAAGGTTGTGGAATCTCCACCACTGGAGATTTTTAAGAGCAGGTTAGACAAATACCTGTCTGGGATGGTTAAGATAATACTCAGTTGTGCTGTTACTGCAGGGGATTGGAATAGACGACCTCTTGAGGTCCCTTCCAGTCCTATGAATCTGTGATCTCACAAGGAACCCTTCCTGCACTGGGAGGAGGGGGGATGCCAGCCTGAGCATGGGGCGGGGCAAGGGACACACACCTGCGTACACTTGATATTCAGCTTCACTGTACCCCCCACCACATGCACATACAGAATGCCCAATGCACACTAAATGCACACACACACACAATGCCCACTACACATAACACACACAGTGCCCACTGCACACCAAACACACACACACACACACACACAGAGTTCCCACAATACATACACACAGCCTGACACTGAGCTTGGTCAGAATGCAGAATAATCTCTACCGGGAAGCCGTGACAGCTGGAATATTTCCAACTTGCCTAAACAAAAAGAAGGACCGAAGGGGATTCTGCTGCCCTGGCAGGGAGATAGGACTAGATTTCCCAACTGATCTTTTCCATCGGCAGCTTCTCTGAGGCCTGGTTTATGCTTAAAAAAATAGATCAACAGAGCTCCGTCACACAGGGGGTGAGGGGAATTTTTCACACCCTGTGCTACTGCCCCCTGGAGACGTGGATTTACTGCATCGAAGGAAAAACCCTTCCATCAATGTGGAAAGCATCTACACTATGGCACTGCTACACACCATAGCTGAGTCAATGTAATGGCTTTAGTATAGACCAGGGGTAGGCAACCTATGGCACGTGCCAAAGGTGGCACAGGAGCTGATTTTCAGTGACACTCGCACTGCCCGGGTCCTGGCCACCAGTCCGGGGGGCTCTGCATTTTAATTTAATTTTAAATTAAACTTCTTAAACATTTTAAAAACCTTATTTACTTTACATACAATAGTTTAGTTATATATTAAAGACTTATAGAAAGAGACCTTCTAAAAATGTTAAAAAGTATTACTGGCGCGCGAAACCTTAAATCTGAGTGATTAAATGAAGACTCAGCACGCTGCTTCTGAAAGGTTGCCGACCCCTGGTATAGACATTCCCTGAATCAATGAGGGAGTTTTCCCCTTCCTGTTAAAGCTATTTCTCTCTCCTTTTCCAATCACTCTTCTCTCTTCCTTGGTAAAGCTCTTTCCTCCTTTTGATAGGTAAATATGTTCAGAAAAGTTGAAATTTCTCCTCTCAGGATAATTCCTTCCTTCCCCTCCCATGAACAGCTCACTGTCCTTTCAATTAAAGGCTGAAGTGCTCTGAAACTGACTTGTTTGCCCATGACTTGGTGGTACCTCTTTGTTTTTCCTCCCTTCACTTACAATGAGTTGAAGACGGACGCAGTACCTGCTCAGAACCCTAAAATCAGAAGCGTAAAGTCAGAGTCGAATCTTTCCCTGTTTGCTCACCACAGCAATGTTTCCCTCAATATCTCTGGAGGTGCGTCCTGGGATGACTTTGAGACTTGATCCCTGGAGCATCTTTGCTCCCAGGACAACAGGTGTGCACAGTACATGCAATTAATGTTGTTGCCGTGTCTTTCCTTGTGGAAATGGAACACAGGGGGCCAGAGAATCAGCTGGTTTGGATCACTGTCTCTCCCGTGAGGTCTTTTGAATATGATACGAAACAGAGGTGACTATTCCACTTCATATGTTGGTCAGCGATCCTAAAATATTTTAAAGTAATTTCCCAGGGTTGGGACACAAAAGTATCTAGAAATGGGTGAAATTCTTCTGGAGAAATAATTTACTGTAAAAAACAATGCCTGTGGGGTTGATCTGAAACTATTCACAAATGTGTTACAAAGTCTCCTAATAGCCTTGTCCCAAAACAATGTTTGTGGGGGAGGAGGATTTAGGCACCGGTGGCAAAGCAGCCGCCAGTAGGAGGTGGTGATGCTCCCTCGCTTTGTAATTTTTAGCTCAATAGTTAGGGTTTTCACTGGTGAGGTGTGAGATCCAGGTTCAATTCTCCCTTCTGTCCAGTGCTGAGCAAAGATGTGCACTTGGGTTTCCTGTATTTACAGAAAGCATCCCAGCCACTGAGTGATGTGCTAATCCAGTCTGGGTTGCTCTTGATCTCTCCTTTCAAAGTTGTCCTACGGTGGATAACTATTTATATAACCATTGGAACGCAGACATGAAGTTGAGCAAGTTGGTGCCCTGAACCACTTGTCTGTAGAGTCATTCTCTCTTTCTGGCCCTGTGATTCTTCCCGTGTTTTATCCACAATGCAACAGCTTCAACAGGGGAGACTGAGGCCATATCTACACTAATGGCTAAATCGGGACAACTGCGATAGATTAAATGGTATTGATTGAGCCAGGGGCGGCTCTAGGAATCCCGCCACCCCGAGCAGGGTGGCGCGCCGCGGGGTGCGCTCTGGCGGTCGCCAGTCCCGCAGCTCCGGGGGACCTCTTGCAGACGTGCCTGCGGAGGTTCCGCTGGTCCCGCGGCTCCAGTAGAGCATCCGCTGGCATGCCTGCAGGAGGTCCACCAGAGCCGCGGGACCAGCGCACCCTCCGCAGTCATGCCTGCGGGAGGTCCACTGGTCCCGCGACTCCGGGGGACCTCCCGCAGGCATGACTGCGGAAGGTCCGCTGGAGCCGCCTGCTGCCCTGCTGGCAAAATGCCGCCCCAAGCGCGCGCTTGGCGCGCTGGGGTCTGGAGCCGGCCCTGGATTGAGCATGTCTGGAAAAGACATGCTAAATCGATGGGAGAGGTCTCACCTGTTGAAGTCTGTACTCCAGCTCCCTCAGACACTATGTTCCATCATGGATCTTTCTCAGGGCTGGGCTACACTAACGCTGTCGGCTGATGTATGTTACACTCCTTCAGTTACATAACTCTCCTGGTGACATAGCACGGTGTGGACACCGCTGTAAGTCAGACTAACTTAGTCAACTTGAAGTAGCGTAACTGAGATCAATTTACAGCTGTAGAGTAGACCAGTCCTGAGAACGATGCAGGACAGAACAGACCCCAGTCGTCAGGGTACTGTCCAGCAATGTGGGAGACCCACTTTCAAATAGCTTCTCCCCATCAGACAGAGGGGGAATTGACCTGTATCTCCCACATCCCACGGGAGTGACCTAATCACTCGATTAAAGTCTACAAGGAAAGCAGCACCATTACCGCCTCTTCCATTCTGTCAGTGTGGCCCTACATTGTCTTTGCTTTTACATCAAAAAGTATCCAGGAAGGAAAGGAAATGTTCCATTTCTGGTCATGCTAAATATTTCCTTCGACCCTACAGGACATTTTTGTCAATGTTTTCAATTTGCCAAACATTTAGGGAATTCTCAGATTTGGTTCAGATAGAACTGAATTTGTTTTTCAATTTTTTGTAACCACCCATGAACTGAAAAATCAGTTATTGGCCCAGCTCTATCCATTTCTCATGCACAGTAACCAGAGCTGTACAATTCCCAGAATCCCTATTCTTCAGAGTCCATAATACTTTCCTGCAGAACAAAGAGTAAGAACTCACAGTTAACCTGCTCTTGTGGTATAAACATCTCATGTCTGATATGACTTTTTCTTTCTGGTTCATAGTAGAGAAAACTCACTCTTTTCATATTATTTTGTATTCAGTTCAGTGCAGATTCTCACAGAGGACGCACACACACCATGCTCTCTTTTGGAAATGTTACCCTTGTTCTTACTTTATTTGTTGCTCCCTTAACTTAAAAGAAAGATGGAAATCACCTTTCTCCTCCACACGCATGGATAAAAACAGGTGACAAATCTCTACAACAACCCCATAGGGGACATAAAGGGCTGCAGAGGATCAGGAGGGTGTGCAAAACGCCTTATGGTTCAGCCTTAGAAATCACACACTTCATACTTGCAACTGCATAACAAAACCAAACCCACTACCAAGCAGAGGGAGATAGATTAGATGCCCCCCTCTTCTTTCCCAATACAAATAGGTCTGTGCTTTCGAAGCACATCACATATATTCACCCATGTGAAACAGGCGCCTCCTGCAATTTTGCTGGGGTAATCACCTAATAAAGCCCTGATTTTAGGTGGGGCCTGCAGGCCGTATTGGAATACAAACAGATTAATAATAATAACAATACAATAATAAACAATACTCCAAAGGGCTCTGTGAAATTACATTGCAATGGGCTGGGAATTGAATTCACCTGTTTCCACTCCCCATCACTAAAACAGTACAGAGTTAAACAGATTCAGGAATTGGTTAGCAGTTTATTCATTGCTCTCCTCAGGGCGTCCTTCACCTCCTTGTTCCTCAGGCTGTAGATGAGGGGGTTCAACATGGGGATCACCATCTTGTAAAACACTGAGGCTACTTTGTCTGTGTCCATGGAATAGCTGGAGGTGGGACGTAAATAGATGAAGAATTGGGTGCCATAAAACAGGACCACCACAGTCAAGTGGAAAGAGCAGGTGGAGAAGGCTTTGCGCCGGCCCTCGGCAGAGCGGATCTTCAGGATGGTGCAGATGATATAGACATAGGAGAGGAGGACAGTCACAAAACTGCCCACTGTAAAGAGGCAGGTGAAAACAAACATCACAATCTCATTGATGCGGGTGTCAGAACAGGAGAGCACCAACAGTGCAGGGATGTCACAGAAGAAATGCCTGATGATGTTGGAGCTGCAGAATGACAGCCGAAATATAAAACTCGTGTATATCACTGAATCCACCATCCCCACAACAAACGCCCCAGCCACCAGCTGTTTACAAAGCTGCCTGGACATGGTGACCGTATAGAGCAGCGGGTTACAGATGGCCACATAACGGTCATATGCCATCAGGGCCAGCAAGAGACTCTCAGCATCTGCAAAAGCGATAGAGAGACACATTTGCACAGCGCAGGCAGTGTAAGAAATGCTTTTCCTCTCGGCTAAGAAATTCAGCAGCAACTTAGGGGAAATTATTGAGGAAAAGCAGAGGTCACAGAAAGACAAAATACTGAGGAAAAAGTACATGGGGGTGTGGAGCTGTGGATCACTCATGATTAACAAGATCATCCCCCCATTCCCCACCAGGGTGACACCATAAATCAGTAGGAACACCACAAAGAGGGGAACCTGCAGCTCCGGACGATCTGTCAGTCCTGAGAGAATGAATTCAGTCACCTCCGAGTGATTTCCCTTTTCCATCTCCTCTGAACAGAGATCAGGCAGCTACAGAGCTGTGGGCAGGTGGATGGTGCGGAAAACCTGTCCCTTCTCTGTAATGAAGTGAGTGAAAATAAACAGAGATCAATTTCTTAATGGACATCAGTACCCACTCAGGGAAGGGCTTAGTTCACAGAGCCAGATGTTCACAGCTGGTCATTCAGGTGTTCGATAAGATGCACACACTGTGCAAATACAATGACCCGTAGGTTAATCATGCCCCACACACAAACATTCCTGTTCACTAATCCAAACAGCAAACAGTGATTGTTACTCTGCTCTGAGAGAATCAGTTTGAAGAGATTTTTTCTTAGCTAAAGAAGGGGTGAGAGTAGAGGAGTGTCAATCTTTCTATCCTCCTTGGGCAAGGGGAGCTCTGTGGCTTGGCATGTCGGGTTGGGGTAAAGTTGCTTACTGTGCTAATTAAGCTTTTTGGCCTTTACTTTAGCCTGTATGAAAACCCAGAGACACAATGGAAAGCACTGGCTTCAGTGACTATGTAATTGCCTATTTTTTCCAACCAAGGAGGTCGCTCATTTAGCTGAAGGGGTTGGAGTTGGGGCTGAGGCTTTTAGTGCTGGAGGTCTTGAAGTCAATACCTGCTGATCCCCATGGTGTCCACGTGTGTGTGTGACTGTAATTCAGGACAACCACACGTACCTGCTGAGAAGAGAGAGAGACGTGGTGGCGTTTCTCCAGCAACAGAAACTGCCAGTTTGGAGCATTCGGGAAGTTTTATACTGAGATGTGTGATAGAAGCAACTGGGAATACCTGAGCTCAGAGAGACATAATGCCTAATTAATGGGTTCAGTGAACCAAAGCCACATTGGTGCCCTGGGGATTAATTTGATCTACTCTTTCTTACTGTGTTCTGAAATGATGCAATTTCTACCAGAGATACAGAGTATGAGGTTAGGGGCATATTTCATCCTGCTGTTCTCAGTGCAAGTTGGGTAGAACGGATCAGGGCCGCCCAAAGTCGGGGGGCAAGTGGGGCAATTTGCCCCAGGCCCTGGGCCCAGCAGGGGCCCCCACCAGAGTTTTTCGGGGCCCCTGGAGCGGGGTCCTTCACTCGCTCCGGGGTCCCCGGAAAACTCTCGCTGGGCCCGGGCCCCCGGAGCTTCTACGCTCCCGGTCTTCGCTGGCCGGGGGTTCTTCCTCTCCGGGACAGAAGGAACCCCCGCCGCCGAAGCGGGACCCACCGCCGGAGTGCATCTGGGTCTTCGGCGGTAATTCGGCGGCGGGGGGGAGGGAGTCCTTCCGTTCCGGGACCCGCCGCTGAAGTGCCTCAAAGACCCTCGGTGGGGGCTGCACTTCAGCGGCAGGTTCCGCTTCAGTGGTAAGTCGGCAGTGGGGGGTCCGCGCCATGGGTCTTTGGGGCACTTTGGCGGCGGGTCCCGTAACGGAAGGACACCCCCCCGCCAACTTACCGCCGAAGCAGGGGCCCCCCGCCGCCGAAGACCCCGGGCACCCGGAATCCTCTGGGTGGCCCTGGAATGGATCCACAAAGGGTTTTGGGTTTTTTTGTTGTGAAGTCTGAATTCTTTTTCTAAGAACTTAATATTTTGACTCAGAAATACCACGGGGGTGCCTCAGATACCATACACCACCAATCTCTTCCATGGGCCACGCTCCCCGGCTGGACCACATCCCCCAGGATGCATGTTGGTCTCTCCTCTTGCTGAACTGCCCTGGAACTTCACCAGAGTCCCACAGCCATGGCTTGGGGAGGAGGAGAGTTTCGTATTTCGATGGAAAGCTGATAATTTCCAGGGGAAAAATAATTTTATGGTAAAAATAGTTGATTGAAAATCCAATTTCCCATAAAAAAAACTTCAGAAGAAAAACATTCAACCAGCCTTAGCAACAAATTTGGATTCAAAGGGACAGAAAGTTTGAAACAGGTGAAACATACTAATTGTTTGCAGCTGTAGCTGTTATCTTCCGAGTCATTCCTGGTTTCAGAATCACCTCATTGTCCTGGGACCAAAAGGTGGAATGTAAAACCTGTAAGACATGTAAGAGTACTCCAGATTATCTAGCTATTTACAGCATGCCAATCACCATGGTATCCTTTTTCCTCCTGAGCTTCTCTGGTCATCACGTAGTCTCCATAAATCAAAATGAGTGAACCTATCTTTCCTACTTTGCAAGGGAAGGTCATAGGATACCACAGTGATCAAAAATGTGGTTCTTTAAATAAATGTAAAAAATAAAATATCAGAATAACCTATGAATAAACAAAATGCAGCTGTTGCTTAATATTGTATGTAACAAAAGGCATAAATGCTGCTGTAATTGTTTACCTAAAAAAGCAAAAACTGTTTAGCTCTCTCCCTCCATGCAATTGCTAAAAATAATAAAGTATCTAATTTACTGCACTCAATCAAAAAGTAAAAACTATGTTTTTCTCCAACACTTACTAGGTTATTCCGCAAAGTAGCAAAGATAGGTTCATGCATTGTGCTCGATGGAGACCACATGGTGACCAGAGGAGCTCAGGAGGAGACCACAGCATGCTACGGACTTCTGCAGTTCAAAAAACTATCCCTCTTGCATGCACATTATCTGCACACAGAGCTCAGCTGTAAGATGCTAAATAAATCTATGAGTCAACTAGAAATAGTCATGCTCTCATCGCAAACATTAATACAATTTTTTTGATAATGTATGTGATTTTATAAGATGACACTCTATCATGCTGTTAATACAGGTTCCAAACTGAGGCTGGCAAACTGGTCTGTCTCAAGCAAAGAAATGTGTGCTCTGCTTAATTTTGTATCTAAACAATAACCAGACCCATCAAGCAGGAAGGGAAACAAAGGAAGCCCAAAAAGGTGAGGAAAAAGCAGCAGGGAACATCCTTCTACACAGAGCTTTTGACTTCTGGTAACCAGGTGGAAATGGTTCTCCAAGGGGGGATAGGGCTATAAAAAGAAGAGGCTGACATCCCAAGGTACCCCCTCTGCCTGCCCATTGATTCACTGCATCTGAAGGGAAAAGGAAGCAGCCATTGGACTGGGAGATGGGCCCTGACCTAAGAAGTTTTGTCAGCAAGACTGCTGAAAGCATGTGGTGAGGAAACTTCTGCTTTGAATTTCACATCATTTGTTAACTTAGGCACAAGTTGCATTGTAACTTTATTTTTCTTCTAACCATGTCTGACTTGTATGCCACCTTATTTCCACTCACTTAAAATCTATCTTTGTAGTCAATAAACTTTGTTTTATTGTTTTATCTAATCCAGTATATTTAAATAGAAGCCTCTGAGAAACTAAGTTGCATGCATATTAGTGCTATTAAATAAATAATGGACAGTGTAACTTGCATTGTCCAGGAGAGGACTGGACAGCACAGGGCATACATTTCGGGAGGGAAATCAAAGACTGGGGAGCATGTTGGGACCTCTCTGCAGTATAACCAAGGATGGTGAGAACCTAATTGTAACTCAACTATTCCTGGCCAGGCTGCAGTTACACACACATGCTCAGGGTGTGATTTGCCTGCTAGACGGTTGTTTGTGAGTGGCCCAGGTGGAAGCCACTTCAGGAAGGCTTTGCAAGGTTGCAGGCAGGTGTGGCATGGCTCCTGATTAGTCTGGGTTGGACTCTGGTATGTCACAGCCACCAACCTAGAAACTATCCCAGTAACACCAAAGGTGTGGTGCTGACTGACAGTAGTGTTTGATTGACCTGAAAGGGTGAGGTCACCACAGGGATGGGCCCATGCACTGATCCGTGGCTGCAGATGCACAAGGACATTGTGGTCATCACCTCCCTCCAAGGAGATCAATGGGAGGCCCAGTGATGACGCTTCCCTTCTTCATTATGGTAGCAGAAATTGTCCCCCAGGGGTGTGCAGGCTTGGTTGGTATTATCAGTGCTCCAGGGCAAGTCGGTGCCTCCTTTGCCTAAGTGGTGCCAACCTGTGAAGCATTGCAGGGTTGATTGTATTAGGAGGAAAAATTGAAGATCCAAATCAGCTCTATTTTTTGGTATAATCCCATGGGGGAGGGGTTACAAACAATGTACGCAAAGTCCCACTTCCCTGAACACCAGTAGAAACAACCAACAGCCAGCAATCTCTGTATTCAGAAACTTCCAAGTCTGTCACTCCAGGTCTGTGCCCAGGAAACACTATTCCCCTACTTCCTCTAGGAGTCACAACTCCTCCTCCCGGCTTCTTGGCCTCCTGTGACCCAAGGGTGCCTTGGACAGTCTTCATTAAAAATGCCAAGGTCAGGGTAGGCAAAAGGAGGATATTCCCCAAACTGGTGGTTAAAACTGAAGATCTCTGCAGCATCTATGCAGATGCTGCAACAAAATATCTCCACGCATGCCAGCTCCCTCCTGATTCTTTTGTTAATTTTATTTATTTCCTATAACGTATAGTCCGTAAAACAGAGTGTGATGTTGCACCCCATAACGCTTTCTAGAAATATGCTTCTGAGTGTAAACATGATATAACAGAAATATGTTTTATGCTAGATATGCAATGTAACATATCTCCGCAAAGGTTATGATTTACTGGATATATTCATTCTATTTTTATGTATATATCATTTTTATATTCAAAGTTATGAATACTGGCTCTGCACTTGTTTGATTTTAAGTAGCCTCAGTGAAGCATTTGTTCAGCTTCTTGAGCAAAGACTATTCTCAGTAACCGTCCAATCAAGAAACACTTAAGCTAACAATGAACTTTGAGAGACACCAATCCACATCTGAGCTTTCCTGGGAATGTGGCGTCGGCCTGTAAGGAACTGAGTTGTGCATGGACATGTGACTTGCCCATGTGACTCCAAAACTCCATCTTGGACCTGGATTCTGCAGAGGAGTGGAGAAGGGGTTTCCACACACAGAAGAGAGCCTATATAAGCCCCCGGGGAAACTCTCCATTTAGTCTTCAGCTGGCACAAAAGATAGCCCCTCCACCCCAAGGAGATGCCTGAAAGAAACTGAAACAAAGGACAGTACCTACAGGGGTGTGAGTGATCGCTGGACCCAGACTAGGAGGAAGTCTAGTCTGTGAAAGATGCTTATTGGAACATCTCTGAGGGCGAGATTTACCTGCATTTAGTTTTTACTGTATTAGGCTTAGACTTGCGTGTTCTATTTTATTTTGTTTGGTAATTTAATTTGTTCTGTCTGTTATTACTTGGAACCTCTTAAATCCTACTTTTTGTATTTAATTAATCCCCTTTTTACATATAAATTAAGCTAGTGCATGTATTAATAGCTGGCGGGGGGCATACGGCTGAGCATCTCTCTCTATCAGTGTTATAGAGGGAAAACAATTTACGAGTTTACCCTGTATACGCTTTATACAGGGTAAAACAGATTTATTTGTGGTTTGGATCACATTGGGAGCTGGGTATCTGAGTGCTGGAGACAGGAGCCCTTCTTAAGCTGTTTTCAGTTAAGCCTGCAGCTTGTGCGGAACGTGGTTCAGACTTGGGTCTGTGTTTGCAGCAGGCAATTTTGTCTGACTCAAACAAGGCAGGGAACTGAAGTCCCAAGCTGGCGGGGAAAACAGTCTCAGAGGTAGTCTCAGGGCATCGGGTTGCAGCCCCAAAGGGGTTTCTGTGACCCAGCTCATGACAGTGGCGAAGTCGAGCAGGATCTGTGCACAGCTGATTGCTCTGAGACACTAGGAGTGATTTTAAGTGAGGTTTGGGTGTGGTGGGTGGAGAACAGACAATGTGGTTACTGGTTTGTTATTTTCTGATTGCTTATTTTGGGTAAGGGAAATAGTGACAGAAAAATAAGCAAAATAAGTAAGAGTGAAGATCAGAAGAAGCTAGAACTGCACAAGTTGCAGACTGTAGCCTGATTTTGGGTGTAAACTCACAATATTCATTTAATTTGTCAATTTTAATTTAATTTAATTATTAGGCTCGCCAATCACAAGTGCAGAGATTTCTGTGGTCAGGAGGGACCTGATCCAAGAGAAGGATTTGTTGCCAGAGAAAATGGCAGAATTAGAACTGGTGGGAGGTTACAAAGTCCTCGCACCTTTAGCTAAGGTACACATGGAAAGTGGTGATTTGCAGGCTGAGCAGTCTGTTGGCACAGTGGCACACAATTTTGCACCGTTTCTGCTGGGGAATGATTTCTTTGATGTGGCAGAATCTGTCCCAGGGTTGATTAACAAGGAGAAGGAATCTTGTGCTAAAAGCCCCAGGGGTGGGGGGTCTGTGAAGTCACATGGGCTATTGAGGGAATAGGAGAGAACTCTTAAATTCCTCTGGAGCAGTGAAGAATGCAGCTTTGGGGGCAGGAATGGCTGGAACCAGTTCCTGGAGCCTAGGGGCTCAAGGCAAATCCCTGCCGGAGGGACTGGAGAAAGCCAGCTCCTGTCCTGTGGTCATCTGCCTGGGGGAGGAGAATGCTTCAACTTGTAACAGGGAGGCTGTCCTAGCTGCTGACTGCCGGGAAGATGCAGGTCGGCAGGGGACAGGCCCTGCCTTGGGGTGCACAGAAACATGTACCCCAAAGGTGGAAGTTGGGGTCCTGGTAACTGTTGCGGTGGGAACAAACCCCAAGGACTCTGTGGCTGGAAGCAAGCTCAACCTGAGTGAAAAGGGGAGAATTTTGCTGTCCAGTGAAAGGTCTGTTGTAGCTGGTAGCTGTGAGCCCACAGCCAGACCAGGGTCACCTTCCCTTTTGGGGGACACAGGAGTGTTTGACCCAGAGGGGAGCCCAGAGAGGGAAGCCCAGACGGAAGGTGGGGGGGTGAAGAGTCCACCCACCTTTTGGAGAGAGGATCTGTCCCAGGAGGAGGGTGAAAAATCTACATTTAAAATACCAGACCCCTCTCCTGTGAATCAGGTTAGAAGGGAAAACTAGGGGTCAGATCTCCTGGAGGGGGGAAGCCCATCCAGCTGACCTGTTGGGAACAGAAAGTGGGGTGTCCAAAGGGATCGTACCAATCCAGAGCACCCCATTGAAAGATGTTGTTCTTGCTACACTTGTAAGAGATAAAACTGTCTCTTCAAGGCAGGAGGGGAAAAAATCTCTGGGTGAAGCTTCACAAGAGAGTGGGGTCCAGCCCAAAGAAATTCCTGAGGGAGGGGCCGAGGGCAGGCAAGGTTGCAGTGCACCCTTTCCTTGCCAAAGCCCCAAACACATGCCTGAATCAAAAGCCTTCTCCAAAGTGGCAGAAGAATCTGCAGCACAGCACCTACCAGGGGGCACAAAGAAATAGGAAAAAAGGAGTAGATACTAAACAAGCTAAATCGTGTGAACAAAGCCTGTCCACCGTAGATTTGCTGTCAACCTTGTGTCTTTTGCTAATCCCTCTATGGGTTAGAACAAAGGCATTAATACTGGTGGTAAACCCTTTAAAGATGGGGGGCATACTTGATTTGTGGAAAAAACTGTTGTACATACTGAGGATGGTGACAAAACAGTCCCACAAGCATGTTACCTTCCAACCCTACACCTCTAAACAGACTGGAAGCTTGGCACAGCAGCAAAACCATAAGAGGCCAATGCTGCTGTGCAGATGGGGAAACTGAGGCACACTGCATCATGGCATTGGTGGCTAAATGCCAAGACACCTACACTTTAACAGGTATTTCTGTCTGCATTCTGTTAGCGATACTACACCCCAGCCGGTTTTCAGGCACCCGGGGACTAGGAACCCCCAAACTTGCTAGAACGCTTATGAATGGCATCATATGGTTTAAAGGTACTGAAAAGGGGTGTGACGAGACACAAACAAATTTTACATATACTGCCTCCACCGTGCAGCGTGTCTAAGCCTCTGGCAGTAAGTTCCGAAGGAGGGTGTGAGGGTGCACCCCCATAAGGCTTTATGGAATTATGCTTATGAAAGTATATATGACAGAACTGGAATATGTTTTATGCTACATAGGCCATGAAACATATCTGTGCAAAGGCTATGAGCTACTGAATCTATTCCTCCTATTTGTATGCATGTGTCATTTTTGTAGTTGGAGTTATGAATATTGGCTGTGCACTTGCTTGATTTTAAGTAGCCTAGTAGAGCATTTGGTCAGCTTCTGGAGAAAGAAATGTGCAAGTTCAGTGCCCAGTCAAGAAGCACTTAACAGACAACAGAACTTGGGGATGCCAATTCACATCTGAGCTTCCCCAGGAATGTGGCTTGGCTGGTAAGGAACTCAATCATGCATGGACATGTGACTTGCCCATGTGACTCCAAAACTCCATTTTGTAACTCAATTCTACACAGGGAGTGGGAGGGGTGTCCACCCAGAGGAGAAAGTCTATAAAAATCCCTGGGAGACCCCTCCATTTTGTCTTCAGCTGGCTCAAGAGATAGTCTCTCCACCCCCAAGGAGATGCCTGAAAGAAACTGGAACAGAGGACAGTAACTACAGGGGGTCTGAGTGATTGCTGGACCCAGATTAGAGGGAGACTGGTCTGTAAAAGGAAGCTTAATGGAACACCAATGAGGGTGAGGTTTTTATCTGTGTTCAGTTTCATTACTGTATTAGAGATAGATTTGTGTGTTTTATTTTAGTTTACTTGGTAATTCACTTTGTTCTGTCTGTTACTACTTGGAACCACATAAATCCAACATATGTTCTTAATAAAATCACTTTTTACTTATTAATTAAACCGGAGTATGTATTAGTACCGGTGGGGGGTGGGGGGGAAACAGTTGTGCGTATCTCTCTATCAGTGTTATAGAGGGCAAACCATCTATGAGTTTATCCTGCATAAGTTTTATACAGGGTAAAATGGATTTATTCAGGGTTTGGACCCCATTGAGAGTTGAGCATCTGAGTGTTAAAGACAAGAACATTTCTTAAGCTGCTTTCAGTCAAGCCTACAGCTGTTAGGGGACGTGGTTCAGACCTGGGTCTGGGTTTGCAGCAGGCTAGCGGGTCTGGCTCAAATCAGGCAGGGCACTGAAGTCCCAAGCAGCCAGAGTAGGAAAGCAGGGGAAGAAGTAGTCTCAGCACATTAGGTGGCAGCTCCCAGGGGGGGTTTCTGGGATCTGACTCGTCACAGGTGGGTGCTCAGCGCTCTCTGAAAGTCCAGTCCTTTTGAGGTGCTTCAAGCTTGGTACCCAAAACCACTATTCACTTTTGAAAAGCTTGACTCCAGTGAGCAGCTTCACTCTTCTAGCTTCTGTCCCCAACCTCAGACCCAAACCCATAAAGGGAGCAAGTGCTAATGGGAATCAAACTCATATTATCATTCTTTAAACATCACTGTTTTTCCCCACTCAGCCGTGTGAAAGCTAGAGCCTGAGTTGCTCTGCGTCTGCATAACTCTGTTGATGCCAGTGGACCAGGTGCAAACAAGAAATGCTCTATTCCAGTTAATTGTCCAGATCTCCTGTACATTGGCCATAAAGAAACAAGTAAATTTAAAGTTCTATGGGACCATTTTTCCCAGGGAAAACTTTCTGAGTGCATGTAACATACTAGCTAAATGCGCCCTGCCCCCGTCTAGTGGCTGGTCCATAGAGAAGATAAAAATCTACTACAGAGACCAGCAAACGGAATTACTGTGCGCTCAAGGGATATGGGCCTATGCTTTGGTGCTGAGGGTCTTGGGTCGTATAAGCAATTATGACACATAGTTTTGATGCAGAATGTGTCTTCTAAGCCTGGGGATTTGTGCACTGCTAAGTTTCTAGGGGAGCAGTTGCCTGCAAATGATCACATTGTCCTTGCTTGAACGTGCAGGGTTAAGGAGACAGTGCAAGGGAAGCTTCCACCATAGAGCCCCTGCACAGAAAGCTGGCACATTCTCTTCCCTTTCTGAGTCCAAGCATCATTCCCTGCTAATCCCCCAAGGGGGGGAGGGGACGGGGAGGAAACAGGGGGGAGATAGGGTCATGTTCCCCCTCCCTCTTAGAAGGCAGCAGAGATGACTGGACCTGGACAGGAGGAGGTGCTGTTCCCTATGGGCCTGCTCTAAGTCCCACTGATGTTAATAGGTCTGTTGATTTCATATCTGGACCCCATTGATTTCAATGTGAATTAGGCACCTAAATACCTGTAAGGATCTAGGCTGGCTGTGCCGAACAGGCACAAACAGGGCCCGCACAATGCAAGGAACAGTCCAGCTCTTCCTTTGCTTCTATCGAATCTACTGTGCCCAGTGCAGGGTGTTGCTGTGAGTTTATCAGTCCCTTCTAGTGAGCTCCGTGTACCATGAGTGCAGAGGTCAGTGCGGTGGGCCCTCCAAGCCCCAGGCGCTTGGTGCGTTCTCCGTCCCTTGGTGGGTCCCCATTAAACACTTCGCCTTCTGAGAGCCTCGGGTGCTTTAATGCTCAGCTTATGAAATGAAACTTCTTAAACATTTTAAAAACCATATTTACTTTACATACAATAGTTTAGTTATATATTATAGACTTATAGAAAGAGATCTTCTAAAAACGTTGAAATGTATTACTGGCAAACAAAAGCTTAAATCTGAGTGACTAAATGAAGACTCGGCACACTGCTTCTGAAAGGTTGCCGACCCCTGGTATAGACATTCCCTGAATCGATGAGGGAGTTTTCCCCTTCCTGTTAAAGCTATTTCTCTCTCCTTTTCCAATCACTCTTCTCTCTCCCTTGGTAAAGCTCTTTCCTTCTTTTGATAGGTAAATATGTTCAGAAAAGTTGAAATTTCTCCTCTCAGGATAATTCCTTCCTTCCCCTACCATGAATGTCTCAGTGTCGTTTCAATTAAAGGCTGAAGTGCTCTGAAACTAACTTGTTTGCCCTTGACTTGGTGGTACCTCTTTGTTTTTCCTCCCTTCACTTACAATGAGTTGAAGACGGACGCAGTACCTGCTCAGAACCATAAAATCAGAAGCATAAAGTCAGAGACGAATCTTTCCCTGTTTGCTCACCACACCAACGTTTCCCTCAATACCTCTGGAGCTGCGTCCTGGGATGATTTTGAGACTTGATCCCTGGAGCATCTTTGCTCCCAGGACAACAGGTGTGCACAGTACATGCAATTAATGTTGTTGCCGTGTCTTTCCTTGTGGAAATGGAACACAGGGGGGCAGAGAATCAGCTTGTTTGGATCACTGTCTCTCCCGTGAGGTCTTTTGAATATGATACGAAACAGAGGTGACTATTCCACATCGTATGTTGATCAGCTCTCCTAAAATATTTTTAAGTAATTTCCCAGGGTTGGGACACAAAAGTATCTAGAAATGGGTAAAATTCTTCTGGATTAATAATTTACTGTAAAAAATAATGCCATTGGGGTTGACCTGAAACTATTCACAAATGTGTTACAAAGTCTCCTAATAGCCTTGTCCCAAAACAATGTTTGTGGGGGAGTTAGATTTAGGCACCGGTGGCAAAGCAGCCACCAGTAAGAGGTGGTGATGCTCCCTCTCTTTGTAATTTTTAGCTCAATAGTTAGGGTTTTCACTGGTGAGTTGTGAAATCCAGGTTCAATTCCCCCTTCTGTCCAGTGCTGGGCAAAGATGTGCACTTGGGTTTCCTGTATTTACAGAAAGCATCCCAGCCACTGAGTGATGTGCTATTCCAGTCTGAGTTGCTCTCAATCTCTCCTTTCAAAGTTGTCCTACGGTGGATGACTATTTATATAACCATTGGAACAGAGACAAGAAGTTGAGCAAGTTGGTGCCCTGAACAACTTGTCTCTAGAGTCACTCTCTCTTTCTGGCCCTGTGATTCTTCCCGTGTTTTATCCACAATGCAACAGCTTCAACAGGGGAGACTGAGGCCATATCTACACTAATGGCTAAATCGGGACAACTGCGATAGATGAAATGGTGTTGATTGAGCAGGTCTGGAGAAGACATGCTAAATCGATGGGAGAGGTCTCACCTGTTGAAGTCTGTACTCCAGCTCCCACAGACACTATGTTCCATCATGGATCTTTCTCAGGGCTGGGCTACACTAACACTGTCGGATGATGTATGATACACTCCTTCAGTCACGTAACTCTCCTGGTGACATAGCACGGTGTGGCACCGCTTTAAATCAGACTAACTTAATCAACTTGAAGTAGCGTAACTGAGATCAATTTACAGCTGTAGCGTAAACCAGCCCTGAGAATGATGTAGGACAGAACAGAGCCCAGTCATCAGGGTACTGACCGGCAATGTGGGAGACCCACTTTCAAATGGCTTCTCCCCATCAGACAGAGGGGGAATTGACCTGTATCTCCCACATCCCATAGGAGTGATCTAATCACTGGGATAAAGTGTACAAGGGAAGCAGCGCCATTACTGCCTCTTCCTTCCATTTTGTCAGTGTGGCCCTACATTGTCTTTGCTTTTACATCAAAAAGTATCCAGGAAGGAAAGGAAATGTTCCATTTCTCGTCATGCTAAATATTTCCTTCAACCCTACAGGACATTTTTGTCAATGTTTTCAATTTGCCAAACATTTAGGGAATTTTCAGATTTGGTTCAGGTTGAACTGAATTTGTTTTTCAATTTTTTGTAACCACCCATGAATTCAAAAATCAGCTATTGGTCCAGCTCTATCCATTTCTCACCCACTGTAACCTGAGCTGTACAATTCCCAGAATCCCTATTCTTCAGAGTCCATAATACTTTGCCGCAGAACGAAGAGTAACAACTCACAGCTAACCTGCTCCTGTGTCTGATATGACTTTTTCTTTCTGGTTCATTTATATAGTAGAGAAAACTGAAGCTTTCCATATTATTTTGTATTCAGTTCAGTGCAGATTCTCACAGAGGACGCACACACACCATGCTCTCTTTTGGAAATGTTACCCTTGTTCTTACTTTATTTGTTGCTCCCTTAACTTAAAAGAAAGATGGAAATCACCTTTCTCCTCCACACGCATGGATAAAAACAGGTGACAAATCTCTACAACAACCCCATAGGGGACATAAAGGGCTGCAGAGGATCAGGAGGGTGTGCAAAACGCCTTATGGTTCAGCCTTAGAAATCACACACTTCATACTTGCAACTGCATAACAAAACCAAACCCACTACCAAGCAGAGGGAGATAGATTAGATGCCCCCCTCTTCTTTCCCAATACAAATAGGTCTGTGCTTTCGAAGCACATCACATATATTCACCCATGTGAAACAGGCGCCTCCTGCAATTTTGCTGGGGTAATCACCTAATAAAGCCCTGATTTTAGGTGGGGCCTGCAGGCCGTATTGGAATACAAACAGATTAATAATAATAACAATACAATAATAAACAATACTCCAAAGGGCTCTGTGAAATTACATTGCAATGGGCTGGGAATTGAATTCACCTGTTTCCACTCCCCATCACTAAACCAGTACAGAGTTAAACAGATTCAGGAATTGGTTAGGAGTTTATTCATTGCTCTCCTCAGGGCGTCCTTCACCTCCTTGTTCCTCAGGCTGTAGATGAGGGGGTTCAACATGGGGATCACCAGCGTGTAAAACACTGAGGCTACTTTGTCTGTGTCCATGGAATAGCTGGAGGGGGGACGTAAATACATGAACAAGAGGGAGCCATAAAACAGGACCACCACAGTCAAGTGGAAAGAGCAGGTGGAGAAGGCTTTGCGCCGGCCCTCGGTGGAGCGGATCTGCAGGATGGTGGAGATGATATAGACATAGGAGAGGAGGACAGGCACAAAACTGCCCACTGTAAAGAGGCAGGTGAAAACAAACATCACAATCTCATTGATGCGGGTGTCAGAGCAGGAGAGCACCAACAGTGCAGGGATGTCACAGAAGAAATGATTGATGATGTTGGAGCTGCAGAATGACAGCCGAAATATAAAACACGTGTATATCACTGAATCCACCATCCCCACAGCGAACACCCCAGCCACCAGCTGTTTACAAAGCTGCCTGGACATGGTGACCGTATAGAGCAGCGGGTTACAGATGGCCACATAACGGTCATATGCCATCACAGCCAGCAAGAGGATCTCAGCATCTGCAAAAGCGATAGAGAGACACATTTGCACAGCGCAGGCAGTATAAGAAATGCTTTTCCTCTCGGCTAAGAAATTCAGCAGCAACTTAGGGGAAATTATTGAGGAAAAGAAGAGGTCACAGAAAGACAAAATACTGAGGAAAAAGTACATGGGTGTGTGGAGCTGTGGATCACTCATGATTAACAAGATCATCCCCCCATTCCCCACCAGGGTGACACCATAAATCAGTAGGATCACCACAAAGAGGGGAACCTGCAGCTCCGGACGATCTGTCAGTCCTGAGAGAATGAACTCAGTCACCTCCGAGTGATTTCCCTTTTCCATCTCCTCTGAACACAGATCAGGCAGCTACAGAGATGTGGGCAAGTGGATGGTGCAGAAAACCTTTCCCTTCTCTGTAATGAAGTGAGTGAAAATAAACAGAGATTACTTTCTTAATGGACATCAGTACCCGCTCAGGGAATGGCTTAGTTCACAGAGCCAGATGTTCACAGCTGGTCATTCAGGTGCTCGATAAGATGCACACACTGTGCAAATACAATGACCCGTAGGTTAATCATGCCCCACACACAAACATTCCTGTTCACTAATCCAAACAGCAAACAGTGATTGTTACTCTGCTCTGAGAGAATCAGTTTGAAGAGATTTTTTCTTAGCTAAAGAAGGGGTGAGAGTAGAGGAGTGTCAATCTTTCTATCCTCTTTGGGCAAGGGGAGCTCTGTGACTTGGCATGTCGGGTTGGGGTAAAGTTGCTTACTGTGCTAATTAAGCTTTTTGGCCTTTACTTTAGCCTGTATGAAAACCCAGAGACACAATGAAAGCACTGGCTTCAGTGACTATGTAATTGCCTATTTTTTCCAACCAAGGAGGTCACTCCTTTAGCTGAGGGGATAGGAGTTGGGGCTGAGGCTTTCAGTGTTGGAGGTCTTGAAGTCAATACCTGCTGATCCCTATGATGTCTATATGTGTGTGTGTGACTGTAATTCAGGACAACCACACGTACCTGCTGAGAAGAGAGAGAGACGTGGTGGCGTTTCTCCAGCAACAGAAACTGCCAGTTTGGAGCATTCGGGAAGTTTTATACTGAGATGTGTGATAGAAGCAACTGGGAATACCTGAGCTCAGAGAGGCATAATGCCTAATTAATGGGTTCAGTGAACCAAAGCCACATTGGTGCCCTGGGGATTAATTTGATCTACTCTTTCTTACTGTGTTCTGAAATGATGCAATTTCTACCAGAGATACAGAGTATGAGGTTAGGGGTATATTTCATCCTGCTGTTCTCAGTGCAAGTTGGGTAGAACGGATCAGGGCCGCCCAGAGGGGGGGGGGCAAGTGGGGCAATTCGCCCCAGGCCCTGGGCCCAGCAGGGGCCCCCACCAGAGTTTTTCGGGGCCCCTGGAGCGGGGTCCTTCACTCGCTCCGGGGTCCCCGGAAAACTCTCGCGGGGCCCGGGCCCCCGGAGCTTCTTCGCTCCCAGTCTTCGCTGGCGGGGGGTCCTTCCTCTCCGGGACAGAAGGACCCCCCGCCGCCGAAGCGGGACCCACCGCCAGAGTGCATCTGGGTCTTCGGCGGTAATTCGGCGGCAGAGGGGGAGGGGGTCCTTCCGTTCCGGGACCCGCCGCCGAAGTGCCTCGAAGACCCTCGTGGGGGCTGCACTTCAGCGGCGGGTCCCGCTTCGGCGGTAAGTCGGCGGCGGGGGGTCCCCACCGTGGGTCTTTGGGGCACTTTGGTGGCGGGTCCCGGAATGGAAGGACACCCCCCCGCCGACTTACCGCCGAAGCGGGGGCCCCCCGCCGCCGAAGACCCCGGGCACCCGGAATACTCTGGGCAGCCCTGGAAGGGATCCACAAAGGGTTTGGGTTTTTTTTGTTGTGAAGACCGAATTCTTTTTCTAAGAACTTAATATTTTGACTTGGAAATACCACGGGGGTGCCTCAGATACCACACACCACCAATCTCTTCCATGGGCCAGGCTCCCCGGCTGGACCACATCCCCCAGGATGCATGTTGGTCTCTCCTCTTGCTGAACTGCCATGGAACTTCACCAGAGTCCCACAGCCATGGCTTGGGGAGGAGGAGAGTTTCGTATTTCGATGGAAAGCTGATAATTTCCAGGGGAAAAATAATTTTATGGTAAAAATAGTTGATTGAAAATCCAATTTCCCATAAAAAAAACTTCAGAAGAAAAACATTCAACCAGCCTTAGCAACAAATTTGGATTCAAAGGGACAGAAAGTTTGAAACAGGTGAAACATACTAATTGTTTGCAGCTGTAGCTGTTATCTTCCGAGTCATTCCTGGTTTCAGAATCACCTCATTGTCCTGGGACCAAAAGGTGGAATGTAAAACCTGTAAGACATGTAAGAGTACTCCAGATTATCTAGCTATTTACAGCATGCCAATCACCATGGTATCCTTTTTCCTCCTGAGCTTCTCTGGTCATCACGTAGTCTCCATAAATCAAAATGAGTGAACCTATCTTTCCTACTTTGCAAGGGAAGGTCATAGGATACCACAGTGATCAAAAATTTGGTTCTTTAAATAAATGTAAAAAATAAAATATCAGAATAACCTATGAATAAACAAAATGCAGCTGTTGCTTAATATTGTATGTAACAAAAGGTATAAATGCTGCTGTAATTGTTTACCTAAAAAAGCAAAAACTGTTTAGCTCTCTCCCTCCATGCAATTGCTAAAAATAATAAAGTATCTAATTTACTGCACTCAATCAAAAAGTAAAAACTATGTTTTTCTCCAACACTTACTAGGTTATTCCCCAAAGTAGCAAAGATAGGTTCATGCATTGTGCTCGATGGAGACCACATGATGACCAGAGGAGCTCAGGAGGAGACCACAGCATGCTACGGACTTCAGCAGTTCAAAAAACTATCCCTCTTGCATGCACATTATCTGCACACAGAGCTCAGCTGTAAGATGCGAAATAAATCTATGAGTCAACTAGAAATAGTCATGCTCTCATCGCAAACATTAATACAATTTTTTGATAATGTATGTGATTTTATAAGATGACACTCTATCATGCTATTAATACATGTTCCAAACTGAGGCTGGCAAACTGGTCTGTCTCAAACAAAGAAATGTGTGCTCTGTTTAATTTTGTATCTAAAAATTAACCAGACTCATCAAGCAGGAAGGGAAACAAAGGAAGCCCAAAAAAGGTGAGGAAAAAGCAGCAGGGAACATCCTTCTACATAGAGCTTTTGTCTTCTGGTAACCAGGTGGAAATGGTTCTCCAAGGGGGGATAGGGCTATAAAAAGAAGAGGCTGACATCCCAAGGTACCACCCCCACCCCCCGCCTTCCCATTGATTCACTGCATCTGAAGGGAAAAGGAAGCAGCCATTGGACTGGGAGATGGGTCCTGACCTAAGAAGTTTGGTCAGTAAGACTGCTGAAAGCATATGGTGAGGAAACTTTTGCTTTGAATTTCACATCATTTGTTAACTTAGGCACAAGTTGCATTGTAGCTTTATTTTTCTTGTAACCATGTCTGACGTCTATGCCTCCTTATTTACACTCACTTAAAATCTATTTAACTTTGTTTTATTGTTATATCTAATCCAGTGTGTTTACATAGAAGAGTCTGAGAAGCTAATTTGCATGCATGTTAGTGCTGTTACAGAAATAATGGACAATGTAACTTGTGTTGCCAAGGAGAGGACTGGGCAGCACAGGATGTACATTTCTGGAGGGAAATCGAAGACTGGGGAGTGTGTTGGGGTCCCCCTGCAGTATAACCAAGGGTGATGAGAGCCTGAGTGTAACCCAACTATTCCTGGCCAGGCTGCAGTTACACACACATGCTCAGGGTATGATTTGCCTGCTAGACAGTTGTTTGTGAGTGGCCCAGGTGGAAGCCACTTCAGGAAGGCTTTGCAAGGTTGCAGGCAGGTGTGGCATGGCTCCTGATTAGTCTGGGTTGGACTCTGGCATGTCACAGCCACCAACCTAGAAACTATCCCAGTAACACCAAAGGTGTGGTGCTGACTGACAGTAGTGTTTGATTGACCTGAAAGGGTGAGGTCACCACAGGGATGGGCCCATGCACTGATCCATGGCTGCAGATGCACAAGGACATTGTGGTCATCACCTCCCTCCAAGGAGATCAATGGGAGGCCCAGTGATGACTCTTCCCTTCTTCATTATGTTAGCAGAAATTGTCCCCCAGGTGTGTGCAGGCTTGGCTGGTATTATCAGTGCTCCAGGGCAAGTCGGTGCCTCCTTTGCCTAAGTGCTGCCAACCTGTGAGGCATTGCAGGGTTGATTGTATTAGGAGGAAAAATTGAAGATCCAAATCAGCTCTATTCTTTGGTATAATCCCATGGGGGAGGGGTTACAGAGAATGTACGCAAAGTCCCACTTCCCTGAACACCAGTAGAAACAACCAACAGCCAGCAATCTCTGTATTCAGAAACTCCCAAGTCTGTCACTCCAGGTCTGTGCCCAGGAAACACTATGCCCCTACTTCTTCTAGGAGTCACAACTCCTCCTCCTGGCTTCTTGGCCTCCTGTGACCCAAGGGTGCCTTGGACAGTCTTCATTAAAAATGCCAAGGTCAGGGTAGGCAAAAGGAGGATATTCCCCAAACTGGTGGTTAAAACTGAAGATCTCTGCAGCATCTATGCAGATGCTGCAACAAAATATCTCCACGCATGCCAGCTCCCTCCTGATTCTTTTGTTAATTTTATTTATTTCCTATAACGTATAGTCCGTAAAACAGAGTGTGATGTTGCACCCCATAACGCTTTCTAGAAATAGGCTTCTGAGTGTAAACATGATATAACAGAAATATGTTTTATGCTAGATATGCAATGTAACATATCTCCGCAAAGGTTATGATTTACTGGATATATTCATTCTATTTTTATGTATGTATCATTTTTATATTCAAAGTTATGAATACTGGCTCTGCACTTGTTTGATTTTAAGTAGCCTCAGTGAAGCATTTGTTCAGCTTCTTGAGCAAAGACTATTCTCAGTAACCATCCAATCAAGAAACACTTAAGCTAACAATGAACTTTGAGAGACACCAATCCACATCTGAGCTTTCCTGGGAATGTGGCGTCGGCCTGTAAGGAACTGAGTTGTGCATGGACATGTGACTTGCCCATGTGACTCCAAAACTCCATCTTGGACCTGGATTCTGCAGAGGAGTGGGGAAGGGGTTTCCACACACAGAAGAGAGCCTATATAAGCCCCCAGGGAAACTCTCCATTTAGTCTTCAGCTGGCACAAAAGATAGCCCCTCCACCCCAAGGAGATGCCTGAAAGAAACTGAAACAAAGGACAGTAACTACAGGAGTGTGAGTGATCGCTGGACCCAGACTAGGAGGAAGTCTAGTCTGTGAAAGATGCTTATTGGAACATCTCTGAGGCCGAGATTTACCTGCATTTAGGTTTTACTGTATTAGGCTTAGACTTGCGTGTTCTATTTTATTTTGTTTGGTAATTCACTTTGTTCTGTCTGTTATTACTTGGAACCACTTAAATCCTACTTTTTGTATTTAATTAATCCCCTTTTTACATATAAATTAAGCTAGTGCATGTATTAATAGCTGGCGGGGGGCATACGGCTGAGCATCTCTCTCTATCAGTGTTATAGAGGGAAAATAATTTACGAGTTTACCCTATATAAGCTTTATACAGGGTAAAACAGATTTATTTGTGGTTTGGACCCCATTGGGAGCTGGGTGTCTGAGTGCTGAAGACAGGAGCACCTTCTTGATCTGTTTTCAGTGAAGCCTGCAGCTTGTGCGGGACGTGGTTCAGACCTGTGTTTGCAGCAGGCAATTTTGTCTGGCTCAAACAAGGCAAAGTACTGAAGTCCCAGGCTGGCAGGGAAAACAGTCTCAGAGGTAGTCTCAGGGCATCGGGTGGCAGACCCAAAGGGGTTTCTGTGACCCAGCCCATCACAGTGGCGAAGTTGAGCAGGATCTGTGCACAGCTGATTGCTCTGAGACACTGATAGTGATTTTCAGTGAGGTTTGGGTGTGGTGGGTGGAGAACAGACAACGTGGTTACTGGTTTGTTATTTTCTGATTGCTCCTTTCAGAGAGGGGAAATAGGGACAGAAAAATAAGCAAAATAAGTAAGAGTGAAGATCAGAAGAAGCTAGAACTGCACAAGTTGCAGACTGTAGCCTGATTTTGGGTGTAAACTCACAATATTCATTTAATTTGTCAATTTTAATTTAATTTAATTATTAGGCTCGCCAATCACAAGTGTAGAGATTTCTGTGGTCAGGAGGGACCTGATCCAAGAGAACGATTTGTTGCCAGGGGTGGGGGTCTGTGAAGTCACATGGGCTATTGAGGGAATGGGAGAGAACTCTTAAATTCCTCTGTAGCAGCTTTGAGGGCAGGAATGGCTGGAACCAGTTCCTGTAGCCCAGGCGCTCAAGGCAAATCCCTGCGGGAGGGACTGGAGAAAGCCAGCTCCTGTCCTGTGGTCATCTGCCTGGGGGAGGAGAATGCTTCAACTTGTAACAGGGAGGCTGTCCCAGCTTCTGACTGCCGGGAAGATGCAGGTTGGCAGGGGACAGGCCCTGCCTTGGGGTGCACAGAAACATGTACCCCAAAGGTGGAAGTTGGGGTCCTGGTAACTGCTGCGGTGGGAACAAACCCCAAGGACTCTGTGGCTGGAAGCAAGCCCTACCTGAGTGAAAAGGGGAGAATTTTGCTGGCCAGTGAAGGGTCTGTTGTAGCTGGTAGCTGTGAGCCCACAGCCAGACCAGGGGTCACCTTCCCTTTGGGGGACACAGGAGTTTGACCCAGAGAGGAGAGCAGAGAGAGAAGCCCAGACGGGGGGTGGGTGAAGAACCCACACCCTTTTGGAGAAGAGAGAGTCTGGAGAGGAGGAGGATCTACATTTAAAATACCAGACCCCTCTCCTGTGAATCAGGTTAGAAGGGAAAACTAGGGGTCAGATCTCCTGGAGGGGGGAGCCCATCCAGCTGACCTGTTGGGAACAGAAAGTGGGGTGTCCAAAGGGATCGTACCAATCCAGAGCACCCCATTGAAAGAGGTTGTTCTTGCTATACTTGTAAGAGATTAAACAAAAATCTCTGGGTGAAGCTTCACAAGAGAGTGGGGTCCAGCCCAAAGAAATTCCTGAGGGAGGGGCCGAAGGCAGGCATGGTTGCAGTGCACCCTGTCCTTGCCAAAGCCCCAAACACATGCCTGAATTAAAAGCCTTCTCCAAAGTGGCAGAAGAATCTGCAGCAGAGCGCCTACCAGGGGGCACAAAGAAATAGGAAAAATGCAGTAGATACTAAACAAGCTAAATCGTGTGAACAAAGCCTGTCCACCGTAGATTTGCTGTCAACCTTGTGTCTTTTGCTAATCCCTCTATGGGTTAGAACAAAGGCATTAATACTGGTGGTAAACCCTTTAAAGATGGGGGACATACTTGATTTGTGGAAAAAAACTGTTGTACATGCTGAGGATGGTGACAAAACAGTCCCACAAGCATGTTACCTTCCAGCCCTACACCTCTAAACAGACTGGAAGCTTGGCACAGCAGCAAAACCATAACAGGCCAATGCTGCTGTGCAGACGGGGAAACTAAGGCACACTGCATCATGGCATTGGTGGCTAAATGCCAAGACACCTACACTGTAACAGATATTGCTGTCTGTATTCTGTTAGCAATACTACACCCCAACCTGTTTTCAGGCACCCGGGGACTAGGAAGCCCCAAACTTGCTAGAACGCTTATGAATGGCATCATATGGTTTAAAGGTACTGAAAAGGGGTGTGATGAGAGACAAACAAATTTTACATATACTGACTCCACCGTGCAGCGTGTCTAAGCCTCTGGCAGTAAGTTCCGAAGGAGGGTGTGAGGGTGCACCCCCATAAGGCTTTATGGAATTATGCTTATGAAAGTATATATGACAGAACTGGAATATGTTTTATGCTACATAGGCCATTTAACATATCTCTGCAAAGGTTATGAGCTACTGAATCTATTCCTCCTATTTGTATGCATGTGTCATTTTTTTATTTGGAGTTATGAATATTGGCTGTGTACTTGCTTGATTGTAAGTAGCCTAGTAGAGCATTTGGTCAGCTTCTGGAGAAAGAAATGTGCAAGTTCAGTGCCCAGTCAAGAAGCACTTAACAGACAATAGAACTGGGGGATGCCAATTCACATCTGAGCTTCCCCAGGAATGTGGCTTGGCTGGTAAGGAACTCAATCATGCATGGACATGTGACTTGCCCATGTGACTCCAAAACTCCATTTTGTAACTGGATTCTACACAGGGAGTGGGAGGGGTGTCCACTCAGAGGAGAAAGTCTATAAAAATCCCTGGGAGATCTTTCCATTTTGTCTTCAGCTGGCTCAAGATTGAGCCTCTCCACCCCCAAGGAGATGCCTGAAAGAAACTGGAACAGAGGACAGTAACTACAGGGGGTCTGAGTGATTGCTGGACCCAGATTAGAGGGAGACTGGTCTGTAAAAGGAAGCTTAATGGAATACCAATGAGGGTGAGGTTTTTATCTGTGTTCAGTTTCATTACTGTATTAGAGATAGATGTGTGTTTTATTTTAGTTTACTTGGTAATTCACTTTGTTCTGTCTGTTACTACTTGGAACCACTTAAATCCAACGTATGTACTTAATAAAATCACTTTTTAGTTATTAATTAAACCGGAGTATGTATTAGTACCGGTGGGGGTGGGGGGGAAACAGCTGTGCGTATCTCTCTATCAGTGTTATAGAGGGCAAACCATCTATGAGTTTATCCTGCATAAGTTTTATACAGGGTAAAATGGATTTATTCAGGGTTTGGACCCCATTGAGAGTTGAGCATCTGAGTGTTAAAGACAAGAACATTTCTTAAGCTGCTTCCAGATAAGCCTGCAGCTGTTAGGGGACGTGGTTCAGACCTGGGTCTGGGTTTGCAGCAGGCTAGCGGGTCTGGCTCAAACCAGGCAGGGCACTGAAGTCCCAAGCAGCCAGGGTAGGAAAGCAGGGGAAGAAGAAGTCTCAGCACATTAGGTGGCAGCTCCCAAGGGGGTTTCTGGGATCCAACCCGTCACAGGTGGGTGCTCAGCACTCTCTGACAGTCCAGTCCTTTTGAGGTGCTTCAAGCTTGGTACCCAAAACCACTATTCACTTTTGAAAAGCTTGACTCCAGTGAGCAGCTGGGGATTTGTGCACAGCTAAGTTTCTAGGGGAGCAGTTGCCTGCAAATGATCACATTGTCCTTGCTTGAACGCTCGAGGTTAAGGAGACAGTGCAAGGAAAGTTTCCACCATAGAACCTCTACACAGAAAGCTGGCACATTCTCTTTGCTTTCTGAGTCCTAGCATCACTCCCTGCTAATCTCCCAAGGAGGGGAGGGGGAGAGGGCAGGGAGGAAGCAGGGGGGAGATAGGGTCATGTTCCCCCTCCCTCTTAGAAGGCAGCAGAGATGACTGGACCTGGACAGGAGGAGGTGCTGTTCCCTGTGGCCCTGCTCTAAGTCCCACTGACATTAATAGGTCTATGGATTTCATATCTGGGCCCCGTTGATTTCAATCTGAATTAGGCACCTAAATACCTGTAAGGATCTAGGCTGGCTGTGCCGAACAGGCACAATCGGGGCCCGCCCGATGCAAGGAATAGTCCAGCTCTTCCTTTGCTTCTATCGAATCTATTGTCCCCACTGGAGGGTGTTGCTGCGAGTTTACCAATCCCTTCTAGTGAGCTCCATGTACCATGAGTGCACAGGTCAGCGCAGTGGGCCCTCCAAGCCCTAGGCTCTTGGTGGGTTCGCCGTCCCTTGGTGGTTCCCCTCCAACACTTCGCCTTCTGAGAGCCTTGGGTGCTTTAATGCTCTGCTTACAACTTCTCATCCCCGGCCTCTGGCCCTGCTCTCAGGCTGCCTGCTACTTGTCCTCCTCTTCCACAGCCAGCTCCCAGGCTGCTGCCTCTGGCCGGCCACTGCCCACTCTCAGCAGCTCGCTGGCTGACCCTGATCCTCTTCTGCCCTCTGGGCGTCACTGCCTGGCCTGTTCACACGGACCCCTCTACTGTCACAATGCGGAACGTGGGTAAGACCGTGCTCTCTGGTGGTCCTACACGAACCAGAGCCCCTCCCAGAATGAGCTGTGGCCCAATCCTTTTCCTCCAGCTAATTCTGGAGTGGGGTGGGCGGTGGGGCCTGACCATGAGCCAGCAGGTTCATTACACTATCTCTAGGGCCCAACACCATAACACCTCCTCCCACTCCTGTCCCCGGCCACACTCTGCTCCACATTCCCTCATCTGTGTGATGCCTCTCGAATGCACAAGGGTAGCGTGGGAGCAGAGAAACTCAGTGCACTCGAAAACAACGAGGAGTCCTGTGGCACCTTAGGCATAAGCTTTCGTGTGCAGGTAGCGTAGATGTACCCTTTGTAGGTTGTGTTGCTCCAATATCATTTTCACAAAGAAATGTAAACCCTATTCACTGTCAAAATCTCATTGACGGGGAGCAGGGACATGAACTCACCTCATCTAACAGGCTAGCGCCCTAAATGTTGCTCTAACCAGTCCCCAGCCTCCAATTGTGTCTTTGCCCCACTACAGCTCACCTCCCTGCCCTGCCACAGGCACCCTAAATGCTGGGATCTCTACCCTCTCCACTAAAGTGTGTTGTAGAGAGAGTGTGTGTGTGTGTGTGTGTGCGCGCGTGTGCGTGCACACATAGTCTATACATTTAGTGTAATGGAAACCAAGGTGATGCAAATTAGGATTTGATGCAGCGCTGGGGGCATGTGTGGGAATCCTGCAGATTAGACACAAGCTGGACAGGACTGGAATGCCAGGGGATCCAGGAATAGAAATAGAAATGCCAGGAGGGTTGCTACAGATCAGAAATGACGTGCGCTGTCTATTTGGGGAGTGGGTGGATTTTCAAAATGTTTTCTGTCTTTAGAACTGGTTTTAATTTTTTTTTATTCTGCTCTGAATTCATCCAAATAGTTACAAACACAGAGGCTTTTCTTTGCATTATTTTTAAACAGGAAATTAAGTCAGTACACGGGTCCATAGATTTGAAGGCCAGAAAAGGTTATAATTATCAGATAGTCTCATGTCCTGCATGCCACAAGTCGGAATATTCCAATCATTCCTGCAGCGAAGGGAATTATTCTATCCTATGGGAGAGCCTATTTCATAACCTGTGGCTGTGATAGCAGTTTCAGTTTAAAACATGTTTATTCTGGCCACATTCTTTCACTGTTTTCCCCATGGTACTAAAGTGCATGCAATCAAGATGTGTCTGTCCTGCTCTACAAGCTCTGGGCAGAGGGTATGTGGGCTATAAAGAGAGGTGGATATGTAGGTCTGACATTAGTAGAAGTAATAGTAATATTTGACTGATACTAATATAGTCACTGGAACAACAGTTTTGAATTTCCAATGTATCTTCTGTGCAGTTTTGCAGTTACAAATCAAATAATTAGTTTCTGTCTTTGTACGTTCCCTCTTAGGGAATTCTCTGCTGGTAATTCCCTTAATTCCCCTATGAGGAACAAGGCAATGCACCTTGGCGATTATGCGGCTGGTTCAAAATAATCACCCTGGCTCTGGCAACAACACAAAAATGCAAATTCCAGGGAGGTTACATCTCCAGGTGCCTCCATCTCAGGACTTGAGGCGATCAATTTAATGTAATTGACCCATGTCTCCAGAAATGGTATTAGCTTCTGACCATTTTAATAAGCTCCCGGTGGGCATGATTAGAAAGTCTGTGCCTGCCAAGTTAAGATTGCGTAACTTGGCAAGCAAGTTTGGAAGTGTGGTTAAAGTGGGTCCACTGTGCATCATTAAAATATCAAAGTGTTTCAAAGACATTGCAAATATTCACTGAAATTAGTAGGGTGGAATTTGCATTGTTGCAGAAGACCCTCCCTTGCATCCCAGGTCACCCTCAGCAGTGAACTTCCAGGACAAACCCAGCCTGTGGAAAATGTAGGGACAGTGTTGAGTAAAGGGGCTGCCTGCAGCTGTTGGCTCTCCCCAAGACACAGGACTCCGGAGGACAGTAGGGCCTGTCGATGGCTCTCCAGATGCTTGTGGATCCACCCCCAGTTCTCGCTCCCCTCAGCCAGCCAACCAGACGATCCCCCTGCACTCAGACTGGATCAGAGCCAGGACCCCTTGGAGGGGAAAGGCCCTTGTGTCCCATTCCCCATCCCTCTGAGCCAGCCAGTGCCCCCCTGGATCAGAGGCCCCCATACCCCATAACACAGCAAAGGCCCTATATCCCAGAACCTGAACCCACTTCTGTATGCCATGTGGCTTTCCCCAAACTCCTGCATGGCACCTCACTTTTCAGCATCCAAAGCGTCACCCCTTACAGCTCAAGAGCACCCCCATAGCCACTCAAGGATTAAACATGCTCCCAATTTGGAGGGGGTTAACCCTTTGTGCCCTGCCCTAGAATCCCCACCTCTCCAACCCCAAACCTACATGCTGCACACAGCAAAATGGCTCAGGTCCCCCAGCCTGGGATGGGTGAATCACCCCAGTTCCTGCTCACCCCACCACAAAGCTTTCCTCGCTGGACCCTCCCTCAGGGGTCCCAGGACCAAGCAGGGCCCAGAGCCTGATCACCAGAGGAAACAATGTCCTTGCGTGATCCAGTCCCTGCTCCCAAAGTCAGGCCCCATCACCAGGCTCCGAGACACTCTGAGCTCATTCTCCTTCTCTCTGCAGCAAGGGAAGCACCATGAAAAAGTTCTGCACAACAATCAGCCTCATGCTGTAACTGCACACCTTTCCCACCCTGTAAGACTAGCTCAGCAGGGTGGAAATGCAATCACCTCTAGACTCCCCCGCCACCTCCCGAGCTGGGAATGGAACCCAGGAGTCCTGACAACCAAGTTACCCCTCTGCCCTTCTCTAACCACTAGACCCCACTCTCCTCCCAGAACCAGGAGTAGGTCCCAGGAGTCCTGGCTCCCAACTCTCCTGATCTAACCCAAAAAACTTCCCTTCCCAAGCAGCAGATAGAAACCAAGAGTCCTGACTCTCCTCTCCCCACTCCACTCCCAGAGCCAGGAATAGAACTCAGAAGTCCTGGTTCCCAGCCCTGCCCCACCCCAGCTCCTAACCCAGATGACCCCACTCTCCTCCCACAGCTGGGACTAGAACCCAGGCAGCCTGTCTGAAACTTAATCTCCCTCCATTTCCTAGCAGAGATTTCAAATCTCAGGCCCTAAATATTTACCTCAAGACAACTAGTTAATCTATGAGGAGTTGTATTACCGTAATAGCAACACCTGCAGCATCTCAGCAGGCCTGGTGGACTCTCTTTCCTCCAGACCCCATCATGTGTCTATTAACACCACCAAATGAGCACAGCTGCTCTGACAGCCTCAGCAGGGCTGCTGTTTAGGCCATTACAACCACACAGGTTTCCTTACCCAGCCCTGCTGATTCAGGTGGCCAGGAAAAGGAGTAGTTGGAAGGCCTCTCTGTAACCCCTAGAGCTGGGGAAGAGGGGAGCTCAGTCTCTGTGGCCTGGGCAGCCCCCAGCCTCCCCTCTGAGGTTTGTGAGCAAGGGGGCCAGTTGGTACCAACTGTGGTGAAGTTTGGGAGGGGGACACATTTGTCCTACACACTGGGCTGAGAACCCACCAACTCATTAAACACAATGCAACAGATTTGGGGGCCTGGAGGGAAAAGATCCTGCATACCATTCCCAGACCTCCTCCCACCCCTGCTCCTGGACAGCTAGCCTCTGGCCTGCGGTCAGATTGGAACCAGCATTCCCCAGAAGGGGAAGGTTCCCCATACCCTATTCCCAATATCCCCTTGTCAGAAGCCAGAACCTCCTGCCTGTAGAAACCCCACTCTGACATGCCCTCCTCACATAGGGTTACCTGCAATCCCTTATTCAAATGACATCCCTTATTTTTTTTCATCTCCTTACAAGACCAGGTGTTGCTGAGCATTGCAATAAGCAACAAGAAATACCCCCTGGTGAAGGTAGGTGAGTCCTGCTTATTATTAAATTACAACTGATGATAATAATACTGGGAGAAGGGGTGGGGCAGGGGTGTTATGAAAACAGTCCCTTATATTTGAAATACAATGTTGGCTACCCTATCCTGACACCACCCTCCTGCCAGCTCTTGCTAGGGCTATCAAAAGAAAGAGAGTGGTAGTCCAAAAGCCAGGCTGTCCAAGGAAATATGTCCCAGGGTGGGGCTGGGGCAGGAACAGAGTTGAATTTTGGCTCCAATACAGAGAGAGTGCTTGATGACTGAGAAATCAGCTGGGGAGAGTGAATCAACACAGAAACATTGAGAGAACAAGATGTGTGAACCACAGAAGTGTGTGTGTGTGCGGGGGGTGGGGGGAGAGAAGGTTAATATCCTGAAGCAGGAAGTTCCACAGATTAATTATGTACTCAGGAAAAGAGAAACCTGCTCTTTCATATCAACTGCATTCAGCTCCCAATGTAGTATTCTCCTCCCATCCTCCAAGGGAATATCTAGGTGAGGTGCTGGGATCACAACCCAGGAAGAGGAACACTCTCTCTCTCTCTCTCCCCCCCACCTTGCAAATGCCTTCCCTCTAAAGGGTGGCTGTTTGCTGGAGAGCCCTTAATATAGGAGAGCCTCTGAGGCGGAGCTAAGGCCTTCTAGCCCCACCCACAAATAGCCTGACTCTGCCTCTCTTTATAAAAGACCATGCTCAGGCAGTAGTGGTTTCCTTTAGATTGAGAGGTGGAGTTTGTAAGATAGGACTGTGTTTATAGGCAGTCTTAAGGAAGAGTGTTGGGTAATTTAAGGTAATCCTCTATCTATGGGCTTTTGTAGGGAAGGGCTGAGAGTTAGGGCTTCTGTGTTCTGTTCCTAGTTTTGGCTGGGGCAGAGCTGGTTGGGAACTAGAATTCCTGGCTTCTGTATTCTATGAAGAGAACTTTAAGAGAGCGTTCTCACTCCTAGCAGGGAGAGTCAGGCACAGAATGGGTGTGAAGCCTGTTTTTTCTAACCCACTAGACCCTCCCAGACCTGGGTATAAAACCCAGGAACCCTGGTTTCCAGTATCCCCCTTCTCTGTCCCATAGGCCCTTTCTCAGGTCTCTGTAGAGCTGGAAAGCTTGTCTCACCAATAGAAGCTGGTCTAATAAAAAAAAATCTCACTTATCTTGTCTATCCATAAATGCTATGATAGCAATTTCACACATTATCCTGCACAAACCTTACTGAATTATGTGAAAACTTATTGAATAAATGTATGTATCATTGTGTGCTAGGGACTGTATTTAATTCCATGGGACATGAAGACTGTTGCTCTCCAAAAATTAAGAACAGGTTGAAGGGGCAAATTCACTCAAGTTGTAACATCTCCAGAGAGCTACCACCACCTGGAGAGAGGCTTACATATACTCATTCAAACTGGATTCTTTAAGGCCCAGTGGACAAAGAAGGGACATTGAGTTAAATAGCCTTAGTTAAAACTGATTGAGACCCTTATTTCTAGTGCTCTAAACAAACAGGGCCTTGTCTCCAAGGGCTGCCTCAATCCTTCCTGGGAAGCTTTGGAAGGACATGGCCCAGTCTGTTTGTTTGTTCTGAGCAAAAGGTGGTGTGAGTTTGTAACCATAGAAAAAAACCCTTGGTGGCAAGGTTTGAAGGACAGTTCAACATCCAGAGCCCTTGATGGAGCTGGGGTGATCTTTGGTGAGGTTATTAGCATGCATGTAGGTTCTTTTATTGCTTTTAATGTTTTCTCAATAATGCTTTCCCCTTGAGAATGAATTTTCTTGCTTGGAAAGACTGGTGTGGTAACTTATATCTGTGGCAATCACACTGTTTCCTATCACTAAGGAGAAAAGTAAAGCAGGTTGGCTTAGGCAGTCTGGCTTACTGGGGAATTCACAGTGTAGGTAGGGAACTGTGGAGCCTCAGAAAACCCCAGTTAAGAGGGAGAGAGATGTACATCTCCACCCAAGAGAGGTGACAGCTGCGGAGCTGGAAACCTAAAAGCAGGTGTCCTTGCTGGACCATTCAGAGGGGTTACAGGTTCAACGGCCCTAAATGAGACAGATTCCACTCCCCTTGGAATTTCTCTGGAGTTTACTCACAGGGACTTGCCTTAATCAACCACCCCCCTCAGGTTTTAGTTCCCATAGGAGCTGTGGGAACCCTCTCCCCTGGAGTAGAAAACAGTAATACATAAACCATTCATATAATGAAATTTAATATAATGGTCCCAAAGATACTACATGGGGTTGCAATATCTGTCACACCAGATCTCCTGAGTGTCTTATCTGTTGGACCATGCCACCTCTCTAAAACATTATTCTTAAAACTTGAACACATTAGAGTTTTGATTTTCATGATAAAGTTACATAGCGTGGAAGGGAATGCAAAACATGATCAAATTATTCATCAAAGCTGCTGAGAGAACTTTCTTCTCTCTAACATCCTCCCCAGGGCGGCCTTCACCTCCTTGTTCCTCAGGCTGTAGATGAGGGGGTTCAGCATGGGGATGACCACCGTGTAGAACACAGAGATCACCTGGTCCTGCTCCCGTGAGGAGGTGGAACTGGGTCGTAAGTAGATAAAGACTGTTGTCCCGTAGAAAATAGCCACGGCTGTCAGGTGAGAGGCGCAGGTGGAGAAGGCTTTGCGCCTGCCCTCGGAGGAGCGGATCCTGAGTATGGCCGCAGTAATATACAGATAAGAGAAGAGGATGATCAGTATGGTAGTCAGTTGTATGGAGCCAGCAAAGATAGAAAGCAGCATTTCATTGTTGTGAGTGTCGGTGCAGGAGAGCCGCATGAGCGGAAGGACGTCACAAAAGTAATGATTGATTACATTGGGCCCACAGAAGGACAGCTGAAAGGTGCAGCTGGTAAACATGGTTGCATTGGCAACCCCAGCCACGTATGAGCTAGCCAAGAGCCAGATGCAGGACCTCTTGGATATGATGAGCCTATAGAGCAGTGGATTACAGATGGCCACGTAACGGTCATAGGCCATCACCGCAAGGAGTAAAGATTCAGCTGTGGCAAAGACGAAAAAAAAATACAGCTGTGCAGCACATCCAGCGTAGGAAATGGCCTTACTCTCCCTTGAGAAGCTCACCAGCACCCTGGGGGCGATGGATGAGGAATAGCCAAGGTCGACAAGTGACAAGTTGCTGAGAAAGATATACATGGGGGTGTGAAATCGGGAGTCCCTCCAGATTAGGCCAATCATCCCCAAATTCCCCAGCAAGGTGAGAACATAGATCACCAGAAATATGAGGAAGAGGACAACCTGCAGTTCTGGATGGTCAGTGAATCCTGCAAGGATGAATTCAGTCACGGTGGTGTCATTCCCCCGGGCCATTGCTTTACACAGGCTTTGAAGGCAGACATGCACAGGGGGAATTTCTGTATAAATAAAAAACAGTGTGAGGACCAGGAATTCTGTATGACCAATGACAGCATTTTAGTCCATTTGAGACCCTTGTTTGCTAAAAGTAAGAATATTTTTACCCATGTGTGAGTAACTCATTCTTTCTCTTTCAAAGTGGACAATCTGCAAAGAACAACTATTAGCACAAAACTATAGCATAGTGCTGACTTGATTGCCAGAGGGTGAAGTTCACTGCTGGCTCAGTTGAAAAACCTTCCCCCCTCCCACCCATCCCCATAGCAGAAATCAAGGGAGTTTACATTAGAGCTGGGTGATTGTTGTTTTGTTTTGATTCGGTGGCTGACCCGAAAAATCCTAAAATAACAAACTTATTCCCTCCTCCCCCCCAAAAAATCATTTACATGTCAGGTTTTTTTTCCTCTCCCTCTTGGAACCTGTGGACTCTGCCTGGAGGAGGCTGTGAAGGTTTAGGACTATACAGGAAAAAAAAAAGAAACTAATAAATTCATGGAGGTTAAGTCCCATCATGCGGATGGGTAAGGAATGGTGTCCCTAGCCTCTGTTTGTCAGAGGGTGGAGATGGATGGCAGGAGAGAGATCACCTAATCGTTACCTGTTAGGTTCACTCCCTCTGGGGCACCTGGCATTGGCCACTGTCGGCAGACAGGACACTGGGCTGGATGGACCTTTGGTCTGACCCAGGATGGCTGTTCTTATGTTCTATTCTTAAAAGTTAAATCTAACACTTTAAAAAAAAATAAAACTTCATTTTCAAACAAAACCTTAAAACACATTGTTTCAAAAATGTCAAAATGAAATATTTCACCTTTTTTATTTTTTTTCCTCACTGAAAGCATTTGCTGAATTTGACACAAGTCTGCCAGAAGCTTTGGGTGATGCAAACCTGCATTTTTGGGTGAATAAATTATTCAGAACAATGGGAAAGGTACACAGTTTGCCTGATCACCAGGTAAGGGTGACCAGATGTGGGCGAGGTTGTTAACTTGTCTTGCTAGGGTCAGAGCATCTGACCCTAGAGTAAGTAGGGGATTAGAATCTACTCGGGTATTTTAATCACAAATGGGATTAAAGACCAACTTATTTTAAATGCTAAATTCTCCTGCGAGTATCAAGGGCTGAGGCGCCTCAGCATCACCTACCCTTAGCATGAGGAAGTCATGTCCGCGCTGGCTCTAGACCTGAATTCACCAGCCTGTGGCAAGACAAGTGTAGTCTTCCAGGCCTCTGCAGGCCTCGCTTTCTCTGTGCAAGTTACCCATAGGCAGACATCAACCCCCCAAATTTTCTGAGTGTCCCTCTGATGTACTCAGCCCCTGTTCCACTGAACACGCCCAGAGCTCTCAGCCTCACTACTCCCAAAGAAATTGTACACAGCAGCTTGCAAGACACACCTTAGGATCACCACACTACTTAACATAACAGCACTTAGATATACAGAGAACAAGAATAAGTTGATTATCAAAGAACAGAGATTCAAGTGATAGAAAGTAAGATAATTGGAAACAGTTACTTATAAAACAAAATCATAACATGCTCCCTAGAGCCTAAACTTAACTGACAAGGCACGACAACGTCAAAAGACAAGCATCGGAGCTTGAATCCATAACTCTTTTAGTCACTAAAAATCATAGTTTTAATAAAGACTCTCTGGATTTATGGCTTATTACAATGATCTGTAACCCGCTAATCCTGGTTTTGTACTTTTCGCAGAGGTGTTAACAAGCCACTTTACTTTGAATGGTCTCTTACAATATGTGTTAACTCCTTATGCTAAACAAGATGTTTCACCTTGTGTTTAGCTGTGACACTCTAAGTAGCTTTCCCAGATCTGAAGAACTCAAAAGCTTTTCTCTTTCACCAACAGAAGTTGGTCCAATAAAAGACGTTATCTCACCTGCCTTGTCTCTCAAGGTGTTCCCTTATTACCCACGAGATAGCTTACCCCAGGTCTTCCCCAGCATTTTCAACCAGTTTGGCTGAGATTCCGTCTCATAAAATCAATCCCGCTAGCAGCTTGTCTTCACAGCTTGAAGGAATAACTGGGGTTAATCTGCATCCCAGAAGTAGTTTCAAAGATTCTTACCCTTACACAGGTTACCCATGTTGTTGTTTTTCCCTGCAGCTTCCATCATCTATTGATTAGCATTTTGCTCAGACTGCAAATGGTGTCCATACAGGAATTAATTTGCACATGACCAGTTACAGCAGTGGTCCCCAAAATGGTGGCCGCGGGCACCATGGCGCCCTCTGGGGGATTTGTGTGTGCCCGCCTAGTGCCCAGCAGCGGAGAGTAGCCGCAGCCCTGCGCCTGCCGGGGACAGAGAACTCAGGCTGCGGGCACAGTGTTCTCTGTTCCTGGCACTTGCGGTCCCTGCCTAGTGCCCAACAGGGGAGAGAATCTGGGCCCCCGCACCTGCCGGGGGCAGAGAACTCCAGGGCTGCAGGCGCCAGTGTTCTCTGCCCTCGCGGCTTCTCTCCAGCTTCTCTCTTCTCTCTGGATTCATATATTATGTAATATTAAATATGGTTTTTTTTGTATTATTTAATGTACAAAAACTAAATAAGCCTTCAAAAATTGTTGGCGCCTGCCACACTCTTCTGAAAACATGAATGTGCTACTGGCCGCAAAAAGGTTGGGAATCAATGAATTACAGTGAGATAAGCATTTCGTCCCCCCTGACTGCCAGGACTATGTGGATTACTTTTTGGTGACCTGTGTTAATTCACAAACCTAGAGACCCTATTTTTTGGTATATATACATAAGTCTTCACATATTTTACATACATACATAAAACTCACAATGATTATGACGACCAGCTTTATGGTCGGCTTTCACTGGAGACCTTACATGACGGCTTTCACTGGAGACCTTACATGACAAAATTTGGTGGACTAGTGTGTTGATATCAGACCCAGGGGTTTCCTTGTGTATCTATGTGCCCTCTGCTAGTTGGTATCAAGAGATCCTTGGGTCACATTTCCCTATTGGCCAAGTCTAGTAACTTCAGAATAACTCTTTTGGAAGATTATTTCTGTGATCCTTACACTCCCAGTATTGTGTTGCCAGGGCTAACACTGTTGCTTTGCTGTGAATCAGTGGTTCCCAACCTTTTTGTGACCAGCAGCACGTTCATGTTTTCAGAAGAGTGTGGCGGGCGCCAACAATTTTTCAAGCCTTATTTTGTATTTGTACATTAAATAATACAAAAAACCATATTTAATATTACATAATATATGAATCCAGAGAGAAGAGAGAAGCCGGAGAGAAGCCGCGAGGACAGAGAACACTGGCGCCTGCAGCCCCGGAGTTCTCTGTCCCTGGCAGACATGGGGATGCAGGTTACAGAGAACACTGTGCCCGCAGCCCGAGTTCTCTGTCCCCGGCAGGCGCAGGGCCGCGGCTACTCTCCCCTGCGGGGCACTAGGCGGGCACACATAAATGCCCTGGAGAGCGCCATGGTGCCTGCAGGCACCACATTGGGGACCACTGCTGTGAATGATCCCTGTGGTCAATTCAGGTGCGTCCTTCTGGAAATCTCATAGGAATTATTAATCTCTACCCAATGCTGGGCAGTTGCAGAACGAGTAAAGCTCAGAAGGTGAACTGGGATTTATACACTACCCATTGGGATCCCATAAGGTGGCCTCTTACAAGGAGGCGAGAGGAGAAAGGACTCAGAGTTTGGGAGGACAGTTAATAACGACAGCACATGAAATGAATCAAAAGCATTTTGCTGTTATCTGCAGCACCATCCCTCTCCCCAGACACAGCCTAAGCCCAGGGTACAGCCTAGCAACGCAACGATTCACCTGTTGTGTGCTGCTGGTGGGTCCGCACCCAGGGCTGCTCCTTAGATTCTGGATGTAGCAGCTTCAACTGAAGAGGTCATTTCCTACATAAGTAGCTCTCTGGTCAGTTACGAAGTTTTAGGTCAAATTTATATCTTCAAACCAATTTTTCAGTGGATCATTAGATTTTACTTGCTGCTCACAATAGGTTTTTACTCTTTTTTCCCCGCTAGTGCTACACCCAGACAAAGCAAACCTACCTGTGTGAGGATGAATAATTTATGTGATGGCTCCAAGAGAGTCCCATCTGGAGGAAGGGCAGGGGGCTGATTTATATTCTCTTACAGGCCATTGGGACCGTAAGTTTCTCCAAGCTAGAACTGTCAGATAGACGAAGGAGCTTCAGCTATCTTCATGTTGCTGGGGCCAAGTATCTTTGTGGAGAAGTGATTTGTATAACGCCCTGCGAGTGCATGTCGGTAATTGGTCCCAGCAGGTCCATTGATCGCTGAGAACGAATGACTCAAAGCACTGGGGATGGAATATGGAGACTTTTCAATTCTTGGTGTTCAGATTGTGCAGATTGGATGGCTCAAGAGATTGGGAATTATCTAACGGTTCAGGGCTACCTTGTGCTTTGATCACCCACTCTCTGTAAGGGTCAGGGCTTAACTATACCACCCCAGGAGGAGGTCAGGGATTAAATTGTGACTCAGGTACCACAGCCGATAGCTACCCTCATCAATGATGGTTCGTTGGGACATAGGGGAAGAGGCAATGCTCTGCCAACTTTCCACCCACCCGTGTGTCGGCTGTGCAGCCCACGCTTTCCCCATAGCGTCCCCTACGTAGAGTGAAGTCTATGAGGTCCTGCTCCTCCTTATGTGTGAATGACCTCCATAGAGCCAGGCCAGGCTCTGGCTCTCAGAATGTATGTCTGTTTTGTTTAAGCATCCAAAGCTTTTCTGTGCAAAGCAAACATCTGGAATCTGTAATACTGGGCTGGCAATGAGCAAAATGTGGGTGGCAAACACCCACTTTCTCATGAGAGTCCCAGCACCTCTACTCTTGGTCTCAGTTGGACACTGAAAACACTAAGGCCACATTTACACTGACAATTGAAAGACAAAACTTTTGTTGTTCGCAGGTACTTAACCTCCCCCTCCACCTGAAAGCAAAAGTTTGCTGTGAGCAGTGCCTGTGTGAACGACCGCATTGTCGGCAGGAGCGCTCTCCTGTAGACAATGCAAACACCACTCATTGGGGGTAGAAGTATTTTGTTGGCAAAAGTGCCGACCAACAGCGTTCACCCTGCCCAACTTTCGGCAACCCAGCCGTGTCACTAAAAGTTGTGTAGTGTAGACATAGTCTAAGGCATAAAAATATATGTGAGTGTTTCAGAATCTTAAACCAACTCATGTCTGAATGTGGGGCATGAAGAAGAGGTGGGATCTATGGGGAGGATCAATGGTTTGTTCTGGATTGGGGGGGTTGGAACAAGTTCATTCATATTCATAGGGAATATATATTTCTCTCTCTCTCACACACACACACACACACACACACACACACACACACACACACACACACACACACCAAATGTCGGAATGACTTTTATGTTAGATTAAGGAAAAGAACAAAACAAGAAAGAACAAATGTAAGTTCTCAGGTGAAAGCACAGTATGTGCATGTCTTTGTCCTCAGTCACATGATGCATCACCTCTGCCTTACAAAATAGCCACTGAGTGATCCCAACATTCTCCCAGTCCTAAATTTCCCCCCACCAAATGTCTATTCTGTACTGCACTGTCCAGCCTTGTCCGGGACAACTCCGATAACAAAGGTCTGTTGTCCCTGTAAGGAAACAATATGCAACAACTTGCCATCCTAAATGGAGTTACCCACACAGTTTACAACACTGGATTAATTTTGACACAAGAACAAAAAAAGTTTATTTAACTGCAAAGACATAGATTTTAAGTGATGACAAATAATAAGGTGTTAAACTCAGAAATGGTTACGAGAAAGATAAAGATAAAAGACTTTCTCAACTTATCAAACCAGCCTTGGTGTAAAGTGAAGTTCTTACCACAGGTTCCCATAATCATTGCTGACCAAGTTTCAGATCTCGATCTGCACCCAAAGTCCATAGCCTGTTTTTGGTGGTGGTTGTCATTGTCTTAGGCAGAAAAGAGAGAGATGGACAGGGAGAGAACTTGGGAGTATTGGTGCCCCTCACTTTTATAGTTCAGCCACCCTTTGAAATTCTAGCCTTGGGATCTCTATCCTTAGAAACTTATTAGGACTTTTAAAGTAATAGTTCTGTAGATTTTGTTGCCTACCATCCATGGAAATAGCCTTTGATATGTGGTTAGCTCTATTTTCTTTTTAAAATACAACCTCTCAATAAGAAGTCTGTAGTAAGTCTTGGACACATTCCTCAAGGAACATCTAAATTTCAGGGTGGAGATACGGAGAAGTGTGGCAATGGCACTGATGCTTGTGACGATACAAGTTTCAATCCCACTCACATACCACCAATGTATTGGCTTTGGACTTTCGTTCTCCTGTAATGTGTCATCGTAATTGATGCCATTACAATTATTTCCATGTTAACTCTTGTGTCTTCACTGCAGAATATGCACATGGAGGAGGCAAAGAGGGACCAAGAAAAGGTTAAATGGAACCACAAAGATCTGCACTTAGGTCAAGAGGATAGATCTTTTGGTCAAGCAAGTAATTTTGGTAACAGTACTCTCTTCTCTGAATTTTTGACCAGACAGAGAAATTTCCAAATCTTTATTTCCAATAAATAAAACACAATTTGTTGGGGAAAAATAACAATTTCCTTGTGTTGCGGTTCGGGGCAACTGCCCCTGAATTTCCCCTCTGTGGTCCAGAAAGTGCCCCAACTCTTAGATTTCTGGCTCCCCACCTATCACTTCTCTTGGATGGGTACAAGTGTCTCTCCCCTTTCTGACTGAAATTTTCCAGGCTCTAAAGTTCTCTGCCTATACTGTGAATTCCCCAGCAATGAGATTCCATCAGCCAGCCTGCTTTACTTGTCTCCTCAGAGATATTTTGTATAATTGTCACAGTTATCACACAGATCTTTCTAAGCAAGCACATTTATCCTTAAGGTAAAAGCTTTTCACAGAAAACAAATTAAAATGATAAAAGAACCTCCACACCTGCTAAAAAGCTTCCCAGAGATCACTGCCCCCACCCTCTCAACTCCAATAAGAGCTTTGGCAAGTGACAATCCTTCCAACTCTTCCCTAAGTCCTCGGGGCCCTCCCCGTGGAGAGACGTTCTGTGCATTTGCTGGATCAGGAAGGAGGCCCTGAGTCAGTTTAAACTCAGGTTATTGACCCAAAAGCCCTTTCTTTGTCTGTTGATCTCCAAAGAACCTGAGAAAATTTGTCTAATTACCTCCCACTGGAGCGCTGTGGTCCCCTCTGCCATGCAGTTCCATATATTCACTGGCCTACAGTGTTACATACACTTATTACAGTGAGATCTCCCAAAAATATGGCAGGAAATTGTTAGACTGTCAGACCTGTTGGACTATCTGATAGTTGCCTTCTGGTCTTAAACTCTACAAATTAGTTATTTATTATTATAATTATTTGAGAAACATATAGTAAAATATGCCAGTTTGCAATTAGATCCATGTGATTTGGCTCCTGCTCCAGTGTACAGCCTTCATTGTTACTGTTCTTATTTATATTAAAATGAGCACCTAGGAGCCCACCAGTACCCCATTGTGCTAGGTGCTGTACATATAGATACAGCAGAGAGACAGTCCTGGCCCCAAAGTTTTCAGTCTAAGCCAGGAGACAACAGACGTTGCAGACGGGTGGGGCAGTACGAGAAAACAGACACAACACTGGGCAGTTGTCTCAATAAAACTGTGGCCTAATCGTTATCAAGTTCCTGCAGACTGACAGCAAACATGAGTTTTCAGGAGGGACTGGAAGGAGGAGAATGAGAAAACGTTGTGACTATTTATAGGGTGCTCCTCCCAAGTGTGAGGGGCAGGGGAGGAAAGCACAATGGTTCTTGTCTAAAAATTTATCTTGTGGGTGACGGAAGCTGGGCTCACTGGCCAATCTGGGGTGAATGGTGGCCTTTCAAAAGCGAATGGTGGTAGAGTCAGCTGGGATAGGTTGTGAAAGTGAAGAGAAGCATAAAGAAAGGGGAGCCAGTAAAGGGAGACTGAGAAAGGGATGACATAGTCAAACCAATGGGCTAGGGAAATGATCTTTGCAGTAGCAATCTGAATGGATATGAAACATTTTATATAAAAAAGAATCTGACACATCAGACAAACAGTGACAGGTTTTTAAAGTGCTTGTACACAAATGCTAGAAGTCTAAATAATATGGGTGAACTAGAGTGCCTTGTGATAAAGGAGGATATTGATATAATAGGCATCACAGAAACCTGGTGGAGCGGGGACAATCAATGGGACACAATCATTCAGGGGTACAAAATATATCGGAAGCACAGAACAGGTCGTGTGTGTGTGTGGGGGGGGGAAGTGGCACCATATGTGAAAGAAAATGTAGAACCAAATGAAGTAAAAATCTTAAATGAATCTACATGTTCCATAGAATCTCTATGGATAGTAATTCCATGCTCTAAGAAGAATATAACAGTAGGGAGCTATTATCGACCACCTGACCAAGACAGTAATAGTGACAATAAAGTGCTAAGGGAGATTAGAGAAGCTATCAAAGTAAAGAAGTCAATTATAGCGGGGGATTTCAATTATCCCCATATTGACTGGGAACATGTTGCCTCAGGACGAAAGGTAGAGACAAAATTTCTCGATACTTTAAATGACTGCTTCTTGGAGAAGCTGGTACAGGAACCCACAAGGGGAGAGGCAATTTGCGATCCACCAAAATGGTCTGCAAATATAAAATGGATATCTGTGGATTTGCAGGGCTCTAATTAAAGGAACCAGTTATTATTTTCCAATATATGTCACTTTTTGCATCTTCTGAGGTGAATGACCCCGTGAGCATCTGATCAGGATTTGGGGGATGGGAGGGAGGAATGGGCCAGTTCTCTTTGAAACAAAGAAAAGGGGAGGAAAGAAAATACCGAGAAGTTGGAGCAATAACTGGACACAATACATCTTTGTGTGGTTATCCCTAGAGGACATGAAGGTTTTAATGATCCCATCCATGTCTGCCCTGAACTGCTGAACTCTGGGGCTCTCCAAGGATTCCATCCCCAAATGCCACTGAAATAAGTTTATAAACAAGGCTTCCAAACACAATCCGCTTTGCAGTCAAGAGTAACAGACGTCTCCCTACTGCAGGTAGGTTTAATTGCTCTGGTTCTGATGGAAGTGGAATAAATATTCTCTTTTGATTTTGGCCATTTGAATGAATTCTGATTCAGAGCCACATCTCGTGGAGATCAGATTTATTGACTCCAGAGGTCCTGACATTTTAAGAAGGCTGCATTCTCAGCTGGTGTCAGTTGCTGAACTCCACTAAAGCCAATTTTCCATTTGCACGTGCTGACGATCTGGCTCCTTAGAGCAGAGTGGTAGCTCTGCTATAGAAAAGGTTGAGACTCACTTATCATTGGCTCTAAAATCTACAGTCTTACTCAGACTTGAAAACAGCTGATCCTCGTGGAGGTCCAGAATAGGGTTAATGGAGTAAATTTGGAGTCATGTGTGCAAGGAAAAGCCCCTTGAAAAGTGACTGGATATCAGAATTGTACAGTTCTCATCATGTTATTTTGTGAACACCCTGGGCACACTAGGACTCCGGTTCTCCCCAGACTGTTCTCACCTTCTCAGGGTTGATCCCAGCTAATGTCTGGCATCCACTGCCCCTTTGAGGGACGGAGCATTTCAAAAGTTATTCAAGGTGAAATTGCATGTTCAGGGGGAGGGCTGAAAGCCAGAGGGTTTGCAGGCAGCCTGGCCTCAGAACAACGAGGTGGCTCAAGATGACTGGATGCCAGGGCCCACCTTGCTCTGTGATTTTTGAATCCTGGCTTTGATAGATTTCTACATTTGTGTGTTGTGTACGTATGACAAGAAGGAAGGTGGAGAGGAGAGCTGAATTGCATGTGTACATGCATGTGGTGGGAGGGAAAGCTTGGAGCAGCCAGGTTTTTTGGGGGATGGTCACAGCAATGGATGTGGTGGAGGGCTGGGCAGCAGAGCAGTGGTAGAGGAATGTGTGCGGGAGGTCCACTGTCCAAACACTAGGACTTTGAAAACCCAGTTTGACTAGAGCTCTGAAGAAGAACTGGCTTTTGAACAATGCAGGGTTTTTATTTTCCTGTGATCCCTTGATGTATAACAGATTGTCCTCAAAGGGGCCTTTGCTTTCTGGGAGCTCAGAGACACTGACAGAGCAGAAACACAAGTGGCAGAACCGGTGGGAAGGGAAGTTGAGCCACCTCGTCCTTCCCCACACATACCCCCCTTCCTCCCATTGCCCCACAATTATTCCCCAAGACTGTTCAACCAGGTGGAGGGGGGGGCTCTTCTTCCCTCTACTTTTCCTGGGTCAAGGGAAGGAACCCCAAACTCCCCACCTTCTCCACACTGCAGTGGGAAAGGGGTAGGCTCACCCTCCCCTTGGGGTGTTTGCTTCCAGGGGAAGGGGGAGGTCTGGGGATTGTGGGGAAGAAAGGAGGGCATCAGAGATCGACAGTGGGACATCTAGGGGGAGCTTCTACTCTCCCTCCCTGTTAAAAAAAAAACTCCTCACAGCCAAGCTCTCTAATTGTGTCCCTTCTTCAAACAATTGCCCCCACTGATTCAGTGTTAATGCTTGTGCTGGTCCTGCATCCTCGACCTGCAGGAGGCCAGGGGATTGGAGGACTGGTCTGGTCTGTACAGATAGAAAAACAGGAGACAAGGAGATGATGTAAAGATAGTGAAGCGACTGACATTTAGCTACTGCCTTCTGTGGCCATGGTATTTCTTGCTAAAGGGGCAGTGGTTGAGGAGAGCTGGGCTGTGGAACATGGGGGTGCCAAAAAATTATTTGGCCAGAGAGAGCGAGTGGTTAGGGTACCCACCTCATGGGCAGGAGGCCCTGGGTCCACTCCCCCTGCACCAATCACTCTGTCTTTATCCACAGTGGAACAGCTTCAGCAAGAGAGACACAACATCCCAGAGGCCAGTGGTTAGAGCGCTCTCCTCAGAGGTGGGCGATACCTGTTTAAATCCTTTCTTCCCTCCCTGCCAGGGATGGGGAATGGAATCTGGGTCTCCCACATCCCAGGTGAGTTCTCTAACCACCAGGCCAAAAGTTATCATGGGGGCAGCAGCACCACAGCTGCCTCCTTCTGCCATTTCGTGTCTAATTCATTCCCTCAAGAAACTGCTACTAAGCCAGGAGAGGGGTACCTGTGTGGGGGTTGCTAGGAGGGATAGGCACCTCCCTTCCACCTGGTTTTATGTGACTATCTGTGAGGAGGGGGAAGTGCTTAGCAAATCAGTGGGTCCTATTGGGAAGCTTAGGAGACTCCCCACCTGGCATCATGCTGTCTGTGGTGGAATGAATTTTAAGGTGCCTCTATGTCCCCATTCATTGTACAGGGAGACTGTGGAAGAGCCTTCACTGGAGGATTTCAAAAAGAGGCTAGAGAGTCGGATGGTTTGGGCACAACAAATCCTGCCACTTGTCAGGGGGTGAAACTCGATGACCCTTGGGACCGCTATGGTTCTATGAGCCTACAGGGAGGTACCTAACTCGGCTTTCTGGATTGCAGTGCTGTGCTTGTTTTTTTTAGGCACCTAAAAGTGAGGTGCCAGGGTGCTCGGCGCCACACTGCCTGAGTCCCTTCATGGATTCCAGCCTATGAGACTTAAACACAGCAGGCCAGATGATCATCCCCACAGACATGCCAAATAGCATCATATCCCACCATTGCCCCCATCGAAGTGAATAGCATCACCGCCCAGCTAGGATAAGTTTGCTGCCCAAGTGAGAAAAGGTATCGGATCTGGTGCTCTGAGTGAAGGAAATTTTTTTTCTTTTTCAGAAAGGCAGGGCTGTAAAACTGGGCTTGTGATAAACACGGCCGTGCAGCTTTAAGAGTTGTCAGGGGTGGAACTGAAGAAAGAGGGTCAGTTTTCTGGAGGGACCTAGCTTATTGTGACGTTAGGAGTGCGACCAGGGGTCAGGCTCCTTCTGCACAAATGCTAGAGGCTCTGCAGGGAATGCTGGGGAGCCTCAGGCTGCTGAATAAAGGTCTCTTTCCTGCAACTCTCTGCTTGCCCACATCCCTTTATGCTAATGAAACTACTAGCCTGGCTCCATAACAGAAAGTGCATAAGCACCCATGCCTCAGAGACATTCACACACCAAGTAGTACTTTGCCCTGCAAAAAGTCTCATTGCCCAGTGGTCGTACTAACTGATGTGGGTGATTGTATCAGAATCTGACCCTGGAAACAACATTGTGCAGGTAGGTGGGTTGTCAGCAGCAAAGATTGATCTCAAGAGCATGAGCCACCACTCCCTGAGCTAGGAAACATAGCTTGAAGTCAGTGGTGGTCTCTGAACACTCCAAACCGAGATCTTCATGGTGGGTGTGAGGCTTCTGGAATCCTGAGATGGATCCACTGCCTAGAATTTATGCTTTGCTGAAAGTGACAGAGTTTGAGGTGTTTGCATTCAGCCCTCATTTGTCTCCTCATTCAGGGTGCGCCTCACTTTCTCACATGCAGTGGAGAGTGCATCGGGGATAAATGGCAGAGAGGAATTACACGGCAGTGACTGCGTTCATCTTGGTGGGATTCACAGAAGACCCGAAGCTGCAGGTCATCCTCCTTGTGTTGTTTCTGTTGATCTACCTGCTAATTCTAGTGGGGAACCTCACCTTGGTCACCTTAATCAGGACTGACTCCCGGCTTCACACCCCCATGTACTTTTTCATCAGCAACCTGGCCTTCTTAAATGTCAGCTACGCCACCATTATCACTTCCAGCATACTGATTACTTTAGTATCAGCGAGAAAAGTAATTTTGTTCTCTGGGTGTGCTCTGCAATTCTTCTTCCTATGCATGGCATTGTCCTGTGAATGCTATCTTTTGGGTGTCATGGCGTACGATCGCTTCACAGCCATCTGCAACCCACTGCTCTACACCGTCATCATGTCCAAGCGGTTTTGTGTGCTGCTTGTGCTGGGGTCGTACCTAGTGGGCTGCGTGAATGCAATTGTTCAAGCTGTATTTATATTCCGTTTGTCCTTCTGCAACTCAAACATCATCAATCATTTCTTCTGTGACGTGCCCCCGCTCCTGAAGTTGTCTTGCTCTGACACCCACATTGCAGACATTGTTCATTTCACCTGTAGTGCTGTGGTGCTAACACCTACTATCTTGATCATCCTCATCTCCTACATATACATTGCGATCGCTATCCTAAGGATCAACTCTGCCATGGGCCAACGCAAAGCTTTCTCCACCTGCGCCTCTCACCTGACTGCTGTCACCATCTTCTATGGAACGGGCTCTTTCATGTATTTACGGCCCAGTTCAAAGTACCTCATGGATCAGGACAAAATCATTTCTTTGTTTTATACCCTGGTGATCCCCATGTTGAACCCCCTGATCTACAGCCTGAGGAACACGGAAGTGAAAAAGGCCTTTATGAGGATGTTACACAGGAAGATTGATTCTCACTGAATTTAAATGTTGGGAATGGGTTTTTAACAGTAAACGGGAGTGAAAGGGGGAGTGAGTTCTTTACAACACTATCTCATTTTTTGTGCATAACCAACCATGTGTGTCTTGCATCTGCTCAGCTCCCAGTTAGGAACCATTTTGTGCTAAGGCCGCATTGCCATCCTCAAGTGAAGGGCAGGCTGGTCCCGGGGTTCAGGCACTGGCTGACGACATAGAAAACCTGGGTTCAGTTTCTTGGTCCACAATGGGCTTCCTATGTGACCTTGGGTCAGTCACCTAGCGTCCCTGTGCCTCCATTCTCCATCCTTACAATGGGGATGGTGGCACTGCCCGGTCTCCTGGAGTGCTGAAAGGGGAGCAATGTTAAAGAAAAAAGACAGTAAAGTGCTTGGAGAGCTACTGATGTAAGCAATAGGCATTTATTTATTTATTTATTTATTTAATATTTATTTTATTAAGTGTTTTAAAAGCATGAGCTGGGCCCTCTAATAATGAGGAGAGTGGCTGAAAAATCATTTCTATTTCATAATAATAATGGTGTGTGTGTGTGTGTGTGTGCTTATTATTTGCCTTCTAGGTTTTGAATATCTGTTATTCAAACCAGTGAATATTTGGGTGAACTCTGGTCATGATTAGGAGATTTCATTACAGGGTCTTACCTAGAGTTCACGGCATGCCCCAATGAGCCACTTAGGAGCATTTCATCTCTGCCTTATACAATACTAGTCCACTTATTTTGTACAACTTTCTACTAACTCACCAACAGCCCTTTCTGTTTCATGGATGGCCACATATAAGAACATAACATAAGAACATAGGAATGGCCATACTGGGTAGGACCAAAGGTCCATCTAGCCCAGGATCCTGTCTACCGACAGTGGCCAATGCCAGTTGCCCCGGAGGGAGTGAACCTAACAGGTAATGATCAAGTGATCTCTCTCCTGCCATCCATCTCCACCCTCTGACAAACAGAGGCTAGGGACACCATTCCTTACCCATCCTGGCTAATAGCCATTAATGGACTTAACCTCCATGAATATATCTAGTTCTCTTTTAAACGCTGTTATAGTCCTAGCCTTCACAACCCCCTCAGGCAAGGAGTTCCACAGGTTGACTGTGCGCTGTGTGAAGAAGAACTTCCTTTTATTTGTTTTAAACCTGCTGCCCATTAATTTCATTTGGTGACCCCTAGTTCTTGCATTATGGGAATAAGTAAATAACTTTTCCTTATCCACTTTCTCCACATCACTCATGATTTTATATACCTCTATCATATCCCCTCTTAGTCTATAATTTACATCTGATAGTTGCTTGGTCATCTATGCTAAAAGCTTTGTATGGGTTTGTTCGTCTCAGGTTTCTAAGGATCACCTGACAAGATTACATAGAAACAAAGCATCAGCATTAGAAGTAAGTTATGCCTACTGAGAATTTGGTCCCATACATATGTTGTGATAAAAATGACAAATGCAGGCATGATGTTGAGACTATTGCATTAACTTTATCAATGTTATCTGTATGTTGATGAGCATAAACCTCAGGAAACATGACAACATCACAGACTGTGATATATTAAGAGGTGCCCAGGAAATATTCATAGCCCTTTGTATTCAATAAGTGTTGTATGTATTTGTGTGTCCTGGTTTCGCTGGGTGGGTTTTCCTTGGAATCTGGTTGAATAATGCAGAAACTTGTCCTTTGGAATAAGTGGCACTGATTGGTTTTACCTGTTTCCGAAGGCCTGAAAAACAAAGAAAGCCTTTTGGGTACAAAGGCTGAATTTAAATTAACTGAGGGGCCCTTGTTTTGATCCAGCAAACTGGCATGAGCCATTAATCAGGGGGGCAAAACCTACTGGGGCCACTTACCTTGAGTGACTCTGGAGTGGCAGTGGTGCGCACCAGGGCTGGCTCCCTGCCTGCCTACCCTCACCCCACGCTGCTCCTTGAAGTGGCCGGCACCATGTCCTTGTGGATTCTGGGGTGGGGGTGGGGCAGCAGAGGGCTCTCTGTGCTGCCCTCACCTGCAGCTACCTCCCGAAGCTCCCATTGGCCGTGGCTCCCCAAAAAACAAAAGTTTGCTGCAAGAAGAACCTGTGTGAACAATCGTGTTGTTGACAGGAGCACTCTCCCGCCGACAATGCAACCGCCACTCGTTGGGGATAGAAATATTTTGTTGGCAAAAGTGCCAACCAAGAGCGTTCACCCTGCCCAACTTTTAGCAACCCAGACATGTCACTAAAAGCTGTGTAGTGTAGACATAGTCTAAGACATAAAAATATATGTGCGTGTTTCAGAATCTTAAACCAACTCATGTCTCAATGTAGGGCTTGAAGAAGAGATGGGGTCTATGGGGGGGGGGATAAATAGTTTGTTCAAGATGGGGAGTTGGAACAAGTTCATTTATATTCATTGAGAATATATATTTAACATACATACAGAGAGGAACCAAATGTCAATGATTTTTATGTTAAATTAAGGAAAACAACAGAACAAGAAAGAACAAATGTAAGTCTTCAGGCAAAAACACAGTGTCTGCATGTCTCTTTAAAAAAGTGCTTTAACGTTGAGTGCCCATATTTAAACACCTGGGCTGACATCAGTAGTTCCTGAGTGACATTTTCTGCAATTTTTAATGTGGTTGTAGCTCTCAAGAGTCTAAAACCAGAGCCCTGTGTGGATACAAAATTTGTCACCGCATCCGATCCGCAATCCGCAAAAACGATCTGTGGATATGAAGTGAATATCCACAGATTTGCAGGGCTCCAGAGACAAAGTTTGTGTCTGCATCCGGTCCGCGATCCACAGAAATGGTCTGCAGATATAAAATGGATATCTGTGGCTTTGCAGGGCTCTAATTAAAGGAACCAGTTATGAATCTGATTTCCAATATATGTCACTTTTTGAACCTTCTGAGGTGAGTTACCCCATGAGCATCTGATCAGGCTTTGGAGGATGGGAGGGGAAGAATGGGCCAGTTCTCCTTGAAACAAAGAAAAGGGGAAGAAAAAAAACACCCAGAAGTTGGAGCAATAACTGGACACAACACATCTTTGTGTGGTTATCCCCAGGGGACATGAAGGTTTTAATGATCCCATCTGAACTGCAGAGCTCTGGGGCTCTCCAAGGAGTCCATCCCCAAATGCCACTGAAACAAATCTATAAACAAGGCTTCCAAACACAATCCGCTTTGCAGTCAAGAGTAACTGATGTCTCCCTCCTGCAGGTAGGTTCAATTGCTCTGGTTCTGATGAAAGTGGAATAAATATTCTCTCTTGGTTCCGGCAATTTGAATGAATTCTGATTCAGAGCCACATCTCATGGAGATCAGATTTATTGACTCCAGAGGTCCTGACATTTTAAGAAGGCTGCATCCTCAGCTGGTCTCAGTTGCTGAACTCCACTAAAGCCAATTTTCCATTTACATGTGCTGATAATCTGGCTCATTAGAGCAGAGCAGTAGCTCCGCTATAGTAAAGGTTGTGACTCACTTTCCATTGCCTCTAAAATCCAGTCTTACTCAGACTTGAAAACAGCTGGTCCTTGTGGAGGTCCAGAGTAGGGTTAATGGAGTAAATTTGGGGTCATGTGTGCAAGGGAAAGCCCCTTGAAAAGTGACTGGATATCAGAATTGTACAGTTCTCATCATGTTATTTTGTGAACAATGTGGGCACACTGGGGCTCTGATTCTCCCCAGACTGTTCTCACCTTCTCAGGGTTGATCCCAGCTAATGTATGGCATCCACTGCCCCTCTGAGGGAAGGAGCATTTCAAAAGTTATTCAAGGTGAACTTGCATGTGCAGGGGGAGGGCTGAAAGCCAGAGGGTTTGCAGGCAGCCTGGCCTCAGAACAACCAGGTGGCTCAAGATGACTGGATGCCAGGGCCCACCTTGCTCTGTGTTTTTTGAATCCTGGCTTTGACAGATTTCTACATTTGTGTGTTGTGTGAGTATGACAAGGAGGAAGGTGGAGAGGAGAGTTGAATTGCATGTGTACATGCATGGTGGGAGGGAAAGCTTGGAGCAGCCAGGTCTTTTGGGGATGGTCACAACAATGGATGTGGTGGAGGGCTGGGCCTCAGAGCAGTGGTAGAGGAATGTGTGCGGGAGGTCCACTGTCCAAACACTAGGACTTTGAAAACCCAGTTTGACTAGAGCTCTGAAGAAGAACTGGCTTTTGAACAATGCAGGGTTTTTATTTTCCGGTGATCCCTTGATGTATAACAGATTGTCCTCAAAGGGGTCTTTGCTTTCTGGGAGCTCAGAGACACTGACAGAGCAGAAACACAAGTGGCAGAACCGGTGGGAAGGGAAGTTGAACCACCTCGTCCTTCCCCACACATACCCCCCTTCCTCCCATTGCCCCACAATTATTCCCCAGGACTGTTCTACCAGGTGGGGGGGGCTCTTCTTCCCTCTACTTTTCCTGGGTCAAGGGAAGGAACCCCAAACTCCCGACCTTCTCCACACTGCAGTGGGAAAGGGGTAGGCTCACCCTCCCCTTGGGGTGTTTGCTTCCGGGGAAGGGGGAGGTCTGGGGATTGTGGGGAAGAAAAGAGGGCATCAGAGATCGACAGTGGGAAGTCTAGGGGGAGCTTCTACTCTCCCTTCCTGCTAAAAAAAAAAACTCCTCACAGCCAAGCTCTCTAATTGTGTCCCTTCTTCAAACAATTGCCCCCACTGACTGTGTTAATCCTTGTGCTGGTCCTGCATCCCCGACCTGCAGGAGGCCAGGGAATTGGAGGACTGGTCTCAGTCTGGTCTGTAGAGACAGAGCAACAGGAGACAAGGAGATGATGTAAAGATAGTGAAGCGACTGACCTTTAGCTACTGCCTTCTGTGGCCATGGCATTTCTTGCCGAAGGGGCAGTGGTTGAGGAGAGCTGGGCTGTGGAACATGGGGATGCCAAAAAATTATTTGGCCAGAGAAAGCGAGTGGTTAGGGAACCCACCTCATGGGCAGGAGGCCTTGGGTACACTCCCCCTGCACCAATCACTCTGTCTTTATCCACAGTGGAACAGCTTCAGCAGGAGAGACACGACATCCCAGAGGCCAGTGGTTAGAGCGCTCTCCTCAGAGGTGGGCGATACCTGTTTAAATCCTTTCTTCCCTCCCTGCTAGGGATGCGGAATGGAACCTGCGTCTCCCACATCCCAGGTGAGTTCTCTAACCACCAGGCCAAAAATTATCATGGGGGCAGCAGCACCAAAGCCGCCTCCTTCTGCCATTTCGTGTCTAATTCATTCCCTCAAGAAACTGCTACTAAGCCAGGAGAGGGGTACCTGTGTGGGGGTTGCTAGGAGGGATAGGCACCTCCCTTCCACCTGGTTTTATGTGACTATCTGTGAGGAGGGGGAAGTGCTTAGCAAATCAGTGGGTCCTATTGGGAAGCTTAGGAGACTCCCCACCTGGCATCATGCTGTCTGTGGTGGAATGAATTTTAAGGTGCCTCTATGTCCCCATTCATTGTACAGGGAGACTGTGGAAGAGCCTTCACTGGAGGATTTCAAAAAGAGGCTAGAGAGTCGGATGGTTTGGGCACAACAAATCCTGCCACTTGTCAGGGGGTGAAACTCGATGACCCTTGGGACCGCTATGGTTCTATGAGCCTACAGGGAGGTACCTAACTCGGCTTTCTGGATTGCAGTGCTGTGCTTGTTTTTTTTAGGCACCTAAAAGTGAGGTGCCAGGGTGCTCGGCGCCACACTGCCTGAGTCCCTTCATGGATTCCAGCCTATGAGACTTAAACACAGCAGGCCAGATGATCATCCCCTCAGACATGCCAAATAGCATCATATCCCACTATTGCCCCCATCGAAGTGAATAGCATCACTGCCCAGCTAGGATAAGTTTGCTGCCCAAGTGAGAAAAGGTATCAGATCTGTTGCTCTGAGTGAAGGAACTTTTTTTTTCTTTTTCAGAAAGGCAGGGCTGTAAAACTGGGCTTGTGATAAGCACGGCCGTGCAGCTTTAAGAGTTGTCACTGTGGTAATGTGAGGCGTGGAACTGAAGAAAGTGGGTCAGTTTTCTGGAGGGACCTAGCTTATTGTGATGTCAGGAGTGCGAACAGGGGTCAGGCTCCTTCTGCACAAATGCTAGAGGCTCTGCAGGGAATGCTGGGTAGCCTCAAGCTGCTGAATAAAGGTCTCTTTCCTGCAACTCCCTGCTTGCCCACATCCCTTTATGCTAATGAAACTACTAGGCGGGCTCCATAACAGAAAGTGCAGAAACACCCATGCCTCAGAGACGTCCACACACCAAGTAGTACTTTGCCCTGCAAAAAGTCTCTGCCCGGTGGTCGCACTAACTGATGTGGCTGATTGTATCAGAATCTGACTCTGGAAACAACACTGTGCAGGTAGGTGGGTTGTCAGCAGCAAAGATTGATCTCAAGAGCATGAGCCACCACTCCCTGAGCTAGGAAACCTAGCTTGAAGCCAGTGCTGGACTCTGAACACTCCATGCAGTTCAGAGAGTAGAGGGAAACCGAGATCTTCATGGTGGGTATGAGGCTTCTGGAATCCTGAGATGGATCCACTACCTAGAATTTATGCTTTGCTGAAAGTGACAGAGTTTGAGGTGTTTGCATTCAGCCCTCATTTGTCTCCTCATTCAGGGTGCGCCTCACTTTCTCGCCTGCAGTGGAGAGTGCGTCTGCGATAAATGGCAGAGAGGAATCACACGGCAGTGACTGAGTTCGTCTTGGTGGGATTCACACAAGACCCAAAACTGCAGGTCATCCTCCTTGTGTTGTTTCTGTTGATCTACCTGCTGATCCTAGTGGGGAACCTCACCTTGGTCACCTTAATCAGGACTGACTCCCGGCTTCACAGCCCCATGTACTTTTTCATCAGCAACCTGGCCCTCTTAAATGTCAGCTATGCCTCCATTATCACTTCCAGCATACTGATTACTTTAGTATCAGCGCGAAAAGTCATTTTGTTCTCTGGGTGTGCTCTGCAATTCTTCTTCCTATGCATGGCATTGTCCTGTGAATGCTACCTCTTGGGTGTCATGGCGTACGATCGCTTCACGGCCATCTGCAACCCACTGCTCTACACCGTCATCATGTCCAAGCGGTTTTGTGTGCTGCTGGTGCTGGGGTCGTACCTAGTGGGCTGCGTGAATGCAATTGTTCAAACTATATTTATATTCCGTTTGTCCTTCTGCAACTCAATCATCAACCATTTCTTCTGTGACGTGCCCCCCCTCCTGAAGTTGTCCTGCTCTGACACCCACATTGCAGACATTGTTCATTTCACCTGTGCCACTGTGGTGGTAACACCTACCATCTTGATCATCCTTATCTCCTACATATACATTGTGGTCGCTACCCTAAGGATGAACTCTGCCAAGGGCCAACACAAAGCTTTCTCCACCTGCGCCTCCCACCTCACTGCTGTCACCATCTTCTACGGAACGGGCTCTTTCATGTATTTACGGCCCAGTTCAAAGTACCTCATGGATCAGGACAAAATCATTTCTTTGTTTTATACCCTGGTGATCCCCATGTTGAATCCCCTGATCTACAGCCTGAGGAACACGGAAGTGAAAAAGGCCTTTACGAGGATGTTAGACAGGATGATTTATTCTCACTGAATTTAAATGTTGGGAATGGGTTTTTAACAGTAAACAGGGGAGTGAGTTCTTTACATCATTATCTTGTTTTTTATGGATAACCAGCCCTGTGCGTCTCACACCAAAAAGAACTAAGGGGCAGATTTTCCAAGGAGATCTGTACCAAACAGCTATGATTTGGCATCTCATCAAGTATCCAGCTTCTCAGAGCTGCTCAGCTCCCAGTTAGGAACCATTTTGTGCTAAGGCCGCATTGCCATCCTCAAGTGAAGGGCAGGCTGGTCCCATGGTTCAGGCACTGGTCGAGGGCATAGAACACCTGGGTTCAATTCCTTGGTCCACAATGGATTTCCTGTGTGACCTTGGGCAAGTCACTTAGCCTCTTTGTGCCTCCATTCTCCATCCTTACAACGGGGATGGTGGCACTGCCCGGTCTCCCAGGGGTGCTGAGGGGAGAAAAGGTAAAGCAAAAAAGACAGTAAAGTGCTTGGAGAGCTACTGATGTAAGCAATAGGCATTTATTTATTTATTTGTTTGTTTGTTTGTTTATTTTATTAAGTGTTTTAAAAGCATGAGCTGGGCCCTCTAATAATGAGGAGAGTGGCTGAAAAATCATTTATATTTCATAATAATAATGGTGTGTGTGTGTGTGTGCTTATTATTTGCCTTCTAGGTTTTGAATACTTGAGTTATTCAAAGCAGTGAATATTTGGGGGAACTCTGGTCATGTTTAGAAGATTTCATTACAAGGTCTTACCTAGTGTTCAGGGCATGCCTCAATGAGCCACTTAGGGGCATTTCATCTCTGCCTTATACAATACTAGTCCACTTATTTTGTACAACTTTCTACTAACTCACCAACAGCCCTTTCTGTTTCATGGATGGCCACATATAAAAACATGACATGAGAACATAAGAACGGCCATACCGGGTCAGACCAAAGGTCTATCCAGCCCAGTATCCTGTCTGCAGACAGTGGCCAATGCCAGGTGCCCCAGAGGGAGTGAACCTAACAGGTAATGATCAAGTGATCTCTCTCCTGCCATCCATCTCCACCCTCTGACAAACAGAGGCTAGGGACACCATTCCTTACCCATCCTGGCTAATAGCCATTAATGGACTTAGCCTTCATGAATTTATCTAGTTCTCTTTTAAACGCTGTTATAGTCCTAACCTTCACAACCTCTTCAGGTAAGGAGTTCCACAAGTTGAGTGTGTGCTGTGTGAAGAAGAACTTCCTTTTATTTGTTTTAAACCTGCTGCCTATTAATTTCATTTGGTGACCCCTAGTTCTTGTATTATGGGCATAAGTAAATAACTTTTCCTTATCCACTTTCTCAACATCACTCATGATTTTATATACCTCTATCATATCCTCCCTTAGTCTATAATTTACATCTGATAGTTGCCTGGTCGGCTATGCTAAAAGCTTTGTATGGGTTTGTTCGTTTCAGGTTTAAAAGGATCACCTGACAAAATTACATACAAACAAAGCATCATCATTAGAAGTAAGTTATGCCTACTGAGAGTTTGGTCCCATACATACGTCGTGACAAAAATGACAAACGCAGGCATGGTGTTGAGACTATTGCATTAACTTTATCAATGTTCCTCTGAATGTTGGTGATCAAAAACCTCAGGAAACATGACAACATCACAGACTGTGATATTAAGAGGTGCCCAGGAAATATTCATAGCCCTTTGTATTCAATAAGTGTTATATGTATTTGTGTGTTCTGGTTTCGCTGGGTGGGTTTTCCTTGGAATCTGGGTGAATAATGCAAAAGCTTTGTCCTTTGGAATAAGTGGCAGTGATTGGTTTTACCTGTTTCCGAAGGCCTGAAAAACAAAGAAAGCCTTTTGGGGACAAAGACTGAATTTAAATTAACTCAGGGGCCCCTGTTTTGATCCAGCAAACTGGCATGAGCCATTAATCCAGGGGGCAAAACCTACCTGTGCAACTTACGTTGAGTGCTCCTTACCGGTGCCACTTACCTTGCGTGACTCTGGAGTGGCAGTGGTGCGCGCCAGGGCTGGCTCCCTGCCTGCCTACCCTCACCCCACGCTGCTCCCTGAAGTGGCCGGCACCATGTCCTTGTGGACCCTGGGGTGGGGGGGGTGCGGGCTGCCCTCGCCTGGAGGTACCTCCCCGAAGCTCCCATTGGCCGCGGTCCCCCAAAAACAAAAGTTTGCTGCAAGAAGAACCTGTGTGAACGATCGTGTTGTTGACAGGAGCACTCTCCCGTCGACAATGCAACCCCCAGTCGTTGGGGATAGAAATATTTTGTTGGCAAAAGTGCCAACCAAGAGCGTTCACCCTGCCCAACTTTTAGCAACCCAGACATGTCACTAAAAGCTGTGTAGTGTAGACATAGTCTAAGACATAAAAATATATGTGCGTGTTTCAGAATCTTAAACCAACTCATGTCTCAATGTAGGGCTTGAAGAAGAGTTGGGGTCTATGGGGGGGGGATAAATAGTTTGTTCAAGACGGGGATTTGGAACAAGTTCATTTATATTCATTGGGAATATATATTTAACATACATACAGAGAGGAACCAAATGTCAATGATTTTTATGTTAAATTAAGGAAAACAACAGAACAAGAAAGAACCAATGTAAGTCTTCAGGCAAAAGCACAGTGTCTGGCATGTCTTTTAAAAAAAGAGCTTTAATGTTGAGTGTCCATATTTAAACACCTGGGCTGACATCAGTAGTTCCTGAGTGACATTTTCCGCAATTTTTAATGTGGTTGTAGCACTCAAGAGTCTAAAACCAGAGCCCTGTGTGGATACAAAATTTGTCACCGCATCCGATCCGCAATCCGCAAAAACGATCTGTGGATATGAAGTGAATATCCACAGATTTGCAGGGCCCCAGAGACAAAGTTTGTGTCCGCATCTGGTCCACGATCCACAAAAATGGTCTGGAGATATAAAATGGATATCTGTGGATTTGCAGGGCTCTAATTAAAGGAACCAGTTATGAGTCTGTTTTCCAATATGTCACTTTTTGAACCTTCTGAAGTGAGTTACCCCATGAGCATCTGATCAGGCTTTGGAGGATGGGAGGGGAGGAATGGGCCAGTTCTCTTTGAAACAAAGAAAAGGGGAAGAAAGAAAACACCTAGAAGTTGGAGCAATAACTGGACAAAACACATCTTTGTGTGGTTATCCCTAGGGGATGTGAAGGTTTTAATGATCCCATCTGAACTGCAGAACTCTGGGGCTCTCCTAGGATTCCATCCCCAAATGCCACTGAAACAAATCTATAAACAAGGCTTCCAAACACAATCCACTTTGCAGTCAAGAGTAACTGATGTCTCCTTCCTGCAGGTAGGTTTAATTGTTCTGGTTCTGATGGAAGTGGAATAAATATTCTCTTTTGGTTCTGGCAATTTGAATGAATTCTGATTCAGAGCCACATCTCATGGAGATCAGATGTATTGACTCCAGAGGTCCTGACATTTTAAGAAGGCTGCATCCTCAGCTGGTCTCAGTTGCTGAACTCCACTAAAGCCAATTTTCCATTTACATGTGCTGATCATCTGGCTCGTTAGAGCAGAGCAGTAGCTCCGCTATAGTAAAGGTTGTGACTCACTTTCCATTGCCTCTAAAATCCACAGTCTTACTCAGACTTGAAAACAGCTGATCCTCGTGGAGGTCCAGAGTAGGGTTAATGGAGTAAAACTGGAGTCATGCATGCAAGGGAAAGCCCCTTGAAAAGTGACTGGATATCAGAATTGTACAGTTCTCATCATGTTATTTTGTGAACACCCTGGGCACATTGGGGCTCTGATTCTCCCCAGACTGTTATCACCTTCTCAGGGTTGATCCCAGCTAATGTCTGGCACCCACTGCCCCTTTGAGGGAAGGAGCATTTCAAAAGTTATTCAAGGTAAACTTGCATGTGCAGGGGGAGGGCTGAAAGCCAGACGGTTTGCAGGCAGCCTGGCTTCAGAACAACCAGGTGGCTCAATATGACTGGATGCCAGGGCCCACCTTGTCCTGTAATTTTTTGACTCCTGGCTTTGGCAGATTTCTACACATGTGTATTGTGTACATATGACAAAGAGGAAGGTGGAGAGGAGAGCTGAATTGCATCTGTGTGCGTGTGGTGGGAGAGAAAGCTTGGTGCAGCCAGGCTTTTTGGGGGATGGTCACAGAAATCGAGATGGTGGAGGGCGTCAGAACAGTGGTAGAGGAATGTGCATGGGGTGGTGTCCACTGTCCAAACGCTAGGGCTTTGAAAACCGTGTTCAGTGGCTGGAGCTCTGAAGAAGAACTGGCTTTTGAACAACGTAGGGTTTTTATTTCCCTGTGATCCCCTAGCCTGGCTCCGTAACAGAAAGTGCAAAAGCACCCATGCCTCAGAGATGTTCACACACCAAGTAGTACTTTGCCCTGCAAAAAGTCTCATTGCCCAGTGGTCACACTAACTGATGTGGGTGATTGTACCAGAATCTGACCCTGGAAATTACATTATGCAATGGGTGGGTTGTCAGCAGTAAAGATTGAATTTGTCCCTCTTGTCAAAGTTAGAATCACAATTTGTCAAGACCCTCTGTTTTATTAGCACAGCGCTCTGCTAATACATTCAGATAATGTGAGACCTCATGCAAGACCCAAACAGTCTTATTTATACCGATAAAAGGGTGTGAACTAAACAAAGGGACAAAGAAAGCAAAACTGTAAAATTTACCTGGGGCACAGCATGCATATCCTACTTCCTTACTAACTCTTATCAATCTAAGGCTAATGCTTCACCAATCGCCCTTAAGTGGAGCAATTGTTCTTCCTTAAAGTCTGCTTTCCTCACACCTGGGATCTCAGCATTCTTTTCATTTCTACTTAAAGGCACATACAACATTCTTTAATTCTTTCTATTTCTTTAATATAATTCATTTCACTTTCACACTGTGGATTCAAGAGCATGAGCCACCACTCCCTGAGCTAGAAAACCTAGCTTGAAGCCACTAGTGGTTTCATAATACTCCATGTAATTCAGCCAGTAGAGGGAAACTGAGATCTTCATGGTGGGTGTGAGGCTTATGAAATTCTGAGATGGATCCACTGCCTAGAGTTTATGCTTTGTTGAAAGTGACAGAGTTTGAGGTGTTTGTATACAGCCCTTGTCAGGGTTCCCTCCCCACTCTGAACTCTGGGGAACAGATGTGGGGACCCGCATGAAAGACCCCCTAAGCTTATTTCTATCAGCTTTGGTTAAAAAACTTCCGCAAGTCACAAATTCTTCCTTGTCCTTGAACGGTATCACTGCCACCACCAAGTGAGCTAGACAGATTCAGGAAAATGACCACTTAGAGTTCCTGTTTCCCCAAAATATCCCCCCAAACCCCTTCAACCCCTTTCCTGGGGAGGCTTGAGAATAATATACCAACCAAATAGATAAACAAGTTGAGCACAGACCAGACCCTTGGGTTTTTAGGACACTAAAAACCAATCAGGTTCCTAAAAGCAGAACTTTATTATAAAGAAAAAAAGCAAAAGTAGCACCTCTGTAAAATCAGGATGGAAGGTAATTTTACTGGGTAATAAGATTTAAAACAGAGGATTCCCCTCTAGGCAAAACTTCAAAGTTACAAAAAACAGGAATAATCCTTCCTCTTAGCAGAGGGAAAATTCACAAGCTAAAACAAAAGATACGCTAATGCATTTCCTTGCTATTGCTTCCAATTTTTGTAAACTTGGAAGCTTATTTCAGGTAGGGTTTTAGGAGATGGTTTTTCCAGCCCTGGTCACTCTGTCCGAGAAAGAACAACAAAGAGACCACAAACAAAACCTCCTCCCACCGATTTGAAGGGATCTCTTTCCCTTCTTGGTCCTTTGGGTCAGGTGCCAGCCAGGTTATTTGAGCTTCTTAACCCCTTACAGGTAAAGGAGGGATTTTATGCTACCTTTAGCTGTATGTTAATGACAGCCCTCATTTGTCTCCTCTCTCAGTGCACTCCTCACTTTCTCACCTGCAGTGGAGAGTGCATCTGGGATAAATGGCGGAGAGGAATCACACGGCAGTGACTGAGTTTGTCTTGGTGGGATTCACACAAAACCCGAAGCTGCAGGTTATCCTCCTTTTGACGTTTGTGCTGATCTACATGCTGATCCTAGTGGGGAACCTCACCTTGGTCACCCTAATCAGAACTGACTCCCAGCTTCACAACCCCATGTACTTTTTCATCAGCAACCTGGCCCTCTTAGATGTTGGTTACACCGCCATTATCACTTCCAGCATACTGATTACTTTAGTATCAGAAAGAAAAGTCATTTTGTTCTCTGGGTGTGCTCTGCAATTCTTCTTCCTATGCATCGCATTGTCCTGTGAATGTTACCTCTTGGGTGTCATGGCCTACGATCGCTTCATGGCCATCTGCAAACCACTGCTCTACACCGTCATCATGTCCAAGCGGTTTTGTGTGCTGCTGGTGCTGGGGTCGTACCTAGTGGGCTGCGTGAATGCAATTGTTCAAACTATATTTATATTCCGTTTGTCCTTCTGCAACTCAAACATCATCAACCATTTCTTCTGTGACGTGCCCCCGATCCTGAAACTGTCCTGCTCTGACACCCGCATCACACACATTGTTCATTTCACCTGTGGCATTCTGGTGGTAACACCTACTATCTTGATCATCCTTATCTCCTACATATACATTGCAGTCGCTATCCTAAGGATCAACTCTGCCAAAGGCCAACACAAAGCTTTCTCCACCTGCGCCTCCCACCTGACTGCTGTCACCATCTTCTACGGAACGGGCTCTTTCATGTATTTACGGCCCAGTTCAAAGTACCTCATGGATCAGGACAAAATCATTTCTTTGTTTTATACCCTGGTGATCCCCATGTTGAACCCCCTGATCTACAGCCTGAGGAACACGGAGGTGAAAAAGGCCTTTACGAGGATGTTACACAGGAAGATTGATTCTCACTGAATTTAAATGTTGGGAATGAGTTTTTAACAGTAAATGGGGGGAGTGAGTTCTTTACATCATTATCTTGGTTTTTGTGGATAACCAACTCAGTGCATCTTGCACCAAAAAGAACTAAGGGGCAGGTTTTCCAAGGAGATCTGCACCAAAGAGCTACGATTTGGCAACTCATCAAGTAGCCAGCTTCTTAGAGCTGCTCAGCTCCCAGTTAGGAACCATTTTGTGCTAAGGCCGCATTGCCATCCTCAAGTGAAGGGCAGGCTGGTCTCATGGTTCAGGCACGGGCTGAGGACATAGAAAACCTGGGTTCAATTTCTTGGTCCACAATGGGCTTCCTGTGTGACCTTGGGCAAGTCACTTGGCCTCTTTGTGCCTCCGTTCTCCATCCTCACAATGGAATGGTGGCACTGCCTGGTCTCCTGGAGTGCTGAAAAGGGAGCAATGTTAAAGCAAAAAAGACAGTAAAGTGCTCGGAGAGCTACTGATGTAAGCAATAGGCCGGGGTTGACAACATGCGGCACGCATGCCAAAGGCGGCACACAAGCCGATTTTTACTGGCACGCTGCTGCCTGTCGGGGTCCCGGCCACCAGCCCCCCTCAGCCTGCTGCTGGCCTGAGTGAACGGGACTCCCGACCGGCAGTGGCTGAGCGGGGCCGTTGGCCGGGACCCCGGCTGGCAGGAGCCATCAGACTGAATCCCATACCGGTAGTGGGCTGAGCCACTCAGCCCGCCGCTGGCCTGGGGTTCTGTTCACCGCCTCCGCTCAGCTCGCTGCCGGTCTGGGGTTCCAGCCGCCGGCCCCTTGCCAGCCGGGGTCCTGGCCATCAGCCCCGCTCAGCCTGCTGCAGGCCTGGGATACCAGCCATCGGCCCCACTCACCTCGCTGCTGGTCTGGGCTTCCAGCTGTCCAGTCCCCTGCCAGCTGGGGTCTGGGCTTCCGGCCCTGCTCAGCCCTCCTGCCAGCCTAGGGTACTGGCAGCCAACCCAGGACTCTGCTCCTGGCCTGGCCCCAGCGCTCTGCAGCCCTTTTCAAAAATTACACTACAATTAACTTAAAAACTTGAAAACTTAAAAACTTTGTATATTACAGGAATCGTTAAAACATGTATAATGTTAATAAATAGGTTTGATGAAACAAAGTATTTCAACTTATGTTCCTGTGCTTAATTTGTGTTTTCTATGATTTACCTTCTAAAAAAATCTCGCATGTCTCACATCCCCAGAAAGGGCATCTCACACCCCCAGGGAGAGTGTGCACCCCAGGTTAAGCACCACTGCACTAAACTGATAAGATCTGCATTTTAATTTAATTTTAAATGAAGCTTCTTAAACGTTTTAAAAACCTTGTTTACTTTACATACAACAATAGTTTAGTTATATAATATACACTTATAGAGTGAGACCTTCTAAAAATGTTACAATGTATGACTGGCACGCGAAACCTTAAATTACAGTGAATAAATGAAGACTCAGCACAGCACTTCTGAAAGGTTGCCGACCCCTGCAATAGGCATTATTTATTTATTTAAGTGTTTTTAAAGTACGAGCTGGGCCTTCTAATAATGAGTGACTAAAAAATCATTTATATTTCATAATAATAAAGGTGTGTGCGTGTGTGCTTATTTGCCTTTTAGTTTTTGAATATCTGAGTTATTCAAACCAGTGAATATTTGGGTGAACTCTGGTCATGATTAGAAGATTTCATTACAGGGTCTTACCTAGAGTTCAGGGCATGCCTCAATGAGCCACTTTGGGGCATTTCATCTCTGCCTTATACAATACTAGTCCACAAATTTTGTACAACCTTCTCCTAACTCACCAACAGCTCTTTCTGTTTCTTGGATGGCCACATATAATTTACATCTGTCATGGAGTGTGGGGGAATCAGGACCCTGCACCCCCGGCTTCCTGCGATTCATCGTGACTCTCAGCCAGCCAGTAAAGCAGAAGGTTTATTTGGACGACAGGAACACAGCCCAAGACAGGTCTTGCAGGCACAGACAACAGGATCTTCCCCAATTAGGTCCATCTTGGGGTCCCAGGAGCACCACAGCCCCATTGGGGGTCAGAGCCCTGTCTGTGCTTCCCTTCCTTCCCCAGCCAGCTCCTGAAACTCTCTCACTCCCCCGCATCTCCTTTCCCCAGCCTTTGTTCAGCTTCCTGGGCAGAGGTGTCACCTGGCCTCTAACTCCTTCCTGGGTTCTCACATTACATGCTCTCTCCCATCCCCCAATGCAGACCATCCTCCCAGGCCAACACTCCCCACTCAGCATTCACAGACCACAGTAAGAACAGTCCCAGTTCGTCACAACATCTGATAGTTGCCTGGTCGGCTATGCTAAAAGCTTTGTATGGGTTTGTTCGTCTCAGGTTTCTAAGGATCACCTGACAAAATTACATAAAACAAAGCATCGTCATTAGACATAAGTTATTCCTACTGAGGGTTTGGTCCCATACATACGTCGTGACAAAAATGCCAAATGCAGGCATGGTGTTGAGACTATTGCATGAACTTTATCAATGTTATCTGTATGTTGGTGAGCAAAATCTCAGGAAACATGACAACATCACAGACTGTCACATTAAGAGGTGCCCAGAAAATATTCATAGCCCTTTGTATTCAATAAGTGTTATATGTATTTGCGTGTTCTGGTTTCGTTGGGTGGGTTTTCCTTGGAATCTGGGTGAATAATGCAGAAGCTTTGTCCTTTGGAATAAGTGGCAGTGATTGGTTTTACCTGTTTCCGGAGGCCTGAAAAACAAAGAAAGCCTTTTGGGTACAAAGGCTGAATTTAAATTAGCAGAGGGGCCCTTGTTTTGATCCAGCAAACTGGATCCAGACCTGAGAAAACAGGTGGAACTTCATTAGCTCACCTTTCTAAGGAGGGATTAGAACTCACAAATGGACTGTCACTGAGTTTATTGCTGAGAGAAACTGTCCCAGAACCCAAGCAGACAAGAGGGGAGATTGTCTGAGGAGGCCTGAGACTCTGAGTCAGGAAATTTTGTTAGGGGAATTATTGGGGCAAGAGACTGATTTGGGGAGGACACTACTGTGCTTGCACAGGCTTTGAAGAAAGAGTCTGCAGGGGGTGGGATTGTGTTTGTTAAGAAGGTTCAGTCACAGAAATGACCTCAGTTGAAGACAGTGCCCCTGGATTCCTTGAGGAAAGCACGGATGAGGGTTACCCCAGAGAGAGAGTTGACCTGGCAGAATGCAGCTTAGTCTGACAGGAGGAGGGCACTGTAAGATAGGCCCGATCTATCACAGTGCCCTTGCTGGGACGTTGAGGGGAAACACAGATGCAGTTGCCCTAAACTGTTACAGGTAGAAGCCCATTATTTTTAGTAGGTTGTCTCTGTAGGGAGTTTTGCCTTAAGACTAAAACTGCGGGGAGGGATAGCTCAGTGATTTGTGCATTAGCCTGCTGAACCCCGAGTTATGAGTTCAATCTTTGAATGGGTCATTTAGGGATCTGTGGCAAAATTCTGTCAGGGATGATACTTGGTTCTGCTGTGAAGGTAGGGGATAGGACTCAATGACCTTTTAAGGTCCCTTCCAGCTCTATGAGATAGGTATATCTCCAGATAGGCAGGGAAATGTAGGGAATCTACTAGACCTGCCCTGAGACTCTATTCCCCAGGGCTGCCAGTGCTAAGCTCCCACCATGGAATTGTAAAGGTTGTTACACAGATCCAGAGTACTCAGATTCCAGGATATAACAAGTATTGATCAGGGTATCACATGTATCAATAATCAGCTTCAAATGTAAACATTTCTATCTTGATCCACATGGCTCCAAATGCACATGGATGGATAATTCCCTTTGAATTGCTTCAGGAGCACCTGGCCTGGATTAGGAGCTGGGAGGGAGCAACAGGGGATTACATCCCAAGCCAGGATAGAAACCCAATATAAACATCTCTAAGCACAGATCCTTCTGGAGTTTCTTTCCTGGTGCTACAGGTATGTTATATGGTGATGGCTTTATGTGGAACTAAATAAACTAATAGATGCTTGTTTAATGTCATGCAAATGTATAGTGATCTACCTGTCTGTCTAGCTATCATCTCAATAATAGAGAGAAAGAAGGATTTAAAAAAGCTGGTAGGAATTCCATTCCATGGGAAATTCTGACATTTTGAAATTTGTTTTCATTCCAAATTGGAAAATAAAGAGGAAAAAAAATCCTACAAAGTGAAATTTTGGGGGGAAAAATTGTTTCAGGCCAAGCAAAATGTTCCATTTCAATAAAATCAAACCAATTCATTTCAATGTCCACCTTTTTAATTTTAAGTTATGTTATAATATAATAAAAAATAAAATACATTTGAAACTGGAAAAAATATTGAAAAGAAAACTCAAAACATCCCCGTCTTCTCAATTTTTCCCCTTCAATTTTGACAAGACAGCCTTTCCTCATGGAAAAATGTTCTATGGGAAAATTTTCCACTAGCTCTAATATATATATATATATATATAAAATATAAAAGAACTGTTGGACTTAGTTTATCAGCTATTTTTCAGTGTGTCTTAATTCAGAAATAATTGCAGGAAAGCATCCTGCGTGCTCCTACATTGCCTCATTCCAGGAAAAATAAAAGCCTCCTGGTCCACAGACAAAGTAGTATGAGTTGGAACATAGGAAAGGGTGACTATTTTAAGATGTATGGATGCACTGAAGGTGCCTAGTGGGAAGATGGTATTAGAAGTACAGTGCCTGGAAGTATAGTGACCAAAATATCTTGGTTGATGCGGTGAATCCTTCATAACTAGAAGTTTTCCTTAGGCACCCAGATTGTGATAGCACTCAGGCTGGTGTAAATCCATGATGTTGCCACTGAAATCAACTGAGTTCCTCTGGATTTGCAAGGTTGTATATGGAAGTTGTCTCTAGCACATTCATCGCCTTATTTCCCCTCTGAGATGGGCGAGAGAGAAGCAGATCGTTTTTACCCATCAGAGTATGATTTTGTCCAGAAAGTTGGATGGTTGGTCTTGCTGTCTCTCTAGGAATGGAACTGAGACTCGCTGAGTGCTGTCTAGCCGTTGAATGGTTTTCAGCAATAGTTCAGAGGAACCTGTTCCTGCACCCATCGTCAGCAACGATGAGAGCTGAATAAGTATGTTAGGGTACAGCTACACTGCAAAGAAAAACTCACGGCACAGAACCTCCGAGCCTGGGTCAACTGATTTGAGCTGGCGGGGCTAAAAATAGAGGTGAAGACATTCAGGCTTAGGCTGGAGCCCAGGTTCTGAGACCTTCCCTTCTTGCCAGGTTACACAGTGCAGACTCCAGCCTGAGCCCGAACCTCCACACTGCTCTTTTTAGCCCCACAGTCCGAGCCCTGTGAGCCTAAGTCCATTGACTCCAGGTCTTTTATTGCAGGTTAGAGACTCTGAGTTACCCATTCCTTGCTAGCTAGTGTTGTAGCTGGGGTTTCCAGGAAAGATTGGATGATGATTATGGTCATATTAATATCTAGCTCTTACATAGCACTTTTCACTAGATTTCAAAGTTCATTTTTTTCTATATCTCCATGCCCCTACCACAACATATGCTTAATAACACTTAGAACTTGTATACAAGTTCCCACATAGATCTCAAAGTGCTTTACAAATGAGTGGTGTGGAGAAAGTGAATAAGGAAAAGTTATTTACTTGTCCCCATAATATAAGAACTAGGGTCACCAAATGAAATTAATGGGCAGCAGGTTTAAAACAAATAAAAGGAAGTTCTTCTTCACACAGCGCACAGTCAACATGTGGAACTCCTTGCCTGAGGGGGTTGTGAAGGCCAGGACTATAACAGGGTTTAAAAGAGAACTGGATAAATTCATGGAGGTTAAGTCCATTAATGGCTATTAGCTGAGATGGGTAAGGAATGGTGTCCCTAGGCTCTGTTTGTCAGAGGATGGAGATGGATGGCAGGAGAGAGATCACTTGATCATTGCCTGTTAGGTTCACTCCCTGGGGCACCTGGCATTGGCCACTGTTGGTAGACAGGATACTGGGCTGGATGGACCTTTGGTCTGACCCAGTATAGCCATTCTCATGTTCTTAAAGCATGTGAGCACAATTTCCCCCATTTTACAGATGAGGTACAGGGAGGTGAAGTGTCTTGCCCATGGTCATGAAGAAAGACAGTTGCAGAGCTGGGAATAGAAACCAGGTCCACTCACTCCCAGTTCTGTGTTCTGTCCGGTTGCTAATAGATATGTGCCCACATCCATTTTTTCCGTAGAGATTCATAGAGTCTAAGATCAGAAGGGACAATTGTGACCATCTAGATTGATCTCCTATATAACACAGACCAGAGAACTTCCCAAAATAATTCCTGGAGCATATCCGTTGGAATTAATAACACTCCTTATGAGTGACATACATTACCCTTCTTTGGGCACTTGCAACAGACAATAAAAGGACTACATAAGACCCTCCTCTCTGATGACTACAAAAACATTGACCGCAGCTAGGCAGATGGTGTGCTGCAGCCACTGCCCATCATCTCATTGCTTCCTTGTACTCCTCCATCTGTCAGTCTGCACCCACCCGTTGTCTATTGTCTTGTACTTAAATTGTAAGCTTTTGTGGGCAGGAACTGGTTTTGTTGTTGTTCTGTTTTCGTACAGCATCTAGCACAATAGATTCTGGTTTATGATTAAGGTTCCTGGATGCTACCTAAATAACTGTAATAATTATAATAAATAATAGTCCATGAAGTCTTGGTTCCTCTTGGAGGATAGGTCCATCAATGGCTATTGGCCAGGATGGACAGGGATGGTGTCACTAGCCTCTGTTTGCCAGAAGCTGGGAATGGGCGACAGGGGATGGATCACTTGATGATTCCCTGTTCTGTTCATTCCCTCTGGGGCACCTGGCACTGGCCATTGTCAGTAGACAGGATACTGGGCTAGATGGACCTTTGGTCTGACCCAGTATGGCCATTCTTATGTTCTCTAGGAGTGATCTTTCTGAAACAAAGTGGAGTCAAGTTGGGGAAATAGGTTGGGACAAACTTACATTGTCGTTGTCCATACTGTATCAGCTCCCCAGAAACAGAGCATATCACAGCCAAAGCTCCTGTTACTACCATAACTTTTATAAATCAATCAAGCAATCAGTCAATATACCCAGCTCCTTAAGTGGGCTCCCACCACTGCCATATCTGAGCAAGGAATACATGACAGTAAAATAAACAATAAAATACCATAAAATAAATCAGCAGTCTCGGGCTTGTTTTAGTTCCTTCACACCCATCATTCGATCATGTCTGAGGCTGTGTTAGAGCTATTGGAAGCAACTCTGATGGTGTTGTATAGCTCCTAAGATCTTTTGCCTCCTTTTCCCCTTGAGTTTAGACGCTTTTGATGATGCCCAGAGGAAACGAGAGCTCCGTGTCTCAATTTCTGCTGCTGGGATTCTCCAGTCTGGAAGAGAGGCAGGTTCTGCTTTTCCTGGTGTTCTCCCCAATGTACGTGATAATCCTGACCTCCAATATCACCATCCTGGCAGCCATCAGTGTTGATCGGAGCCTCCATACCCCCATGTACTTCTTACTCTTCGCTTTGTCCTTCTCGGAAAGCTGCACCACTTTCGCTGTCATCCCCAAGCTGCTGGTGAATTTGCTGCCGGGAAACCAAACGATTTCTTTCCTGGGATGTGCAGCTCAAATGTTCTGCTTCTTCGGCTTCGGGGCCACAAATTGTTTCCTGCTGTCAGCCATGGCTTACGATCGCTATGTGGCCATATGTAAGCCCCTGCAATACCAAGTTGTGATAAACAGGAGGGTTTGCGTTGAGCTGGTCACTGTTTCATGTGCAACTGGCTTTCTTATAGCACTAGGCATCAGTTCCCTTGTATTCAGTTTGCCCTTCTGCGGGCCCAATGCCATCAGACATTTCTTCTGTGACATCTCGCCCGTTCTGAGGCTGGCGTGCAGTGACCATCATATTGCTGGGATGGCCATTGTTTTTCTGTGTGCCTTTGTTTTGTTAGGTCCCTTCACCGCAATCATTTTCTCTTACATCTATATCCTTGCCGCCATCCTGAAGATCCACTCTGCCCCAGGCAGGCACAAGACCTTCTCCACCTGCACCTCCCATCTCATCGTTGTGATCACACACTTCGGCTGTGCTTTTTTTGTATATTTAATACCCAAATCAACCTCTTCCCTAGATGAGGACACTTTCATTGCCTTGTCTTATACCTTCTTTAGCCCCATGTTGAACCCTGTGGTTTATAGTCTGAGAAACAGGGAAGTTAAATCAGCCCTAAGGAAATTAACTGCCCACACATTTCTTTCTCCAAAAATGTGAAAAGTTGCAGATTTGGGCACTTCCAATATATCGATGAACTCTGCATGATGTCACTATTGTCCATAGTATGGTCTTCAAGGCAGTGACCTTGTCTTTCTCTTTGTCTGGGCATCAAGAGCCCCTGTGGCTCAGTATAAATAATGGACAATAAAATAATATTGTTACCCCTTATTCTGAAACTAGTGTTGCCCCTCTGCCAATGTCTGGGGCCTTGCAAGTCAGCTTCTTGGTAGCAGTTAAATCTATGATGCAGAATCTGGCTGTATTCTGAGGGTAACTTGCTCTATTCACACACACACACACACACACACACACACACATATATATATATATATATATACACCAGTCCTGAAATGAGATGGTCAAACAACATGCAGAGCCATCACTTATTCCAGGAATCTCATCCCAACACCGATGCCCAGGGAGCAACTCTGCCTCAAGAATTGTCTCTAATCAGAGGCCAAGGCAGACAGCAAACTCTCCTGCCACTCACACAACTCCCATCCCCTCCAAAGTTGTCTCTACAACTAAAGCCTTACTTTACCCAAATATGATAACACTGCATGTTCCCCCAAAAGTCAAAATTTGCTTGCACACTAAGAGGATGTTTATACTGCCACTGAAGGTGTAATTTCCAGTTAAGGTAGACATACTTCTTCTAGCTCTGATCAAGCTAGCATGCTAAAAACAGAAGCGTAGCCATGGTGGTGAGAATGGCAGGATGGGTTAGCTACCCCGACTATGATCTCATTTGAAACTCTCGGCATGTAATCGGGGATAAGCCCTCGTGCTGTCGGGCTACACGATCAGAGCTAGAAGGGGTATGTCTACCTGAGATGGATGTTACACCTACCAGCTTTAGTGTAGACAGATCCTAAAAAAAAGAACTGAGACCATGGTGGTGCCTGCATACAATATTTTTTCTCTCCTATTTTTTTATTATCTCTGTATATGTATAAGTGCAAACTGTTACTACGTCCAGTCAGTGGCAGTGGAGGAGTTCCTGACTTCTAGCCTTTTAATCAACGTGAAGCATGGACAATCAGTACCTCTCTCCCCCCAAATACACAGATCTTTGCTGGAATGGAGGTATCGGTATTTGGAATCTCAGGGAAGGCGGCTGAACGACTGCCACAGTTTGAATTTTAAGTAGAGCTGGTGGATTTTTTTCCCACAGGAAAAAAGGGATAAACTTTTTTTGTGAATAACGTTCCCCGTTTGACCAGTTCCAGTTTTTGTCAATAGACACCCCTACCCACCCTTCTCCCATCCCCATCTCCCTGCGATAACTGCCAATATCCCAGCACAACTGTTTCCTCCCATGTAAATATTATAAAGGAAAATAATCTCTTAAAGCTCCCTGCTGCCAGTGCCTGCCCAGTGCGCCTCTTTACTTGTGTGAGATGAGGACCGGAGGTATTTGCTTATGTCTCTAAACTTGTTAAACTGAAAAATGACCTCACTTTTTTTTCCCAAAGTGATAAAGGTGAAATTAAAGGCAATTTATGGTCCTAGGCAGATCATGGCATGTTCCCTTCCCCTTCCCTGTAACCTCACTCTCCACTTGGAATGGTGATGACAGAGGGGCCATCCCCTTCCAAAGAGGCAAGGCTAATGCATTTTCTCACCCAGGGGTATCATCATGTTTGTCTGTCCCTCCCTTGGGTAGCATCAGGAGTTTCCTTTGCCCCTAGAGATGAACGGGCTGTGGCAGGACACACACCCCCCCGGTACTTACCCCAGCAGCTAGAGTGTATCTGTTTTTGAAGAGAGCAAGCCAACTGAATTCCTGCATTCCTGCCACACAGAGCTCCCTGCTGGGATGGGTTGACGTAGCTCCCAAAGCAGTGTGTCCTGCAGTTACCTGCCCCATGCATCTGAATGGGGTGTTAACAGAATAGACTCATGGTCACATGCTACACGGTATTGTTATAATGCTTGTACAAGGTTTGCCTTGTGAGGTATTATTTAAAAACACATAGCTTGCTGGTCAAAATCATGGCAAAATGCACGTGGCATCATTACATGTAAAGTTATGAACATAAGATGAAATCATGACTCAAGCATGTTTCCCAGATAAGTCCGGGGAGTAGCTAAACCACTTCCTCAGAGACAAAGGGCAAGCTGACACCTCAGGCATCAAGTCTGAGTCAACAAGGCTGATGGACCATTACCATCTAAGTGGCCATTCTTTGATGAGGAAGTGGGCAGGGACAGAAATCTACATTTGAGCAAAGAAACTTCATGAAGTTTCCTTTCTTCACCAGACTGCCTGTCACCATTCTCCCAGCTGGAAAAGCTTCTCAATGGGGGGCAGGACTATAAAAAGAAGGGGCAGACACCCCAAGACTCCCATCATCTCTCTCCCTGTCTAGCTCTGGAATCACACCTATGAAGATAAAAGAAAACAGCCACTGGACTCGTGGGGAGGGATCCAAACCGAAGAGTTTGGTCAGTAATATGCTGGAGTCTGTAGTGAGAAACTTTGTTTGAATCTAACATAGTTTATTAAGTTAGGCACTTGTAAATATTTTATCTTTATTTTTCTTATAACAGTTTGTGACTTTTAAGCCTCATTACTTGTACTCACTTAACATCTATCTTGTTGTAATTAATAAACATTTTTACTGTTTTACCTAGTCCAGTGTGTTTAAATTGGAGTGCCTGGCTACTCTATTTAAAATAATGAGATGGCATATACTTGGTGGCTAAGACAGATGCTCATGAGAAAGAGGCAAAAGGAAAGGGATAGGAAAGAGGATAAATAAGGTGGGGAAGGAAAATGTCACATGAGGGAGGGTGTGACAGCAGGAACACAAGTCTCCAAGTATTCAGGATTTAGCTGAAGCAGGGCCAGATGGTGATATCATGTGGTTCCTTTTCTCTGGCTTTGTCTGGTGAGGATGTTTTTCAGGATCAGGACAATGAAGGACCAATTGTGTCATGGTGGATGCCAGAGGATGATGGAGGTGGAAGCCATAATGGTAAAGCTCAGGCCTTCCAACCCACTTGTCCCCGTGCTACCATGTACTGACCCCACCCCCAGATAAACAACATCCTTTGAAGCATGAATACTACATCCCATGGATCGTTAACCTATCAAAGCACGTTTGGGCAGATTCAACTATAAACATTTCCTCCCATTTGTGGAATCTTTGAGCTCATTGCCCTGCCAACCCATGACTTTACAAGATGCCTTGCAGACCCTTTAGTGCTGTTCCTTTAACCCAACCATCCAGTTCATAGCAGTCTATCTGTCCCCATCTTTTGACAACTTTTATACACAATTCTATGTTGTGGGATTCATGTTACCTGGGGCATCTTAGATTTCATACATCTGCCCAACCCCAGCATGTAGCACAATGTGGGGCTGGCTCCATGACTGGGGGCACCAGGCAGTACAGCTAATTGAGACTGTGACCTTGTTGTGCCAAGCACTGTATCAGCAGAGAGAGGGAAATAGATTTCCTGAAGGTCCTACAGCAGGTCAAAGTTAGGAATAAAATCCAGGTCTCCTGGCTCCCAGCCCAGTACCTAATGCACTAGACCACATTACTTCTTTGTATTACTTTAAGTGTTATTTTAGCAGCTCTGCAGCTGGGCAAACACTATTAATTGAATAACTTATGTGGAAGCCAGTAAATAATTAACAAGGTTTTGAAGAGATCTTAATGAATGCTAGTTAGCATGAGTTAGGTTAACTGTGACCCTGGTGACGTGAGGAAGCAAGATAATGTAAGACAGAGTGAATTGTGTGAAAGTTATTACGACCTTGCAATGTGCAGTCTTGCAGTCTTGTTTTTCTAGTGAGATAGCAGAAAAACATATGTATAAACAAAATGTATTTGTTGCTTTTTACTGTCTGTATTATTGCTAGAAATTGTCTGTAAAAGGTATAAAGGCTTGCTGTGATTGTTTACCAGTTGAGAGACCTGTCCAGGACCCTGTGTCCTATGGCACTCTCTCCCTCCATGGTAATTACTGGAGAAATAATAAAGTATTTGATTTTGCTGCATCCAAACAAAAAGTGAGAACTGAGTTTTTCTTCGACACTTATATGAGGAATGACATCAACATTTGCTGAATAAATTATCCGTATAATATTTTTAAAGTTCTCATTCAGCTCTGCATAACACTTTGCTTTTGAAGGTACATTTCCTTTGTGAACATCACATGACCTGTCAAAGCGTTACATCGAAGAGTCTCATAGATTGCTAAAAGATGTTTTTGGAAAGGAGAAGAGAGTATGAAAGAGCAGGATAAGCTGTGTCTCAAAAACCTGTAGAAATATATTATGAGATGTTTATTTAAAAAAAAGTTTCACAACAACATTAAAGAGAGTATTTTTAGGCGTATCGTTGATCTCAGAGCGTCCTTTACCTCCTTGTTCCTCAGGCTGTAGATCAGAGGGTTCAACATGGGGATCACCAGGATATAGAACACTGAGACAATTTTGTCTTGTTTGCGTCAGTCTTCAGATTGGGGCAGGACATAAATGCAAATGTCCGTCCCGTAGAACACGGTGACGGCCATCAGGTGGGAGGTGCAGGTGGAGAAGATTTTTGCGCCTGCCCTCAGTAGAGCGGATCCTCAGGATGGTGGAGAGGATGTAAATGGAGGCTAGAAGGATGATTGAAATGGTAGAGATGGCAATAATCCCTGAGAAGGCAAAAAGCATCAGCTCTGAATTGTAGGTGCCGGAGCAAGACAGCTTAACAACTGCAGGGATATCGCAAAATAAATGATTGATGATGTTGGAGCTGCAGTAGGATAATCGAAAGGCACCGCTTGTTTGTACCGAAGCTCCAGTGACCCCAAGGAGATATGACCCAGCCACCAGCTGGGCACAGATCCTTAGGGACATGATGATGACATAGAGCGGTGTCTTACAGATGGCCACATATTGGTCGTACGCCATCACAGCCAGGAGCTAACACTCTGTGGTCAAAAATGTATTGAAGAAGAACATTTGAGCAGTGCAAGCAGCATAAGCAATGGTTTTCCTCTCTGCTAAAAGGTTCTGCAGTGCCTTGGGGGCAATGGCTGAGGAGTAACAGATGTCAACAAAAGACAAATTACGGAGGAAGAAGTACATGGGTGTGTGGAGTCGAGGAATGATTCTAATTAACATGATTATCTCGAGATTCCCCACCAGGGTGATAATGTAGGTCACTAGAAACACCAAGAAGATGGAGACCTGCAGCTCTGGATGATCTGTGAATCCCTAGAGAATGAACTCGGTCACCATAGTGCAGTTTTCTCCTGCCATGGAATCAATACAGGGAATCTACAGCACATAGTATAAGAGGTAGGTTAAAATGAGAGAAATAGTCATGGATTGAAGAAGTCTTTGCACAGGAATCCCCTCTGAATGGCAGAGCATCCCTGCTATTAAACCCATAAGGAACAGAGGTGGTGATAGCAGGGAGGCAATTCATAATCGGGGACAATTTCTGAGTGCCACCAGGAAATATGACAATCTGGCAATGTCTTTTGTACCAGGGAAAAGACACAGAGGGTCAGGTCCACAGATTGTTCAAATTGCTCATCTCAGTGGAGCTATGCTGATTCACAGTAACTGAGGATCTGGGCCACAGTCCGCACTATCCTAAGCGATGACCAAGGGTGGGGTTATCAAAAGCACTCTGAACAGACCAAACTCTGCTCCCATTGAATTGACTTTAGTGGGAGCAGAATGAGACCCAACGATGAGCGTTTTTGCTCCATGAATCCTGTATTGAAAAGTCTTGCTAACACATTTAAGTTGCACATACTGACCAGATTTGAAACAAGTACCTTGTGTGACATGTACCAAAGGCAGGTCCCAGGAGGCTGCATCAGGTATATTTACCAAGAGGATTAACATGGGGAACCATATTTGTTATGTAGAAGGATACAACATTTGTTACCGAGAAGAATACAGTATGTTGCTCTTTGCATCTACAATGAGGCTTTTGCTGGTGAGGGATCCTTCAGCTTCGTGGCTGAGGAAAATGGGCCAATTTTCTTTGAACCTAAGAACAGGGAATGAAATGAGCTCATGAAGTGAGCCCAAGTTTTGAAGACAACACGTCCGTGTGCAGTTATCCCCAGAGGACTTGAAAGACATTTTAATGATCCCATCTGTGCTTAGCCTGATATGCAGAACTCTGTGGGCCACCTAGGGATTACATCTGCAAATGCCACTTAAACTAATATATAAACAAATCCAGCGCTCTCCAAATATAGTTCTTTTGGTGGGGTCAACAATGACAGACATCTGCCTGCTGCAGGTGGGTTTCATCACTCTGGTTCTGGTGGAGGTGGTGTAAATATTCTCTTTTGATTTTTTTTTTTTTGCAAGTGGAAATAGTTCTGATTTGGAGGCAATTCACCTGGAGAACGGACTGTCTGAAGCGTCCATCTATTATTGTTTTCCTTTTGCAGAGTAACACAATGATGAGGAAAGTCATGCTGATGCCTCAAGTTATCTGGGACACACAAGTGACTGGTTAGGTAAGAGTAGTGTATGAAAAAACGTGCAGTGGAGGTAGATTTTACAAAAAGGACATATTCTCCATGGCTGTAATGTCTCTGAAATCAATGCCTATTTGCTCTAGTTGAGGGCCTGGCTTATGAGAGGGGAGTGGTAGCTCTGATATACTTAATGATGGGAC